>NW_026042429.1:0-331285 GCF_023856365.1 Brienomyrus brachyistius | reverse complement strand
GATTTATGTTTGTTGAAGAAATCTCCTAGGTAATTCCTGTATTGTGGCTGAATGACTCCACCTGGTGTCATTGAAATCGCCGGCGTTCGTGCCGGAGGTGATCCAGACGATGGCTACCAGGAAGGAGAAGAACACAGGACACTGAGGGACCGTTGTTCACCTTCTGCCCTATTGGAGTGACCAGCACTGTCGCTCAAGTTCAGGAGATGGTTAGTCATCACCAGGAAACAGGACAGGCATTTATAGTCTGTGAGATGGCAGAGACAGCACTTCCTGATAGGTTCTCGCTCTGACGGAGCTCCCTCTCACCAAATGTGACAGCAGTAACGCACACTTATGCGTGATAATTACACACCTCCACCGCCTTTATTCTCTCGGGAAAGGGGGACGTACAGCCACAGCAGTGCAAAATCCTCAGTGTGGGACAGAGCAGGGAAAAAGCCTTGGTAAAGCGTCATGTAGCCTGACAGATATGCAAATCTCTGCCACGGGCCACGCGTTTCTTAAAGACCACTGGCCCTTCACAAGATTACAAGCACGTTGACTCCTCAGTGCTACACACTATCCATGCGTGGATTTCTAAAGCATAAATCACAGGGTATGAACATTTTGTGGGCATTGCTGGCATGGCTGTCTTGTGGCATAAAGATAGAGTTCGAGTCTGTATTTAGGGAATGGCTATGGTCAGCTTGGTAAAAGTCATTGAGAATGAACTGTGGTGGCCCTTTTCCATGAACTCAGGCTGTGGTTATTAGAGGTTTTTGGAAAACTTTTAAAATACAGCACATTGCCAGTGCTAATTCTTTTATTTTTTGTTCCATCACATTTCAGTGCTAAGGGTGGATTGCCTGGCGCTGCAGAGACATTTTAGATATTCTGGTGCCTTGCGATGTCAGATGCACGTGACCTGCTGTGGAGATGCAGTACTTGGGTACAGAGCTACTGAACGCCAGCATCCAGCCAGAATCGAGGCACAACTGCAGACTGTGAAAGTCATGGGCAGAAAAGAACATGCCAGCTTGTTTATTTTTTGCCCAGTTTTACGAAGTAATTTATCTATCTGTCTATCCTGAGCACTGGGGAAGTGCAGGGCGTTCAGCCAAAAAAGAAAAATGGAAAGATACTGGTCCGAGTGCAGAAACATGTGGGTCTTGAGATATGCTGGTCTGGGTGGGGGAAATTAATACATTAAGTCATAGGTATACGAAGGCTGATGGTAATGTCTGGATGCAGACGAATGGGCATGACCGTTCAGAAAGTCTGGGCGGAGGTACTGTATATGTTGAGTTACAGATAGATCCCAACCCGGTGCGAAGATTAGAATATGAGAGTCCAAAGGAGGAGCTACAGACGAGTGACGTACAATGGAGATTCCCTTATATGGCATTAGTTCTCGTTCGCAAAAAAAATCATCTCGGAGTCTCTCAATGACACAGGAGTTGTGAGACGTGTTTGAGGTATCTAGTCCTGCAGGTTCTGGACGAGAGGTTCTGGAAACAGAGGCAGCTCTGGCTTATCCAGAGCCTCTCCCCAGGTACCTCCACATTGCAGGTAATTTGGAGGCTCCAGGCTTCAGCCTCTTTTTCCTGGAGCAAGAGTCAGCCCAGTCTCGACAGCTGTAACGGTGACGTCTTATGAGCACTAAACTCTTCTTCCCTCATGTGGTAAAAATGTGTACTGCAAAAATTACAAATTACTGATGAGTAGCCTGGCTAGGTCACAGAACCAGCACATTATAAATAATGCGGAAGACAAACATGGTACAATCTGTTATTTAAAGGCAACATTTTTTTTTAAGGACCGGAGAAATTTTTTTTAATTCTTTTTGTACGAATGCATTAATTTTCCTTAAGTAAAAATAACAGTTTACAAGTTCACAGTTTTTATCGAATTGTGTTTGCTCAGATGAACTGAACTGTTAACCTTCATCTCCTAACCTAATTACGCTCACTTTGTCAGTGCCATTCTGAAAAGCGCCAAATGTCAGCTTGGACCTTGGAGAAAACAATGGTGGTCGTAGCTTATCCCCCTGGCCTGTGCTTGCTTTCCAGTGCTTCATTTAACAAAAGATTTCAGCTGTGTGAGTTTCTGTATAGCTAGTTTTGAGCAGCCTAACACCGATTAGTACTATGCAAAAATTACATAGCCCAGACAAAAAAAAATGACCCCTTGAATTTGAAGTTTGCAACAAATATAATTCGCGTAATATATTATAATAAAATATTATAAATATTATAATATGTTATAAAATTCCATGTAGGGTGTACCCCAGCTTTGTGTCCTGGGCTGCGGGGCATAGACTCCGCCCTCCACAACCTTTTACTTGATGAACGGTTAGAATATGCAAGGTTGTTACATGAAATGATTTATCTTACTGTGTCAGTTTCATTCAAATGAGACTGTAGGTAAAGGTGTGAATTGCTTTGCCTGTAACACTGAAAATGGGGCTTTTTTCAGCATTTACATCCTTAAATCTGCCATAGATGACTGACATTAGCTCGTTGTTCTCGCCAGATCATTAGCTGTCTGGCATTAGCTAGATGGAGCTGGTTATATATATATGAGCAGATAAATTTGACACGTGGAACTCCGGTCTATGATGTGGGTAGTTGTGTCTAATGACGTATGCAGAACTACACGTCCATCCATGCATACTGGGTTGCTGGACCGTTCCCCAGACACCACAAAGCTGCAGTATAACCTGGAAGGGTTTTCCATCCATTGCAGGACACACCCACACTATGGGCAATTTAAAAATGCCAGCCAGCCCATTACATTATAGCAGATGCTTTTATCCCAGCTGTGGGCCAGCCAATCTGTAGAGCAGAGGTAGGCAATCTTATTCAGAAAGGGACATTGTCTGTGCGGGTTTTCATTACAACTCCCTAATTAGATTACTAATTAGAGGACTGATTGGCTGAAGAGTCCTCACACCGGGGTTTGATCAGCTGACCTAAAGGTTACCCCAAAAACCAGCTTACACACTGGCCTTTTGTGGATAATATTGCACACCCCTACTCTGGAGCAACTATCAGTTAAGGGGTTTGCTCAAGGGTCCAACTGTGAAATCATTTTGTCAATGACAAGGTTTGAAACAACAACCTTCTACTAACCCACTAAACCATACTCCTAGTTAGCCTAACTATACCTCTTTAGACTGCAGGAGGAAACCAGAGTACCTAAAGGAAACCAGTACAGCGCAGGGAAGAAATGTAAACTTCATATACACATGGCAGGGGTGGAATCAAACCCGCAATCCCATAGGTGACAGTCAGCATGCTGGCCAGGATCTCCATAAAGTTTATTTGCTGCACATCAAATTTCCCAGAATCTGTGTTAACAAAGCTTTGCCACTGGAGGGCGATAGAGCCACAAACAAGCTGCAACTAAACATTAATAGGGTCTAACAAAGTCAAGGCTATTCCTGAAATGCTTGATATGAAATGAGTGAGATTATTCCATGGTGACGAATCACATACGGGTATAATATTTGTCCAACAGCCTCACTGCTTCAGCCAACACTGTCTCACAAACAACATCTGCACCGGGGAAGATGGAGTGCAAGCGAACAAGCAAAAAAACGAACAAACAAACAAACAAGCACCAAAATAGTACGATGCAGATACCATGCCAGGACGGCAAGGAATACATGCTCTCTGGTAATCTGCTCCGACAAGCCAGGGCATTAAATAATTCAGCCACAGTGCCTTTTTACTCTAATGGTGACGATTACTCTTGCTTAAATGCAGTAATGTGCTCTCTGACAGCATCTCTTGTTACAAGCTGCTCCCGTGGGATGCAATCTGTCAGTGGTGGTGGGCTGCCACCGGGTTACATCCCCACCGCCGCTCAGCCATGGAAAAAAGTGGCAGGAGCGGGCTGGGGAAAAAAGCCGCCTTTGTTAGTGCCCGATCGATTTCACTGTATTTTCGGGATGTGAAACCATTCAGGCTTATACATTCGTTAGGGATGCTCGACGCGACTCAATTGCGGGTAATAATGCAAACTGTTAACTAATTAGATGGCCGAGGGCAGCTGTGTCCCAGGAGCAAATACTGGCTTTTCATTGGGTCTCAGCTCCCAAATTAGTTAAAGAAAACATGAACAGAACCACGTCAGGTGATACTGCTGCGTATCTAATCAGTGGCTTTGATCAGACAGGAGTCAGTCCTATATATCCAGTTTTGTACCACAGCATGTCTGATCTAGGGGTCAGTCAGATCTAACCCCCACCCCCTCGACTGCACCACTGTCGTATCATCTGGCAGAGGGTGCTTTCAACCGGCATGTCCTACCAGCAGTGGGGGGTAGGAGGGTGGCTGTGATAGCGTGGGATTTTAAACAATGACCTTCCATTTTCTTAACCTCCACCCTGCCTTCAACAGGAGGCACCAGCCCAGTGTCATGTGATCTGTTTTGGTCACATGATCCATACAATGGCACGGCCTCTGACCTCTTGGCTAAGTGCAGCTCAGTGGGGCATGCAGCATATACAGGGGCATGCAGCATGTCAACCTTTTGGGAGGGGGGGGGGGAGGTTCACAATTCAAGCACACCTGCTGGGAGAGGCCGTGCCCCCACCAAATCCAGCAGGAGTTACAACACTCTACAGCAGAATGGACATCGGTGCAAGGTCTGGTCATTCTCCTCTTCTGTTTGGACTCCTCCTCCTCTTTCAGATGCATCTTTGCTCCCCATCCTACACCTTCCTGGGCCATGACATCTTGAGCCAGTCTTTGGTGAAAGCAGCAAAGGCTATTTTGTGGCTGTTAAGTGTTCGCTCTCAGTTCACACACTTATTGGAATGAATTCACAGGACACAGAAAAATATCAGTGGGCCCCAAAGGTAAACATATCAAGACATCCAACCCATTAAACCAGGCCAGGTTACACCCATGGACCGTAGTGTAATGGAATGTAAAGGGTGGTGTATGAAAGCCCAGTTTAGCCTGGACCTCTTTTGGACCAGTTAAAACATCCCTCATAAACCAATTTAAGAGAAAAAGGCCAATTAACAGGAAAATTCAGGCACCGGCATCCATTTGCGCGAGAAGAATATGACGTGACGGCTGTGCAATGAGGCGCAGAGAATCGAGAGGCCGGATCAGGCATCTTTAGCCCTCCGACGTGTCTCTGTGTCTCACGGCTGCCCAGTCGGTTCCAGTGGAGGGTCGTGAGGAGACGGAAGAGGACAACAATATCAAACTATGCGCTGCTTTGCCGTGCTGCAATGAGTAATTACCCAGCCTGAGCTGAGCTAAAGCTAAATGCTATTAATCGTTTCAGGAAATCCTAAGACTTCTTATCAGCAGGGAATACGGGCCTCATAAAAATGGCAAAGGCAAGCTTGTAAAATTGCTATTAAATTAAATTCATCTCAGTTCTGTGACCGAGCTACGTTGCTAAAATAAATATAAAAGATCCCAGAGCATTTTCTCGCCTATCCGCTTTACGCTCAGCACTATGCCAAAACAGGGTATAGAACTAGCGCCCTCATGTTGGGTATGAAGTCACCCAGTGTATCTTGGCACCACGTAGGCACATCGTAAAATGTGACGATATTGTCACTTCAAAGAAGTGGAACCAGGCCCCCTGGGTTCGGGCCCATTCGCAGAAGGCAAGTCGGGTGCAGAACCAGCACACCATCAGCTTACAATGGGGTAGCGTGCTTTTCTGCTTTAAAAGCTGACTGTGAATTTCTGTTTAACCAGTGCATGTTTGGCCACTGGATCTGGAGACTATGTTCTTCAGATAGACACCTTATTCCACTTACCATCTGCTGATCCACAGCATCATATGCAAACTGCGTACCTCCATAGTCCTGGGCGGTGTCGGCTCCAATTCCGGGCCATAAAATCTTCACACGTATGCCATTCCCCCTCCTGGCCCCCTTAATGGTGTTATTCACAGAGAAATGCTATGCTTAAAGAAGATGGAGCAGATGGCAGCCTTCCTGTTAACAGGATCGGTGTTTCCACCTCTGTGTAATTCAGTATTCAGCCTGGGTTTATGGAGAGGCACAGATCCATCATTCTCTGGGCTGCCGTCTAACGCGACTGTGCTCCTCCTGTCTCCCTTACTGACACCCACGTTTAAAAAGACTTCCTCTCACATTCAAGTACACTCACACAACCTCTGTGCCTCTTTCACAGATACACACACAACCTGCTTACTCTCAAACAGATACACACACAACCTGTCTAACTCTCACACAGATACTCACACAACCTCTGTGCCTCTCACACAGATACACACACAACCTGTCTAACTCTCACACAGATACTCACACAACCTGTCTAACTCTCACACAGATACTCACACAACCTGTCTAACTCTCACACAGATACTCACACAACCTCTGTGCCTCTCACACAGATACACACACAACCTGTCTAACTCTCACACAGATACACACACAACCTGTCTAACTCTCACATAGACACACTCAGGCCCATGCCCGAAACACAAACACAACCTGTCTCACAGAAATACACACAGCCCCTATGCGTCAGACAAACACACAACCTAAGTCTCACACAGATACACATAGCCCCCGTGCCTCATACATACACACAGCCTGTCTAACTGTTGCACAGACACACTCAGCCTGTCTGCCTCCCACGCGCGCTCACACACACACATGCAGAAACACACATACACACACACAATACCAGTGCCTTTCATGCAGACACCCACTGTCACACATATAGACACAAATGTGCATCAACTGAAAAGCAGTCTTAAAGACGCCGAGCAAAGTGTAAGGGGAAAAAACAATCTGCTCCCCCCAGTCACCCACACACACAAACAGCAGTAAAAACCCCAAATCCCCTCAGTGAGGACGGTCTGCCTGCAGACTCATTATTTGGCTCGTCGAGGGAGTTGGTATGCAGTTTTGAAAGAGCTAACCTTTAGGAGGTGACAGCCTGGTCTGTGTGTGCCCAAGCAGAGGGGGGAAGCCAACCAAAACAGCTGCAGTCTGGCTGGTATCAACTGTCGGGGGGGGGGGGGGGGGGGTGCAAGTGCTGGTTACCGACCTCTTGGTGGCTCATTTCATGATAGGAATGGCCAAGGAATTTGGCTAGGAGACCTCGAAATAGACCGATAGAAGAGGGAGAGGTTTGACACATTTCTGATGAGTAGCCTGGCAAGTTCGCAGACGAGAATCAAGGCTTCCACTCCGACTAGGTTAGCTGAGCCACACGGAGACGTGATATCATTTACACAAATGAGCAATAGAAAATTGATCATGCAAATGTCACAACCGAATTTGTGTGGGCGCCCCATGCCTCCCCCGGCAAGATGGTGCCCTGGCCGGCTGCCCGTGCCGCCCATACCTAAATCCGCCAGTGTTCTCAAACATGGAACATCGTGCATCTCTCAGTGTGGCACCAGACACTGGAGAGTAATTAGAAGCAAGCAGGCTAGGGAACACAATGGACTGTATCTATGGTGTGTGTCTGTGTGTGTGTGTGTGTGTGTGTGTGTGAGAGAGAGAGAGAGAGAGAGAGAGAGTAGAAAGCATGTCAATTCTTTCACAGAAAGTGAGGATTCATCTTCCTCTAACGGCTGCTGGATCCAGGCGATTTGGCACAGCAATTTACTGTAAAAATGACCCAATTAACTTGATTGAAAACTTTAATTCAGAGCTGGCCTCTTACTTCGCTTAATGTATGAGGGTTTTGGGGAGCTGTGCTTGGTTTTCATTTTCTTGTTTTTGTGTAATTGATGGAAAATGGAACGCATTAACTTGGGGGTGGGGGCAGCCTGAGTTATTGTTGGTCCCATTTAAGTGCATAAACGGGAACATCGTTTGTTCTTCCTGCCACATGGAAATTCTGGTTTATCCCGTTAAATTGAAAAATATTTACTTATGATACAACACCTCATTCATTCATAATTATATGTTCAATGTCCTGAAAATTGTTATAGTTATATAATTAATGCGGATATTTACACAGAGCAGAGTATACTTTAATTCATTTTACTCTATTTCTGTTTATTGAGCACATAGTCTTATACTAGGGGGATTTGGAATTTACTGTGAGAAGCACATCCACTGTATGCAAGTCATTCAGACCGATGCTAAGCGGAATGAAACGCTGCTCCTTGCAGGTTTTCGCGGAGCCGCGTGGTCTCCCTCGAGGGGGCGCGGGGTGCGCGTGCGGGACCCTCCGCCCCCCCCCTGCCTCTGGACACGCCCACCGGCGCCCGGTCCGGATCACGTGGTCGTGCGCCCGGCGTCCGTGAGTGGGAGACGAGCCGATCGCAAATCAGAGCGGAGAGGAGAAGCAGGAGGCAGGCGGGGGGAGAGGAGCGGATAATTCGGATAATTTCCAAAGGGAAAGCGGGCTGGGATGACATGGGTTTTGCAGACCGCGCTGCTGAGATTCCCAGAAACCGCTGCTCTTTACGCCGGCTGGGGCTGTATCTATTGCAATGGGCGAACTGCGCAGCGCTGATCGGCCGGCAGACGCCGTTTTGTTGAGTGGGAACTTGGCGTCTTGTTGGGACTCAGTCCAGCGGTAATTGCTTGCGAAGGGCGACCAGCCATGAGGGCGTTTGCGGCCAACCTGCTCGCCCTGCTTTTTCTGTGCACTTGTGCCTCCGTCCTCTACATCTGGACCGGACTCGAGGACGGGACGGGGCGCTACAGACGGGGTGCCCGGACGCATGGGGCAGCTTCGGCTCCGGCCGGCTCGCCTCCGGATCGCTCGCTCAAAACTTTCCGTGCACTCCTGGCTGTGCCTCCGGTACTGGGCATCCTCAACCATAGTATCGTCGAGGAGCGGACCGACACCTCCGGGAAAAGAAAGTCCAACCTGGATTTAAATAAAGGGACGGCCATCGCGACACCGCTGAATCCCAAGCTGGAGGAGCTTGTGGAGGACGGGGTGTTTTGGAGCGAGCGGCTGGAGGCTCTGTTGCCGCAGGCTTTCAGCGGAGAGCATGCCCGGACTTGGATCGAGACAGCCCGGGTCAGCGAGGTGGTTTCACTGGAGCCTGGCTGTGGCAGGACATCAAACCGGCTGGCCACCTTCTCGGACGGCTCCCGGGCTTGCGTGCGGTACGGGATAAACGAGGATCAGGTGCAAGGAGAGACCCTGTCTTATTACCTCGCCAGCTTGCTGGGCATGACGAGCCTGCCGCCCATCACCCTCTCCCAGCTCAGCCCCGACAGCCCGCAGTGGGCGGCGGTGACGGAGAGCATCGGCGACTTGCAGTGGTCCTGGAAAGCGGTTGTTTCGCTCACCGAGTGGGTCTCTAACCTGACGGGGGTCGTCACTCCCGCGCCTCTCCGGCATGACGGCAAGGGTTTGCACCCCGTCCGGGAGCAGCTGGCTAACAAGACGCTGGGGGAGCTGCTGGAGCTGGTGCAATGGACCGATCTCATAGTCTTCGACTATCTTACGGCTAACTTCGACAGGCTGGTGAGCAACCTGTTCAGCCTGCAGTGGGACCCGCGGGTTATGGAGCGGGACACCAGCAACCTGCAGAGGACGCCGGGCGGCGCCCTGGTGCTCATCGACAACGAGGCCGGACTGGTGCACGGCTACCGGGTGCTCCAGATGTGGGAGAGGTACCACGACGAGCTGCTGGGCTCCGTGTGCCTGTTCAGGAAGCGCACGGCGCACCGCGTCCTGCAGCTACACCGTCTCCGGGACGCAGCCGTCCGTCTGCGGGAGCTCTACCGGCTCCGTGAGCCCCTGGCCCCCGAGTTGGGCTTCCTCTCCGAAGAGCATGCGACCATCCTGCAAACAAGGATGGACCGATTGCATAGACACATATTACACTGCAAGGAGCGGTATAGTCGATTATGAAAAACGAAAAACTTGCATCCCAGATAAAATGCCGAAGAGAGAAACTTAATATTCCCAAAATAATCCGAGCTTGTTAAACACACCCGTATGAGATTTCATTTCACCTCAAGATTAATCCTATCACCTACCTCTCATGAACAAAATAAGTGGTTTGCCGTCATTTTAAAACATTCCTTAATTTAAATCCGTTCTGGAGCTAAATTGTTTGGGCTCTTAATGCCGTTTTAATTAAGCCTTAAAATGAGTTTAATTATATGCAGACTGCAAGCACCGAGGTCACATGTCGGCTGGTGAGGTTGTGTGCAGATGTAAATGACTGGATGGGCAGAGCACAGATGTGGATGACAATGGGTTAGTCTGTATTACATGGAGACAAAGGGACTCTTAGATTTACAAGAGATCAACAGTAGCCTTATAATGTCATTTCCATGGGTTTCTATGGTTAAAGCCTTATGTGAAATATGTGGATGTAATGTCTGCAGACACAGAGGGGCCTTAATCCACAGGTCTGATAGGGGAGGGGGGAAAAGCATTGGATTTATTGGGATTTTTGGGTGGTGAGGAATCCTGTTATCCACTGTCTGCAGTTAGAGATGGCAGCCAAAACCAAAATTTTACCTTTTGAGTAATATGATTGTATTTTCAGCCTTAAGATATACAGTTTGTAGGAAGCTGGTGTTTTGTGAATGGAGTTAAGTACATATTTGGAGGGGGGGGGCAGGGTTACGGCAATATTTGGTAACATTCCCAATAGGCTATCTTTTGTATGGCACAAGTGTTTTATGTTTTCTGCTGTAATATACTGTGGAGATTTAGGTGGTGTGTTTTTCAGTCTGTTCACATTTTACCACAGATTTGACTGGTCATTTATTTACAGCGAGTCCTGGCAACTTGGACTGGTGCGAGCGAGAATGTGAGCCCCCTCCGCTGGGCGGCACATTGTGCATTGATAAATAACTGCTGGTGTTTTACTGTAGCCTGGAAACCTTGGGGGCTCATTTAACGTCTCTCCTCGGCCGGAGTTTAACCACATGTCAGCGCTGAGGCTGATTATCCGCCGAATCTCCGAGAAGGCAAAACGGGGCTCTAAAAATAACTCGACGTCATAATTCGCTGTTGTTCTGTTTTTTTTTCAGGTTAAAATAATTTTTGAAAGCAATATGAGTGAAACAGCCCGCACTGATTTTTTTTTGTTATATATATGTATTTTTTTTTTGTTGGATGGGGTAATTCTGAGGGGGTGCTTTCATTTAGAGCTTTATCATTGCCAGTTGTGGATTAGAGTGCTTCCCTCCACCCTGTGTGGGTTGAAAGCCAACCCCCCCCCCCCCCCCCCCCCGTTCTGTTCATTGTCCTCCTGTGGGAGAATAAGGCGGATGATTCCTGCTGTTGCCAGTCTTAGGACACCGCGCTTTTCATTTAATCTTGCTGCTTAATCTCAATCTGCAGAGTGCTCGGCCCATGTTACTGCCGTTTGTCGTGTTATCCGGGAGCGGAAACCGGCCCTTTGGGACAGCAGGCCGGGGGTTACGATGCCGCTGCATCTTATGACACTCGAACGCCCTCTCCTTGATAACTCTGGGGTAATTTGGCATGGGGTACGCGCCGCTTCCACCCGCTCCGGGCAATTTTCCCCTTGGAAGGGGCGTCGTTGAGGAAGTTCTTGTTTTCGCAGGCGGGGCTGAGAACGCCGCGCTCTCTGAGTAACGGGCTGTTTTGCATTTAAATGCTGAGAGTTTTCCTGGCGCGTCCCGTCATCCACTTGCGATTCACGGTCGAGCACCGTTGCTAATTCCACTGAGTTGTGGTGTGAGCCTTCCGAACAGAGGAGGCACCAGAAGCGTGTTTCGACACTGCGGAAGAGGAAAGCATGACAATAGGCTGTGCCACCAGGGTCAGCAGTATCCCATCATGCCCTGTGTGCTGCTGTCTGTTTAGGGAGCCATCTCTGTTTTTGATTGGAGTCTGGGACTCATCTGGGGTCACCTGGCACCAGAGGTAAACGGCAGGGGCGACAGCGATTGCGATCGATGTGGGGTGTTATTCTCCCTACACAACATGGCGTTTCTGGTGAGCAGAAATGTGTGTGTGGTGGGGGGGGGGCTGATATTCTGTGCTGCATTTAGTGCCCAAAGACATTCACTGCTGATGACAGCTGCAAATTATTTATGACTTAAACCAGGCTTTCATAATTTGTGGGGAGTGGGTGGGGTACGTCAGCTTGTCCCACCTCCTCTTATGGTTCTATTTTTAAGGAAAATTGGATTTTCTTTTTTAATTGAATGCTGTTTTTAGGCTCCCCGCTGATTCTATAAGGGCCACCATCAGGCCTGATTTACGCCGATCGGAGATATCAAAGGCATACCGTCCTCAGCCTGAGGTTTCCCCATACCCTCCCGCTTAGCTCTTGGCTTCCAGCAGGGGCCTAAATATCTGTCTGGGCCTCATTAACCCCCTGCCTGAAATGGGGGGGGCTTTGTCACAGTTACAGCCTGGGATGGACACCTGGTCCACTCTTTGTAGTTAATGACTAGAGAAGCAGGGCCTTCCTGTTTGTAAACGCTTCAGTCCTGCCCCCACCGTGTGCCGCCAGCCAGCCCAGCACGACTCCCAAGTGGCGCGTTATTTAATCAGGACGATGAGCCAGAATGGGCTCCGGAAGATTTGCACGCCGGGAGCCGCTTTCGGAAGCACCGTCTGCGAGGGCAGGCAGCTTCCGTCGTTTCTGGTGGGTCTCTCCTCTCGTGGAAGTTTCATTTACCTGCCAAGCACTGCTTTCCTGTCCGTTTTAACGTCAGAGCTGAAAAGCACAGGCTCCCCGGCCATGGTGAGGGCGTCTCGCTGAAGTCACTGGGGAAACTGCAGCGCGGTTCATTCATCAGTCTCTAAGAGGCAGCGCTTTTAGGCGCGCGGGGGCGTCGCTGAAATGTTTAGGGCTCTGCAAAAGCCTTGTGTCCGAGCGAATCTGTTATATAGCACATTCCAGGGAAGGAGGACATGCCGACAAGCAGGGAGTAGGTGCCACAGTGGGATTCTGCGATGTTTGTGTCTGTGGAAAGTGGGAGGCAACGGAGCAAAGTTCTTTATCCCCTGCTAACTATAGGAACAAGAGTGTCATCATTATCCTAGGATCCATGTTTATTGGACTGCTGTTGAAGAGAGAGAGAGTGTGTGTGTCTGTGTGTGTGAGAGAGAGAGGGAGGGAGAGTTTATATTTCTATTAAAAAACAGTCCTGCTGTTAGAAATGGCGTGAAGCTGGTTTTTCACTTTGCTGTACTATGCTCTCTGTAATATACAACAAAAGATGTCATTAATGTTTGTTTTTGTTAACTAAAAAAAGTATAAGTGCGCACTTTATTTTGCTTTTTTTATATAAATGATTTGTTCCTGTGTTTTTACAAAATGTATTTGGCTGACAAATGTCAATAAAGATACATGTTTAAAAAAAAACACATTTCTTATGTGAGTGTAATATCCCATTAGTTTGGTTTTAATGGGTTTTTTTTTTTAGAAGTATTGATTGTTCCGTTGTAGTGGTATATAAGCCCCTCTGGTAAAATGGATTTGTTTTGTTGAACACTTTGTAAAAATTCCAGGTGCTGGACACTGTTTGAAATGTAGACGTGGAAAAGGTAAACGGCTTTTACCGTAGAGCAAAGCCCACTGCAGTATTTTTGAACATTTGTACGTTTTGCATTTTGAAATCGTTTTGGGATTTTTGGGAAGCCTCCAGCAAGACGATGCTTAGGGTTTTCCTGGGCGCGTTAGTCATTACGTCGAACCTGTCCTAAAGCTGCTGCTTCTGCCTGCCCTTCTTGACTCCGGAATGTTCTTTGACCATCCCCTGTGTCTGAAGTGAGTTTGAACAGATGGTTTTATTTATTTATGGTTTGTGCTGAAGCATTTTGCTCACGGGATCAGCCTCAGGAATCCTGTTTGCAGTCCAGCAAAGATCTCGGTGAGCCACGTCTCACTTAACCGCTACGCCCCCTGTTGAGCGGTTGCATTTGGATCCGAAACGCAAGCGCTTTGGGATCAGACTTGGCTCCTCTCAGCCCGGGCGTGCGGCACCGGCCAACTCCATCCCAACTCCTGCTTACACCCATCCATCCCTGTTTCACGTAGTCCTCTTTGAAAACTAAAAACCTTCTGCATGAAGAGGTTCTTTAACACAAGCAGATTTCGCTGTGTCAGTCGTTGTTGTGTTTCTTTGTTGTGTTTGGGGAGGGCTGGATGTCTCTACGTGTTGGCCTGTTTTCTCTCAACGTGAAATTATACACAGTTTGAAATGCAAATCGTCTTTTGTCGAGGGTGTTAATTCCGCCGATGTTATCCGTCGAGAGGCTCCCAGGCGTGATTCCTGAGAATGTTCCCCTCTCACAGATATGAACAGCGACGGAAACGCAGTAATATGTCCGGCACTGGGGTAACATTTGTCAGCTGAGTCTTGGGGGCTCAGTATGTAAATGAGACCTGATCCCCCCCCCCCCTACCCATTAAAGCAAGCCTTGCTAAGTGTAGGACTGTCTTAGTTTATTTGCCTGTGAGAAGCAAGCCTGAAATTGGGAAGGGGGTTGGGGTTTACATCCCCGCCCCCAGTTACAGTGTTGAGCTGTTACTTGTGAGACGGTGGATTTCTCGCTCACCGGTGATCTGCGGGTGACTCATTCGGTCGGTGGCGGGCAGATGACGGGCAGCCGATATCCTCTCCATTGTGCGGATCCAGGTGCTGTTCCAGCATCACAGTCTCCCGGGAGACAGCTAGACGGCAATCAGCTGACTGCAGCGCCCAACGCACAGGAACAGGCAAGGACACGCAGCTGGGAAGAGGGGCGCAGCGGAGCGGGGAGCAGCAGGGCCGCACCGGGTATTCTGATGATCCCCACCCCCCCCAAATGAGCCACGTCACCCGAGTGTCTCCATTAAATTTGCAGTTTGCACGGGGGGGCCATCGCCAAGTGAAGACCGACACACAGGTAATTACTGGCACTTGCAGACTCCTTCCGTCTAGTCTGGCAGGAAACCTGCAGCCTTTCATTACACGCAGGGGTGTGAAAAGGAGACTTTCCACCATAAAGGAGAGTCTAAGTACATGGTTGCAGACTGCAAAGATGCTACTACTGGTGCATTTTCTGGCAGCACGATGAAAGACTGCGGGGGGGGGGGAGCAGGACAGGTGGGTAAGGGGGGGGGGCAGTGTAAGGGGTGTGCAGGTTAACGAGGGAGGGGGGTTTGGCACTTTGAAAACATCGAACAGTCACTTTCATATTTCCTAACCTTTGTTGCTTCCCCTATGCACTCGGGAAGGTGCTTCTGCGTCATCATCAACAGAGCACTGATTTATGCGTGGGGGGGCTCAGTGGAAGCAGCCCCCCCCACCTCACAGCTCTATACAGAGAGAGAGAGAGAGAGAACTTGCATGCTTGATTCTGGCATCAATGTGAGAGGCCCTTGTCTTTCTCACTTAGACCCGTTAAACCGAGGGACATGTGACAAACGGGGTCGGCCTGGCTGAGTCGGGCAGACGGGCCTCTTCGGCTCTTTTCCATGACTTATCTGTGAGACGGTCTGCTGGATATTTGCGTGAGGAGGAGATCGGTGTTGGGACCTTGCGAAAAGATCCCTGAGAGAGATGTCTGGAGCAGAGACCGTCCACATGCCCATCCTGTATGTGCTGCATCCATAGGTGGGGGTAGAGCGAGGGGTGTGCAGCCTGCAATCCCCAAAAATGTCACCCCCCCTCCCCCTGCCCAGGGGTGAGGACAGGCCAAACAGGACGTGACATGTTTAGTTTTCCTTACATACCCCCCTGTAAAACCTCCGCCTTCCCATTTTCAGTGTCTCTGCCTCCAGCTTGTCAGTGGAGCATGAGAGTGAGTGGGCCCCCACCTCCCCCCCCCCGACTCTGGGACTGGAGGCCAAGCCTGTTCTCCTGTAAACCAGGATCGGGCATCTGTCGGGGCCAAATCGATCGGAGCCGCGCTGGGAGGAATCCATTCTCCCCGTCACTGCGGTGCCCTTGAAGGCAGATCACGTTTCAAAGGCATCTCTGTCTTCTGCTTTCACCCCTGACACCAGGGCACCTCCTAACCCCCCCTGCCCCCCCCCCCCAGGTGTCTCTATGATCCGCATTTCCACAGATCCTCAGAAGGCCAGGGCCAGCCTGACAGATGGAGGGGAGGATTTATTGGATGTTGATAGGCTGGTAAGAAGGTGATGGGGGCAACTTCAAAGTGTCTGTGTGAGACCCCCCCCCCCCCCCTTTTGGTGGATTGTCCAGAACGCTTAACTCTTTAGTATCTGCCGGCTTCTCTGGGTATGCTGATTCATGGACCGGGGGGTTATGTATTCTCCATGTGGCCAAAGGAGCATTTATCTGGCTTCTCTTTTAAATTCATTTTGTTTTCATTCTGTTCGTACTGATGAGGTTATCGGGAGCCTAGACATGAGTCACGGCAATCTGCTTTAAAGTGTTTGCGGGCTTCGCGTACATCATTCACAAAGATGTCAGAAATGTGCAGAACGAATGGCCCCCTTTCTGAATGCAATGTGTCATGCTAACCTTCGGCAAACTCCGTGATTATAAATAGAGGACAACCCCCCCCCCTTAATCCTGAATCATTTTCAAAGACAAACTTATAATTATTATGAACAGAGCGTCTGACTTTAAATGAACACGCATGACTTTAATTAGACGTGGATGTCTCTGTTACTCAGAGGCAGGATGGTGGAATTAGGAGGCTCATGGTAAATACTGTGTGTGTGGGGGGGGCCTGGTGCTTGGCTGTGGGGCTCATGCCCTGTCCGTTGTTCCGTCCTCCTTCCCTCCCTGTTCCGGTGTGATTCCGGATCCGCTCGCCTCGTACCGTCGCACACGGATGCCTCTTCCGCCTCTCGGCTCTTCCTCAGACGGAGCAGAAGCAGCCATAATGGCCCTTTGTGAGTGTTGTTTACCTCGTGCTGCTGCTCAGGTTTTGGACACCTCTCCCCCCCCCAGACATGATCAGCCAAGCGGCTGTACACTCGGGTGGATTCGAGCTCCTCTTCATCTCCTCCTTTTTATGGCACTCTTCACGTCTCGCCTCAGCAGAGCGTCAAACGCGGGGGCTGCCAAAGCCCCCCCCCCCCTCCCCCCCCTCCCCCCAGTGCCCCCCAGCTTCTGGCATCCTCACCCAACCACTGCTCAAGCTCAAGTGACAGGAAACAGCAGTGCTAAAAACGGACCTGCCGCCACATAACACCTGCTTTGCCCGCCTACGCCCCCATTCGCTCCCCCCCCCTGCCCCTACCACCACACTGATACTGTATTCGGGAGATGGGGGTGTGGGGGTCCCCTGCTGATCTGAGTGATGACTGTCCCTCTCTGCGTGACCTTCGACGTTACAGCTCGGAGATAAAAGGGCGCCTGTTATTTATGTCCCAGATGGAGCTGAATAGGCTTTCAAAGTGGAACTATATTCCCCTGGCACTTAATCCGCTTTTGTCTGCGGTAGTTTTGTTTTATCCAAAGGTAATGTGTTGCTGGGAAAAGGCTTGTGTGTGTGTGTGTGTGTGTTTCTGTGTGAGAGACCTGATTTCCCTACAATAAATGTCCATAATGTTTTAGCTTGTGGGGACGTTTTTCTACCCCTATAAGGATAACGTCAATTTATAAAAATCTGTCACTGTAATCAAAAAACTATAAATGCCAAAAGTCTTGCCAAAATACTCTGTATTTTGTTTGGTCGCTTATAGTTAAGCGTGTCATACCTGGTTCCCCGCAAAAATGAATATACAGTCCCATTAAAGGTATGAATACAGACCTGTGCGTGTGCATGCACAGTTGGCAGAATCTATATAAGGCCTCGCCACTATCGACTCTCCATTTCTGTAATGATTCCCCCCCCTCCCCCCCCCAGCCTCTGCAAGCTGCGGGGGGACTCGGCGGGGTCCAGCTGACTGCACGATGGCGGCCACCTGCGCTGTCTGTAATTGTGTTACACCTCAGCACTGGACGGCACCGTGGGCAAGAAACTGTGCTGCTATTTTAAAAATAGCTGAGGCAGATCTGTTAGTTCTGACCCCCCCCCTGCCCCCCACTATCCCACAATCCCATAACAATCTGGAGACCCACTGCCAGTTAGTTGGACGCTTTGCAGACCCGCTCGCCTTTGATGGGGGCAAAAGTCAGAGCTTCAGTGTCCTCCTGACCCCCAGTGGCCCTGAAAGAGCTGGCTGTCATTCAAGGAACCTTCAGCCCTGGGTCTGTGGGGGGGACTGGCAGCCCCCTTTATACACAACGGCTGCTAAAAGGTTTCTTTTGTGCTCTGCCATGACATCACCCCAGCCAGTCCCCCAGCAACAGAGAGCACTCTGCATGTGACAAGGAGGGGGTGGCTTTGTTTTTGCGTGTAGGAGAGCTGTACGTGTGTGTGCATGTGTGTGCGTGTGCGTGCATGACCTCTGCTTTTGCAAAGCACCCGCTGTAATACTATATCGAGCAAATGTGTTTATGCAACTCATCTACCCCCCTCTACATTTCCTACAACTAATGCTAAAATGATCCATCCTGGGGGGGGATTCAGTCAGCAACACGCAGGGACTCGCAGGCTGGGATGTTCAGCTTGGGATTGAATCGTCCAGATGGGCCTCTGTGGGGGGGGGGGCACGACAGCCTCAGACTCATCCCGGGTTTTACCTGTGCTCCTCTTTGTGTGGGATAAGGTTTCCAGAGGTTTCATGCTTACGGTGTTTCAGGTGTTTTTTTGTCTAATTTATTTTTAATGAAATAAAAATCCAAAGGCATAGTGGATCTTGTCAGCAGATACCAAAAACGAAAAAAAGCTCTGAAAATCTTGTCTCGAATCCTGCAGGGAATCAGCAGATACACACCGGTGCCCTTGGATTGGTGGTGAAAGACGCTGGTGGCAGCAGGATGGCCAGGGTGTCCGGGCTGATAAGACCAGGAAGCCCATAAGGCCTCAGAGCCATTTATCTCTCCATTTATTCATTCAGCCCTTCCTCTCAGGGTGGCGTCCACAAGCTTAGGGTCTCTGTCCCAGAATCCTTCAGTCCCCATTCCAGGTAGGTACGCCACTCGCAAATGTGTATTGAATAAACCTCAATACAGCGTTTTAGATTAATTTAATTCTCTTGTCATTGAGTTGTTTTGTGTAGTGGTCTATTTTTTTATTGGCTGTGTTTGCCAAAACCTAGATTGAAGTGATTTAAATCTTTTAATATTTAATGATATTTAGTCTTTTATGAGGAAACTGCCCTCAGAATGATGCCGTAAAGTGAAAATTTAGCTGACGTAAAGGGTAGTGAAAAGGGCGCTGTGCTGAGCTGTCGAGTAGCGGGGCAGTGAAGGCGACTATGGAGCACTCGTAACAATAAAGATAACAGCAAGGGGAGGGAGGAACAGTGATCAGCCCCCAACCCCCCGTCAAGCACTGACCCAAAAAACCCCCCTTGGTGGCTTTGTGAGAAATGAGTGGGTGGGGCCAGTGAAACTGGAGGAGCCAATGAAACTGGAGGAGCCTCCCTGTGTCGTGTGCTATGCGAGGCGGCAGGTCCCTCGGTGTCCTTATCGCGCACGGACAGGTTTTAACAGCTCCCAGTGGCTTGTTCTGTTCTCGGAATACAAGATGAAGCGAACGCGACCTCTTGTCCTCTCTGTGGGCCTGCAGCTTCATTTATACTGTTAGCATAGCGGTAGCCCTTGCTAACGGTAATGCTAACGCTAATCCTACCCAATCCCCTAGGAAATGTGCCAGGCGAAGGCCTATCGACATGGCTGAGATCGCACCTGCCTAGAAAAGCCTGCCAAACGTGAAGTGGGAGAATCTCATTACTGGGGAAGATGTTCGGCCCTTAGGTGTCTAAACAGCCCTCCCCACAGGCTCATAGTCATTTTCCATCATCCTGATACGCCTCCCTCATTTTGACAGCTGCCTCTCTCTCTCTCATACGTGACCTTGAGTCAAACACGCAAACTGAATGTTGTTTACGCTATAAACCTCTTTTGGAGGTTTTCCCTAAAATGAGGGGTTTGGAAAATGTAAACGTCAGCTATTGTTTTATTTTATGAGTAAACTGCAGCCTTGCGGTTCTCTGAGAGTCATGCCGGTGCTTCTACAGGCTCCCGAATACCCATCAGTCTAGCCAGTGTCAAGCCGCAACAGACACGCTGCACCATCACTGGAAGCCTGGGCTGCTCCACTGCGCCCCCTACTGGTCCCCGGTCTTCAGTGGGAAAATGCGTTCCGCGGATGTCGCTATCCAGTGCTGAGGTTCCAGTCTTTCTGGCTGCTTGTAAGCAAATAGAGACAGACTGTCGGTAGTATGAGGGATAAGAGCTCCCAAACTCCTTTGAAGGGGCACCTACACATTCCCACCATGCCGGCGATGCAGCCTGCCTTGCTGTATACCTGCGTAAATACGAGAGTGGCAGTTTGAATAACAAGCACCCCCTGTAATTTAACTCCAATTTCTGTGCCTCTGAAATCTTGATTGTGTTGAATATTCAATAAACAGGCAAATCTTCGAAGAGCTCTGAAGCGGTACAAGGCTTGTTATGGAAACCTTTTATGGAATATAGATTTCTGTGAGGTTCAGATCACGTACTGGAAGCTATTTTCGAACATATGAACCAATTGTCAATAAAGGAGATCAATAGATTGATCATGGGTGCAGGAATTTTCATTCAAGTATTAACAGTGACTAGTGTGAAAAGGTCATTGTCTTACTGGTTACGTACAGTACCTCCTGTATAAAAATCACTTTACTCGCATGCGGTTACTTGTGCACATCTGCTTTGCTGAGCTGTTTTGCCCCCTGCCAGCCCCCCCTCCACATGCACAGATGAGTCAGACAGACCAACGGTAGCTGCCTACAGATCATCAGATCTTAATTAAATGTGTTAAAGGTGCAGGGTAGTAACTGAATTGTTTAATGCTATTTGCTATTTTAGGAAAATTGCATTTTTTGTTTTGTTTGCTGTTGCTCAAAAATACCGTTGTGTATGATAATGACTGTTAATGTGTTTTCTTAACATCTGCCAGTCATTATATCCTGATATCCAGAGGTGGAAATTTCAGGTCCAGACAGTAAAAAATCCAGACCAGAGTTTTGTTTCAGCCAACCAGTTGAGTACTCTGTGACTGTGACTCTTCATACTAAACTGGTTGGTTGAAACAAAATCCCGGACTGGGTTTTTACTTTCTGGCCCTGGAATTTCCACCTCTGTTGATATTTCATTTTAAATCAGTGACTGGCATGGTGCCTTGTGTGCACGGTTAATGGGCATGTTTCTGGAACGCAGGCCCTTAAGAGGTTAATAATTAATGCTTCATTGGGTCTGTGGAATGAGCAGAGGCAGTCTAAGAGGAGGTCTGTGTCCCTCTCCTCAGCCCCCCCCCCCCATTCCCGGCCGTCCCTCACCCTGAACCCGCCTCCATTGTCTCGCTCATTCGCGAGCCGTAATCTTTTTTTGTTGTTGTTGCCGTCGTCAGTCTGGTTCCTGTTTTGTTCTTCCCTTCTCTGCCTTCATCTGTCGCTCAGTCTCGAGAGGGAGGGGGAGGAGGGGGAAAGAAAGAGCAGGAAGTGTAGAAAAAAAAAACAGCCGAGAGAAACCAGGAAGTGAAGCAGCCTGTGTGCAAAGTGAAAGTGGAGCGGAGAGGATCGGCTGTAGTGTGTGGTTTTGCTCTGCTCAGCGCTGTGCTGCCGGCTGCCTCTCTTTCTGTTCCCCAACGCCCAGGCCGCCCCTCTCCCTGCCTCCGGACTTTGCCTTGTTGTCACAGAGGGGACAGACAGCAGCTACGTGCAGGAACCGGCCAGAACTGCGCGCTGGATTGGAGCAGGGAATGGTAGGCCCTGTGGGGTGGAGAGGGGGGGTGGAGTTATTGTTTATTTGTAGCGGTGGCCTTGTTTCTCGGGTTTCTGCTTCTGTCAGGCAGAGCTGCACCCCCAGTACCCCACCCACCAGTTATTGGGAGCTGCTGGGGGAGAGATGGAAAGGGGGGGGTAAACAGGAAAGTGGAGAGAACTTGCGGCGTAACACAGCACTGTGAGAGACGTGAACTGTGTGTGTGTGTGTGTGTGTGTGTGTGTACATGTCACACAGCCTGTCTGTGTGTGTGTGTGTGTGTGTGTGTGTGTGTGTGTACATGTCACACAGCCTGTGTGTGTGTGTGTGTGTGTGTGTGTGTGTGTGTGTGTGTGTGTGTGTGTGTGTGCGCGTGTATTGACAAGAAACCATATCCGGGCACTAAGTGCCTGGGGGGGGGCAGCACAACAATATGCAGACAGGAGCTGGGGTCCATAATTAAGCATGGCTGCCGCCGGTTTAAAGAGTCTGCATTTACAGCCCTTTATGCCCCAACCCCACGCCCAGTCTAGGATGAGCAATAGCTGTGGTCCGGCGGCAGCCAGGGACGATCTGCCCCAGAGCGACGGCACGTGTGATGCCTGCGAGCCGGACGAGGCGCAGCCAGCGGAACAACTCTGCCGTCTCTGCGGCTTCGCATTCTGCGGTGTCCATGCCAACCAGCACCAGCGCAGCATGCAGCATGTCCTCGAAGCCTATGCCCCACCCATGGTAGATGGTGCCAACGTGGAGGCGGGGGCCAGCGGCGGGTCCCCAGAGGATGGTCCCCCGGAAGGCGGAGGGAGGCACCGGGATCCGGTGACGGTGGAACGCCTGCGATGCAAGATGCATGGCCACGAAGGGTCGCTGTACTGCAAACCGGATGAGAAGATCATCTGCGTGGTGTGTGCCGTGCAGGGCGAGCACCAAGACCACGAGATCATCACACTGCGGGAGGCTTACGTGTGGCAGAGGGTGAGCACAAGCACCCCTGCACTTCCTGCTAACATTTGCTACTAACATTTACTGTTCCCTTAGGAGGCCAGCAGGGGGCATAGCAGTTAGAGACACATACTCATATCCTGAAATTTCCTTATTTAAGTCCTATAAAGGGCCTTTGCTGTACTGTATAACAGACACTTAACATAAATCAGACCATTAAAATCTCCAACTGTATAAATGTGTAAGATTAATGCATGAAGTTGGTCCAGATAAAAGCATCATTTAATCATTGAAATCTAGGAGGGCAGCCCCCTGTCTTAATTTACCACAGAATGTCACGCATCCGCTTAAGAACTTGGACACAAGAATAGATTTGTGTTTCCGAAGAGGATATATCTGCAGAGCTGAACAGTGGATGGTTCACTGCTCATTCCAGGCATCCCTGCTCACTTTTCTGATTACCAGTACTGCAAAGGGACAATAAAAGAGCTCTCTAAATGACTATAGGAATGTATTCATAATAGGGCATGTTCTATTGGTTAGCATTCAATAGCACTGCGGTACAATGATTTTTATTTAAACTGCAAGTGGGGAAAATGATGCTAGTTCATTGTCATCTTGATAAAGCTCTTATAAAACTGTGTAAATGTTGGGAAAATCTTATAATGGAGCTACATCAAAGATCTGCAGGCTGGGAAACATTAAAATACCCAAAATATCTCTGAAAGGCTCTGATGTTTCCCAGAAATAAAATGTTGCTGCACTGAGTATTTTTAGAATCAGATGGTAGCGTGTGTCCTGTGATGGACCAGCTTCCCATCTCAGGTCCCTCAGCAACCTGACATACGTTTTCCAGTTCATGATGCCCCCACAACAAAGGAACAGTTATGGAAGATGGATGGATGGATGATTGGTTGGTTGGTTGAGTAGATCTGAAGGGTATTCTCAGAATGCATTCTACTTTCTAGCGCATTAGTGGAATTATGGTTTCTATGAGTCAGTAACAAGAGGGGCTGGCCCATGTGACGAAAATTAGAGGGGTAGGGGGCGGAGCCGAGGTGTCAGGGGGTCAGACATTGAGGGCTGCTGAATTGATAATGTTCTCCCTCTCACTTCTTCTGCAGAGCAAGGCCGGAGTCGACCTGGTGGGCAGTACCCATGAGATGGCAGAGAAGATCAAGTCCAAATGGACCAGTCCAGAAGTAAGCGAGATCTATCTGGGTCACCTGGGGAGCGGTGGGGGGGGGGGGGTGGTTTCCTTGGAAACCGTCCTTCCCACCGCCTGGCGAAGGTCATAATGCAGGATATGTTACCTCATCAGTATGAAAATAACGAGCGTGTGATAGCAGCTAATTACACCCCAGAGCTTTTGTCTTCCTATGCTGTGACGGGCAGCTCTTCACGCAGGCTGGTGAAAATCAGGGCACGGGATAACGCGCCGAACTCCTGCATGCAGTATCCGCAGCGGCTGATGAACTCAGGCAGGCACATTTAAAGCAGCTGCCCTGTGGGGCACACAGACTGCCCGCCAAGCGTAAATGAGCTTCGGGGCTGCCCGCCGCGCCACTGAGGTGAATCGGGGCCACCGACGCCGGTCCCCGGCCCATCTGTCGGTCTGACGGCTTCCGGAGCACTTAGCATCGGCGCCGCTGAGCGCCATCATAAGGCCCTGCGCCCTTCCTGTGGCAGGGAGCGGGGAGGCACATGGTCAGACTGTCAGGGGCTGGGGAGCCCACTTGGCACCAGTCCCCGGAAGCTGACGGGCCTTTCAGGGCATAGCTAATGAAGATTCAAGGGGAATTGGGCTATTGGAAAGCACGGAGTGGCTCGCTTCTGGCTTTTACAGTCATGATGGTCACTATAAATCCATCATGGCTGATTTCTCGCATTATATACCCGTCATCTGCCCCGTGTGGGGAGCACAGCAGGGAAGGACAGTCACACGAGTGTGAGTAATGCGGATCAGCGTATAAGTGACTAATTGCAGCATCCGGTGAAGGTAGCATGTGCTCAGAGAATGTGGTAGCTATACTGACGCAGGATGGCTGCTTCAAAATTGAATACTTTAATCTCCCGGGGGTGGGGCGGGCGGGGGGGGGGGGGGGTCGGGATTTAAGCCCTTTCTATCACGATTGAATGTCACAGAATATTAACATGCATGGGGGTAGCTGGGTACCCACTGGCACAGGGAAGATCTCGTCACGTTGCTTTTGTTTGCTTTTCTGTATAGATTTTGTGCGGGGGGGGGGGGAGAAGGTCAGCCTATGCCCCATTTACTCATTAGGCTCCAAATGCTTAATTAGGCCCCAAACCTCAGGACTGAATGCTTAAACGAGGCCCCCTATCTGCACTGGGGGCCCCTCCTCTTCTCCCCCAGCAGATTTCTGCACGGTTGGACATTCAGGCAATTGGCCTCCATCAATATTTAATGCCTGACCGATGGGTTAAGAAACACAGAGTCTAAGTAATATTTCAAAGCCCCATCCCCCCCCTCCCCCCCCCCGGCTGCCCCAGTTTGTTTGCCAAGGCTTCCTTTAAATGTACATTTTTTTGAGCACTTGTGCGAGTAAAGCATTAAGCTGCATAGAGAGCTGATTGAAGACATTACAGTCAGCATACACAAAAGTGTGCAGGAGCCCCCCAGGAGTGTTCAGGGTTAGGGCCGTGAAAAATATGTAGAAATTTCCAAGTCTCTTTGGATTTTCTCCGTTACATTTTATATAGTTACCAATGACTTTTTTATTATTACTTACGAGTTTGCTGGGCACTCCCCAGCACCTAGGGGGATGGTCACTGCAACCTGTCTCTTTGCTGAATATATATTTTTCTGTTTTCTTCAGCAGTTTTGCAGTACAAAGAAAAAGTAATATTATGAATGTTCCATCTCAGTGCTTTGAAATCGAGCTAATCTGATTGGTAGTGTAAGTAAAATGGGTGGAAATAACATTTTCCAGTGTTTGAAGGGCATTTGCATTGAAGGAAGCTTTGGTTTTTATGGAGAGACATCAGCGATTGAAGCTGCTGTTTCACTCTTGGTTCCACTGATGTATTTTCATAAATAGATCAGTGGAACATGTCGCATGTTCTGCTTTATAGGTAAAGAACATGTTCTCCTCTCCTGTTTAATTTCTGTCTGCTAAAGTCATATGTCACTATGTCCTTTTTGTGTAATCCACCCCTGCAATTCAGTGATACGAAGCTTTATTTAGTATTTATTTACCATTTATTTACCTTTTTCACATATCCCACCCTTGGTTTCCTTCGACACACACACACACACACACACACACACACACACACACACACATGTAGGGTATACCTATTCTTATGGGGCCCGCTCATTCAGTTCTATGAGAAAAATGCTAACGCTAACTATGACAACCAACCTGCCCTAACCATAAGTAACCAAGCAAAATACAAGAGTTTTTGCATTTTTAGTTATTTCATAGCAGTCACTGATTTTTATAAAATAGAGTTTTCCCTTATGGGAAAAATTGATATTTATCATGTTATGGGGATATTTTGTCCCCATAAGGATAGGTATACCTGCTCACACACACACACACACACACACACTCACACACACACACACACACACACACACACACACACACACACACACACACACACACACACACACACACACACACACACACATATACAGAGTTGAAAGCAAAGCTTGGGCTCTGAGCACATTGCCAGGCCTTATATTCAGCCCCCCTGCAGCATTCTGGGTAAGGGTTAAAGGCCCTGCTCAAGGGACAGGTGGAGATGGAACTATTCTGCCTAACCTGCTAAGCCGCACCCCTCCCCCGGGGTAGAATCAGCCCCGCCTTCGTGCCGCACTTCCTCTGAAGCCCCTCCAGCGCATCACCCTTCATACGCTCCTGTTGCTTGGCACTGGCATTAAAAAAATGTAATTTGCTTCTCTGTTATTTTGTCGTTTATTTTGGGCTCGTGGGAAAGAGTATGTTTGAGTGTTTATACTCAGCCACGCTCCCGCTTCTGCCGACTGTGTGTGAGTGTGTGGGTGTTAATGTGTGGGTGTCGGTCTGTATCGCAGGGCCACTCATCCCCACCGCACCAGGCCCCTGCTCCTACTCTAGTCTTTGTTCCCCCTGACCCCGCCCACATCCAGCTTCCATGTAAATGAGGTCACTTCTCTCCTGTAACCCATCCCCCCCCGCCCCCATCTCCCAGGCCCGGATTTTACCCAGCTGCGTTAGATTCAGGGCATATGAAAATATTAATGTGAATGTGGCTTTGAGGTGTGGCAGGAATCGGAGGAGAGATGGAGGAAGGAGCAGCCAGCAGTGGGAGACTGGGCATAATGGGGGTGCTGGTGGGCCGGTCCAAACAGACTGGGGGTGGGCTGTCCAGCTGCCCTGTTGGAATATTGGTGCCAGTGGGGAGGCCAGACGATGTGTCTCTGCCAGTGGACGTCTCTCTCACCGTTGCTGCCAGCCCATAATTTATCACGCCCCATTCCTGGCCAAGCTGTTTAGACAATAGAAATGTTTCCTTTCTATTTATAAAGGAAGACAAAGAAGAATGACAGGTCTCTATTTTTTTTTTGCCAGATGACTGTATGGGAATTACACTATACGATCGCCCCCCCCCCCCCACCCCGTCTGGCAAGTGTGCCATCCAGCATTCCTCGATTTAGACGTGACAGCACACAGCGAAAGGGGAGAGGCAGAACCGTCAACGGGAAATGTTGCTCGCCCCAGTTGCCAAGAATATAACTTTTGCCTCATAGAGGTAACTCTCTTAGGTGTCACCTTTGAGTGGGTCAGAGCCAAACGAGGTACTCAAGGGAGCTCATAAATTGGATAAAAGGTGAATGTTACTGCTGGTTACATCGGCCTAAAACTTAAACAGATGGCTGCGCTCAACCAAAGACTCTGGTGTCTCAATTTACGAGCTCAATGGCACCTCAAAGAACTTAGGGACTCAAAAAAAAAATCCAATTAGACCACATTTCAGCGGCTCAGAAATATGTTGCAAAGAAGCCGCATCTGTTTTCTCCTTATTTCTGTCCATTTCTGCTTCCCTCCTCCTCCACTTTTCCACCAAGCTCCATCCCTTTCTTCCCATGATGTCTCCCTGTGTCTTTGATATCCTGCAACCTAAATATCATTTCAGCTTTATTAGCTAGTAATCACAATTTACCAGGCAGTTACACTCGACTGCTTGATCCTCTTTACCTCTGTGGTATATGTTAGAACATACATAAGAACAAAAGAAGTTTACAAATGAGAGGAGCCCATTCGGCCCATCAAGCTCATTCGGGCAGAACTCAACTAATAGCTCACAGTTGTTAAAATCTTATCTAGCTCTGATTTAAAGGAACCCAGGGTTTTAGCTTGCACTGCACTAACCGGAAAACTATTCCATACTCTAACTGCATGCAGTGTAAAGAAATGCTTCCTCAAATCCAGTTTAAAATGTTCTTCTGCTAATTTCCACCTATCTAGTATTTAAACTAATATTGAAGTGACTATTTAGTTAATCAGCATTCACAACTGTTAAAATCTTATATCCCTAGATCATGCCCCTCCTCATAACCTTCATACCTTATATAAACGGAAGGTTGTTGGTTTGAATCCCATGGCTGATAGCGTAATCATATCATTACTAAGCAAAGGCCTTCACCTTGACAGCTGCCCCAGGAGTTCCGGAAAAATGGCTAACACTGTACTCTAACCCCAGGCTTCTCTCTTGCCTGAGTGGGTGTGTGTCTCACGATATGCCAAAGGATTCCTATGTAGCTGTGCTCAGGATCATATTAACTTGTTGACACACCATGTTGAGAATTACAGTGAACATAAGATGGCAGAGCTCAAGGTGGTTGCATTTTCAGGAGTTTCACGCTCATTCATTTCTTCCTCGATTTCGAAACCCTGCTTTGAAGTGAATCCAGATATGCAGCCGTTTCTATGTACCACCAGTTGGGGGCTTGGATCCCACTTATGCTTCGTGTGTGGGGGGAGGTTTGCATGTTTTCACCGTATTGTGTGACATTTCTGTTCACTGGTTTCCTCCAGCAGTCCAAAGACATGCAGTTAGGCTAATTATCATTTCTAAATTGTTCGTAGCCCTTGAGTTTGCATCTCTCCTGAGATGAACTGGCATCCCGTCATGGGTACACCCTCCTTATGCCCTATGCTGTCTGTGATAAACTCCAGCCCCCCTGTCACCCTGAATTGCAATGTTTCCCAGCCCAGTCCTCAGTGACGCACAAAAAGTCCACACTTTTGATCCCTCCGAGCCTATTAGGAGCTGGACGGGAGCAAAAACGTGGGCCGTCTGCAGGTCCCCGAGGACCAGATTGAGAAACATTTGATAACAGGTAAGAAGGTGCATGAATGTCTAAAAGGGACATAAACTTCTATGTAAGATATACCGGCACCTTCTGATGACTACTGAAAATTCTGTTTCCACATGTTATGGAAGGGACAATTTACGCAAATTACAGACTGTGCCAACCTAATTGGTCTCCCATTAGTATTCATTTTAATCGCCATGTGTCCTTCCTGGATGTGCAATTTACATATATATTAACTACAAACCATATCGCTGCAAAGTTTTGTTTCTGTCTTTTGTTCTGAATGGATTTTTTTTTTAAAAGCTAATGGTGCGTGCGATTGCCTTCCTCCGTTTTGATTTGTTATCTGAAACGAAAGACGGCACCATCATTTGAAAGAGACCTGATCTGGATTGTTTAAAGAAGGTTTCCTTATGCAAACAGATAGTGTATGTGTGCGTGTGTCTGTATATATACAGTATATGCATATATGTGTATAAAATGAAAACTCAACCAGAACCCTTTGTTCTGGGCTTCTGCTGCAGATCCGTGGCATTGAATAATTGAGGACATCCTGCAGCAAATTCCTCGAACATGTTCCCGTCACCTCCTATGAGAGCACCTACAAAATAAATAACAGACTTACTTCACTATCGGTCAAAATCGGGGAAGCTTTGCCATTAGAATTCTTGCTTTCAGAGAAGGATTAGAATTCATTTTGATGGATAAAGGAATTAATTCAAAGGCTGATTCTTCTAATCTTTCCAGGGGATTATTCCATGGAGCATTTTATTTCAAACAGTTTGTCTCTGTGTAGTTTTCTCTCTGTTTTTCTCTTTCTCATTTCTGACACATTCAGGAATTAGTTCTGGTTTAGCGACCGCTTTATGCTAAGTTTTGTCGGCGTTTTGTTTTCTGTGGATAAACTCTTACACTCTCCTTTTCCTTAAAAATGTACACGAATGTGGTGTGAGCGATTGTCGGTGGGGTGACAGCGAAAATCTGCAAATAAAAAAGGCAACTGACGACACAGCGGGAAGCTGTAGAACTTCAAGTGCTGTGCTGATGGCTCGTTTTGGAGGAGACGTGGCAGTAACGCATTTTGGGTGACTTCCCACAGATGAGCACGGAGCAGCTGGAGGAGTATGTGAACCAGCAGTTTGACGAGCTACACAGGCTGGTCCGACTGGAGGAGAAGCGGACGCTGCACCTGGTGGACCTGAAGGAGGCCTTCCTGACAGCGCAGGCCGCCGAGAAGATCGCGGAGATCACGGTGCACACGGAGCGGCTGCAGGAAGAGATGGCCTCCATCACTCAGCAGCTCGGGGCTCTGGATCAGGCGGAGGGCGCCCAGGGAGCCGTGGTGAGGCCCGTCGACTCATCTCTACTCAGGAACGACGGCCCAATAATTTTTGAAAGATCTCGTGATCTTTCATGTCCACGTCACTTGTGTCTAAACCGAAGGGATCCATTCATGGATGTTGGTTCTGGTAGAATCTGGTAGAACCACCAGACAAGCAGCAAGTAAAGTTAAAACGGGCAGAAAATAGAGTAGAACTGGGAGTAACTGATATTCCTCATTAGCTTAGCAGTTTTCGCAAACATGCAGGCTGCCCCGATTGGTGCACCATTCGTTTACTCACACAACCGGATAAAAAAAGACCCCCACAGCTCATTTTTCACTGTCAAGAAACCGGGTGGCATCTTTGGTCTTTGCTGAGGGAAGCCGGTTGTGTCGACATTGACTGAGAAATAGCAATAGTTTATCAGGCCAAGACATGAGTTCCCCGCTCAGTGGGAAAAGAAGCTCTTAATTGAATGCCTGGGGTGTTCTTCGTTCTAGATGGGCAGACGATGTTTAGCCTGAGGTGGGCCGGTTTTCACATACTGCTTCCTGTCAGGACTAAACCTGAGGGGCAAAGTTAGGACACAGGGACATTCGCCGCCTTCTTTAGTGCTGACACCATGCGCGTCTTTAATGTGAGTTCGGGGAATTTTGAGCCTCGTTTTACTAAATAAATTATTAGTCAACCGAAAGTGTTGCGAGCCACCGGGACCGTTTGTAATTCTCATGGGCTTTTATGTGCTGAAGCATCAGATGTATAATTACAGCCATTATGCAATCGAATGCCCCGTTTGCTAATTAAACTCTGAGGCTTATTTAGTCATGGGAATGTCTTAGATTGGTTTGTTTTTAGGCAAGCTGTAAAAAAAATGAAGTTTCTGTTTTTAATAGGGGAGTATTATATCACAGGGTGATGATGCTGCACGATATGGTGAGAAAATGTTTATGACGCCAACCCCCAAAGGAGACTTAAAGGCAATGGCCCAGCTGCGAGCATGACCCCATCACGCATTTATTACTGGAATTCATAGTCCTCCATTTGTCCTAGTTAATCTGCACACCCGTCATTAAATCGATGGAGGGTGCGGATAGGAGGTATGCAGTGTCTGTGTTACCATGCGTGGTCTCTGTCCGGATAGCCCGTAATTAGAGCACAAATCTGTCCCTGAGATTTCGTTCCTCTAATTAAGATGCACCGCTGACCCCCCCCCACCCCCACAGGATGGCAAACCTGGCCCACCTTTACCCTCAAATTAAATTCAGAGAGAGTCCACCGGTCAGAGGGCCTCTTGCTCGTGTCTCAGCTCTGAGAACGTGCATCTCTTGTGACGGTTGGCCATAAAACTGCCCGCCCAAAAATGATGACACCGGGGGCCTTTGAAGACATTTCTGTCAGTACTTTATTGCACGGTTTAAAAGGTTGTGACAGCATGAATCTATTTAGCGTGGCTCGTGTTTCGTTTCAGCTCCGTTTAGTATGACTGTCACCGTGTTTTGATCGTTGGCGTGAAGCTGAAATGTTTTTCTTTTTTTGTTTCTCTCTCGCTTTCAGGCAGATCCCCAGCCAAGGCCGAGGTAAGTCTGCTCAGGGTCACATGGTCACATGGTCACATGGTGCACCAGGCACCACACGCTTCCTCTGGGATAGTAGAGCTACTTGCCCCACTGTCAGAGGGACTCTGACACGTCCTTAAATTAGGGGGCAGCTCAGCTTCTCCTTGTCTGTGTGGTGATTACTAAGGACAGACTCAGCCTCCAGCGGGTTGTGGTTTGTTTATCTCCAGCTTTAGCAAATCTGCTAATTTCTATTAGATCTCTTCCTAAGTTCGGATATGCTTCGCCACTGAATGTGTGATTGTCTGTGTGTGTGTCCGCATCTACGTGCTGCCGTGACCGTTTGTGACCTGGCTTTTTTGTACAGATGATCTTAGTTGGTCATGATGATGACCTCAGCGGCCATATTGCAACGACTTTTTGACAGGGACCAAAGACCGGCCGGCACTTTCCATGATTTGTGCCAGTGCCGATGTCCCCGGTCAGGTTGTGCAAAAGCCGTAGATGTCCCCATTTTCCTTGTGGCACTCAGCTTTTCCGCGAGGGTCCTTCTGGGAGGTTCACTACTGCTGCTACCTCCTGCTATTTTGTGCGGCAATGGAGGATGGTGGCCTAGTTCATTGTCATTGTTCTACATTGTGCGACCTCGCATTCCCTACATGCATCAGTAGAATTTAAAGGTGCTCCATTGTGGGTATTAGATAAACTAGACTGAGAGAGAAAATGTTTCACAAAGGAAAATGTTGTGATTGGAAAATGTTATGATGTAAATATTTTGAAAGAGGTACATGATAAATAAATGCTTTATTTGCTATTTGCATAAGTTTGAGTACATGTACATTCAGGGATTCTTTGCCAATCCCATCTTGCTCATCATAGCATGGGGGTCACAGGACAGATTTAACCAATGTGTAACACCCCTGGAGCTGGGGGTTATGTGCATTTCTCAAGACCCCATGGTCTTGTGACTGTTCTGCTGCGGCTGGGACTCGAACTGGCAATCTTCTGATGACAGGAACAGAAACATAGCAGACTGAGCCACTCGCCACCCCCTACTGGTGAATGCTCAGATGACACTGCTGGTATTAGAGGTTGACCCTACCTGATGTCCCATCCCCCTTTAGAAAATGCAGACATACTGTACGTAAATCAAGAGAGATTTTTGTGCATGTGGCTCCGCAGAGGGATTCATGGCCATCTGAGTGCTGGGGATGTGGGCAGCACAGGCTGAGGATGAGAGGCCTGGCCAGCCGTTGATGTCCAGTCTGTAAAGTGATTACAAAGCGGGATGGATAATCACCCCCTTGGTGTAGGATAAGCAGGACTCCTGTCCACCCCCCCCAGCACCCCGGATGGCCCGTAAGCTGTAGCTGTGCAGGCAGGTTGGCATGATAGAGAGAGAGGATATACCACGCTTATCCTCTGGCGTCGTCTTAGGCTTTAACCCCCTCCCTGGTGGTCCTGGAAAGATGAGCAGGTGACTTTTGCAAACAGATTCTCCTCCGAAAATGAAAATCCCCCCCCCCCCCAGGCACATCGATACCACTTCCAGCCTGTTTCTGCCCGCAGGGCCCTGCTCTGGAGACATCGATTTGGAAAATCATACCCCCCCCCCTCCCTTCCGTACTGAGTGACTGGTCAGCTCCTTTAATTTGGAGGGTACTGAAGCAGATCGATGGGTGGGGGGCGGGGTGGGTGTCTATTTCGCAAAGGGCATCTTTGTGAAAAGAGCTTCTTGGTAAGAGGTGGGGGTGCATTAACATGGAGACAAAGCTTGTGTTTCACACAGATGAATCTGATATGCTACCAGGAGACCAGGCAAGAATAGGACTCTTACAGGAAATGACTGGATCTCATGCTGGTTTCTTTTACCAGCGCCTGAGCCAGAGAAGATAACAGATCTGTGTCTGGGATTCTTCTCGCCACAATGCATGCGTGTTCGGCCGGTAGCCGTGAGCAGAGATCGACGTGCCTGCGGGGCCGCATTGTACACGTCGGTTGCCACTCCACTCCACTGTCGCCTCTGTTTCCTGCCTGGAACCAGACTGGTTCCCGGCAAGGAGAGCGAAAACCAGCCAGAGCAGAGCTTATCGGTCAAGCCAGAGCTCAGGTCCAAGGAATTTGTGCAGCGAAAATAAAGCAATAAATGTTTTGAACCAAAGCAAATGATTTATATTATGGAAACATTTTGAAATGACACAGGTGGAGTTAGTTATTGATTATCTGTCTGCGTGCGCTTTCTAATCTGTTACATAGGCTGGGTGAATCGATGCCAGTCTTGCATTCTCCCCCGGTAATGGTGATAGCTAAGGAGTCTCTTACCCCAGCCCCCAAACCGAGGGGGAGGGAAAATCAGAGGTTACTACCCTGCGGAGGATCCAGGATCCTTGAGGCGAGGAGAGGGCCTCGTTTCACGCCCGGCTCCCTCTTACCTCACTCCCGGCTGCTCATCGAGCTCCTTGTTAGCATACCTCGCCCCACCAGGCTGGCGTCGCGCTCTGGCCGCACTGCACAAAACAAGCCTGGTGGGGGCGCCACTCTGGCGGGCGGCGACTCGCGAGGAAATCCCTCAGATGTGACCGCTCCGGTGATGACTGCGGCCCAAGCGGGGTGTAAGGTGCAGGTGACTGAGCGGAGTAAATCTGCTAAGCAAGCAAATTATGGGATGTAATGGCTGTAATGTGATAACGCACATCCAATTAAAATGCTGGTCTGGTTTATCGCTGCTGTCAGAGTAGAGAGCGCGGATTCATTCACTGCTTCTTTTTACTCAGCCACACTTAAATGCCATGATTTTAGGGCTGCAGACTAGAGGCTGAGGGTGTCACAGTGCATCGCTGTGTACAGCATGGGGGCCTGTATTTATTCCTGGCTGTATTTTTCAGGCTGTATCCGTGGATACCCCACCGGCCTGCCCCCTCTCGGTGACACTAAAGCCAGAATACACCCCCCCCCCCCCCCCCCCCAGCAACCCCTACCACAGCCTGCTTCCAGCATCCATTTGTCCTTGAGAGGGTTGCACAGATGGCCTGAATGGAGGCAAGGGTGTGGGAGGGTATATGGGGTAAACGAGTGTGTGTGAGTGCATGTGAGTGTGAGTGTGTGTGTGTGTGTGTGTGTGTGTGTGTGTGTGTGTATAGTCAGGCAGAGCCCAAGAATCGGCAGGAGGTTGGATTTCCTCTAATGAAAAATTTACTCTCCCCCAGGAGAGGATCGTTGTTCTTATCTGTCCCCCCCCATTTCTCTGTGTGCCGGTCTGTGAGTGTGGTGGGGGGGCTATAAATGCAGGCCTTGGCATAATCAGCACGCTTGTTTAATAATTTAGCAGCCCCTGCGTGAGTGGAAGCATGAGTAGGTCTCCTATGTGTTTCAGGCCTGGGGGGTCAGCTTCAGCTCACCATTCGATTTGGCGAAACTCCGGACCTGCAGGTGTCAGATTCTGCAGCGCACACACACACACACACACACACATGCACACACAAACACGCAAGCAGACATGCGCACACACACAGATATGGATAGATGACATGCATGCATGCAGACATGCACACAAATGCACACCACAGACACGCATGACACACAGACCTCCTGCTGTGGCCTGAAGCAGGGACGTCAGTCTTCTGTAATCACAGCAAATTGCAAAGTAACAGTCTACCTGCAAAAGGATGAAGAGGCCTATTTTAATGCCAATATCCCCGCATTCTGCATCCGCCGTCATACTGACCTCCATTATCATCCCCTAAAAAGCCCTTTCATCACCACCATGCCACTGTGTGAATTTGTGACTTTATTTAAATTTGATGGCTCTTCATCGCTGTATTATGTAGATATTTCATCCTTTAAAGATGTTCAGTGGAATAAGAAAAAAGTCATTTTACTGCAAGAAAGCTTTTGATAGTTAATTTAGGAGTTGTCATAGCAACTGAAGTAATGCACATTTAGTGTTTTGCCCGCTTGATGATGATTCCACTGGATTTCAACAACAGAAGATTCATACACAGGCTTACTGTTGAATGTGCACCTGGGTGACAATCAAGGGATTTACCCTCTACAGTACATAAATGCTGTCTGTGACCTAAAACCCCAACCCTAACTGTAGTCTCAACTTTAACCCCAACCTTAGTCTTAGTTCCAGTCCTAAACCTATTCCCAATCCTAACCCTAACTCCAGTGACGGATCCTGGTAAAAGCAAGATGGGCAATTGGGCGGGGTGTCATCTTAGAGTACCGACCTTAAACCTCAGGGCCGGTCAATCCTATAGGCGACATAAGCGCCACTTAGGGCACAATACCTCTGCGGGGGCGCTGACTTGCAGACATTTTCACTTTGTCTTGGACTGGGGGCGCCCCCCCCCCCATTTCCAGTGAAGTAGTTGGCTCAGGTTCCAAATGCAAGATACAACAAGTAACCATAAATTGCACGATAATTTCCCTAGTTTTATGCTAGGGGATCGATAAATATCTATTTAATTTTCCAATAGCCCTTTTAACCCCCAACTCTAGTCTAATTGTAATCGCCCACTTCTATGTCAGAGGGAAGTCTAACATTACTGTCAAAGGCACCATGTGTGTTGAGGGCCATTGGAACTGAGGCCAGGTTGCTTGTGGGCGAGAGCTAGAGAGAGAGAGAGATGTGATCATGTCCTTAGATGGAGACCAGCAGGTCTGACGCCACACTTACCGCGTATCCTATAAGCTCTTAAACACCACAAGATGGAGGATGCAGAGACCTCGGCAGTGCTATTAGCGGGAATTAGCGACATAAATAAACTGCTTTTCTATGCAGTCAATAGAGGCGGTACAATTCAGCAATAGACTTCCAAGACTGTTGGGGGGTTGGGTACTTAAAACATTAGAATTCATTTGCTCGATCCTTTTTTTTTTGTGCGCTATACCTTAAATGGTGCGTCAGGATGGGTACATGCAAAGAAAAAAAATGGGCTTCAAGGTGTGCCTGGGCTGGAGAGAAGCTGGACCGCAGGCGGAGGGAGGAAAGGGATGATTTGCATTCAGCACGTGTGATAGAAGGCAGAGGACTGTAAAATAGCATGATAGTGTCTGGGACCATGCATCACACAGCCATACATTGTGCCAGGCGGCTGTGATAAGTCAGGCCCTGTCAGCAGGCTCTGCTGGGCCCCACGGTCTGAATATCGCAGTCTTGCAGTGTGCTGCACCGCTGTGATGACCTCGCATTTCCCTGCGTGTCTGTCACAACATAATATAATATCAGCTGCTATAACGGCAGGGCCACGGTTCTGCCGGTTTCTGTGGGTTTTCCTCGGGTTCTCTGGAGCAGTGCCGACGTTTTGAAAAGAGAAGCAGAGGTGCATCGCCATCTCGAAATCCCCCATAGCGTGTTCCCGCTCTGCTAGCACCCCGTCCTGGGACACACTCCAGGCTTACTGCGACCTTGCATTCACTAATGCTAATGGAAAATGGATGGATATTATAACTATTTTATCATTCGCCATTGGATATTCTTTAAAAGTCAGAACACAGGGTAGCATGGTCTGCCTTAAAGAGTGTGAGGGAAATCAGGCAGGGCAGATCTCTGCAGTCCTGACCACAGCTTGGTACAACAATGCTTCTTCATCTTTCTGCCTCTCAGCTCCTCAATTTCCATGCTTCTCCACCTCACTGTCTTTCTCCCTCCCTGTCCCTCCACCTTAACACCTCTCTCTCTTGCTGTTTCTCCTCCTTGCCTCCTCCCCGTCTCTCTGCCTTTCACATCCCCCTCAACTATTTCTCCTCCTTGCCTCCTCCCTGTTTCTCTACCTTAACACATACCCCTCAACTGTTTCTCCTCCTCGCCTCCTCCCCGTCTCTCTGCCTTTCACATCTCCCCCTCAACTGTTTCTCCTCCTCGCCTCCTCCCCGTCTCTCTGCCTTTCACGTCTCCCCCTCATTACCCCTCCTCCTTGCCTCCTTCCTCCCTGTCTCTCTGCCTTAACACGTCTCCCCCACCATTTCTCCGCCTCATCTCCTCCCTGTTTCTCTGCCTTAACACGTCTCCCCCTCATTGCTTCTCCTCCTTGCCTCCTCCCTATCTCTCTGCCTTGACACGTCCCCCCAACTCTTTGTCCTCATTGCCTCCTTCCTCCCTGTCTCTCTCCCTTTCACATGTCTCCCCCCAATGCTTCTCCACCTCATCTCCTCCCTGTCTCTCCGCCTTAACACCTCTCCCCCTTGCTGTTTCCTTTCCCGGCGAAGTTACGGTTGTGCCATTTTGCCAGCGGCAATTCCTGCAGTGCTTCTGTCTCTGATTTATTCTGAGCCACTTTGTCTCAAAGAATAATTCCATGGCTAAAAAAAGAAATAACCGGAATGGGGAGGCGAATGGATCGCATTTTCCTCAAAGAACACTGGAAGGGGGCAGCAGGCAGAGCTGTGTGAGTGAGAGCAGTCTCCATGCTTTTGGAGAAGCAGAAGATTCGGTAAACTAAGCTTTTTCACCTCCCACAGGAAGTGGATTTTTTAGAGCCTGTGAAGCCAGCAAAGCGAATCTGACTTCCCAGCTCTGTACTGATGTAAACGCTGAGCATATCAGACAGGCCTGTCTAGGTCCTAATTGATTTGAGGCTGGCCGGCCACGTTTGTAGAGGCCCGAGTGCATGCTTTAAAGGCAATGTGAGCAGAGGCAGTCGGTTAGCTCGATGTGGGCGTCACTGCAATGGACTGTCGTGTCTGGCTGGTCATGGTGTGTGGGAAAGAGGGGATTGCTTAATAGCAGGTGACAGGTTTGGTAGCGGAAAGAGAGCAAGCAGGAACAGGGGGATAAGAAAGAGAGTGAAATGATTGTTACACACACACATGTTGGTGTACCTATCTAAATGGGGACCGTCTATTATTTCTATGGGGAAAACCCTAATCCCAATCACAACACCCTTAACCTCTACCCATCCCTAACCTTAACCATTAGTAACCGACCCAAATACAAGACTTTTGGCTTTTTTACTTTTTTGATTGCATTCACTGATTTTTATAAAACTGAGGTTATCCAAATGGGGACCTCAAAAGATTTCCCCGAAAGTAGGGAAATTTCAGGTTTTACTACACTTTGGGGATAATGTAGTTTTCAAATGTGATCTATGTAACCCCCCCCCCACACACACACACACACACACCAGGGCTGTTCTATTATGTCTCTGGATTTTCCCAGAATGCCCTGTTCACCTTTGGGTGCTGGTCAGCTAATCACCCCAGTGTGAAGTAACCACGCCAAGCTGCTGCTCGCTGGGTGGTGTCCCCAATACCCGCCCTCCATCCATCGCACGAGTGACAGCGAGCGACATCAGCCCCCCCCCCCCACTGCTGTACATCACAGTCAGGTGTGACCCGAGACTGCATATAAATTCATGCACTCCCCGCGTTACATGACAGTTAGCGCTCAGAAGGCCTGCTTGGCTAAGTGTCCGTGTGATGTTGAGCATCGACTGCAGTTCTGCTGTTGCCGCACGTGCCGAGGAGCGCCGTATAGAGGTCTGTAAGGATTCGAGGGGGTGATGTTGGGGAGGGGGGGTGCTGGGGAGTGGTAAATGCCAAGATTCATTGCGGGTGATGAATCTGATGGCCTGCCAAAAAAAAAGAAAAAAGAAGATTAAAAATCACATCAGCAGTGTGAAATCGCACCCATACATCTCATTTCCTGGTTTGCGCTGTGTGGCTGGAAACCGTTGCCGTGGTTACGCAACGGCCAGGACCGGCGAGAGCCGCCTGGTGCCAGCGGTACCGCACAGATGTCCGCTTGCGGGAAAATGTTGCGGCGGCCATGTTTAATTCAGTAGAGCCGCGACAGGCTCCCCGCATCCCCCGGCATCCGTGTGCCCCCTCGGCCTCTGCCGCCTCCCAGCTTTCCGTCAGGGTTCCCAATCCTCTGGAAACAACCTTGGGAGGAAGCTAGATAGAGAGTGGAGGTCGCATCTCATTACGGCTGCTGTCAAACTGGAGTCAGAGTGGTTGGCGAGCACAGAGGCACCCCGGGATCCGGGTGCTTTATTGTTTCAATCTGGTTTTCATATTGTTTCTCGGGGGGGAGGGGTGGGCTGGGTGGCATCGAGGGGTCGTTTCATTACTAGCTATGGCTCGGGGGGACCCCCGTTATATATCATAAAACAGCGAATCTCCCTTCCAACTTATGATGAAATCTAAGAGGTGGGAGTATCACCCGCAGGACTGGGGAGACTGGGGATGACTGGTGTTTTAACAGATGCATTGCTGAGCATAAAGCTTCAATAGGCAGCCAGCCCTCAGGACCCACCCAGTTTCTTGTTCCACTTCTCCCGGATCATTGGACACCTGAGGTCACCCGAGAGTCGGATTCGGAATGGTGTTATCGTGGCAGTGTATTCTGCATAGGGAATGCGCTCACCAGCGTGGGCCGGTCCTGGATGAGAACAAGAAGGCTCAGAAACATGGTCCACACCAGCCTGTTTCGTTGAAGGTTGTAGGAACAGAGTTAGGTAATTCAGGTCTAGAGACTAAAAGTCCAGATCGGGATTTTGTTTCAGCCAACCAGTTGATTACTCTATGACTCTTTATGCTCAACTAGTTGGTTGCAACAAAATCCGGGTCTGGATTTTTACTCTCTGGACCTGAATTACCCAACTCTGGGTAGGAATAACATGATGCATATCAGTTTCTTATGGCCTTTTTCTCCCTGAGGTGTCACAGGTAACCATTAGACAGACCCGCTGGTACCTGGGCATGGAAAGGACCTCGTCTCCCGGGAAAAGTAGCCACAGTCAAGGCATGGCTGTGCATAATCTGTCACTGAGGGAAGTGGAGCCAGCTGATTTTGCAAAAGTTCAGTGTGTCCCTGGATCAGCAAGGGAGGGGCTTGCATTCCACGTCTTTAACCAATCACAGACTTCATTATTTCATTACATGACATCATCTTATTAGTCCATGTTTTTCTCATTTTTAAACTTAACACATCCAGCCATCAAACGGTGGGGGGGGGGGCTGTGGCTCAGTGGACTAAGCCTCAGTGTCTGTGATCAGAACATTCAGTTCAAGCCTTGTTGTTGTTATTCATATTATTATATTACAAATCTTCATAAAACAGAAAACACTGGTTTTAATTAATGTGGTGATGTCATACAACGAAGGCTGTGATTGGTTAAAGAAATGCAGTGCAAGCCCCTCCCTTTTTGACCCAGGGATGCGTCAAACTGAGGAAAATCAGGAGGTGCAGAGGTGGTAGGAGATGTTTGATTCCACAGCTAAGAACTGATGTCCTGGTGCCAGTTTAGACTTTGAGACGCCCACTGGGACATTGTCTTCTTTTATTATCAGTGTCACTCAGTAGAGCAGTGACACTTCACGCAGAATGAAATGAAGCTTTATCTTTAGGCACAACCTGTTCTAACCTTTCTGGAGGGGAAGGTTTCTGAGGTGCTGTTCTAGCAGTGAGAGAGTTGGAACACACTGTTCAAAATGTTCAAAATATCTCTTATCCCATATGCTACAGTCCTGCACCTTTGGGTTAGACGATCAAGGTCTATGAGATTTTGATTTGGTAGCACGTAAGGATGTGATTTCTGGATTCTGAATGAATGCCGGAATCATTTTTAATGTTTTTTTATTATTATTATAATTATTATTATTTCCCAGTGGGGAACAATTCACATTATCGTTCTTGCCAGGTCAAATGTCACAGGATGCAAGACATTTTGCTCTAGTCTAAAGACAACTGGCTTCCAGCTAGTGCCGCAATCTGTTCATATGTGACAAATAATCAGGCTGAGTCAGATGTGATTTAAATCTCTTCAAATAACGCTCATTCTGATTGGCTGGCTCTTATTATCTCTGTGTGTGGCTTGTCAGTCATGTTTTCCTATATTAATTAGCATTTAGCATAATCTGAATTCTGCATGCAAATTAATTCGGCGGTAATGGCAAGTATAATTAGGCGAAGCTGGTTTTCCTCAATCAGCCTTTAGTGTATTTCTTTTTTGAATCCACTTTAAGGATTTGGTCATTAATTGCTGACTAACGACTCTGGAGAAAATAGGTAGCTGGCCTAGCCGCTGTGGGGTGATTTATCATGACGTGCGTGTGTCTGCAGGCGGGACCTATCCAGCTGCACACTCATGCTTTCCAGTCAAACACCACGGCTCACGTGCTGCCTGGCATGCACAAGATTTTAATTTCACACCCAAATTAATAAGCGATTTATTATTAATTCCTGTCTGAGCAGCACCGTTCCTCAATTACCCACCGGCGACAGCGATTGTGTAATCAGTAAACGCAGTCGTGTTCAAATGACTTGGTTGGGTGACACTGGTATCCGAATCAGCTAATTCTACAAACGCGTGACACACTGCGGGTCCTTTGGATGGGGGGGGGGGGGGGGGGGGGGGGCATGGGCTTGAGGGAAATGGGAATAGCAGCCGGAGACAGAGGTCCTGGCCCAGCTCTCAGCCAGCGCTAAGCGTGACCACAAACGCTACACTCCGGAGCGCTGATTAAATGTACAAAATCCTGCCACGTGGAAATGCTCTTGTGGCATTTCACACACAGCACAGACCCCGTCACTCTCGCTTCTTAGATAGAGCCCCGTGATACATACAGTACCAGTTAAAAGTTTGGTTACGCTAAGCCACATACAAAGGAGAATGATAGTGTCGCATCACGTGACCTGGTCACCTGACCTAAACACAGTAGAAAATGTTTTGGAGGAATTTTACCAGAGAGTGAAGGAAAAGCGGTCAATGAGAGCTCAGCATATATGTGGGACCTCCTTCAGGACAGCTGAAAAAGCCCAGGAGGCCACCTCATGAACTGGTGTTGAGGAGAGAGTAGGATCAGCCAGTCCCAGGAATAATTGGGGTTAAGGGCCTTGCTCAAGGGCCTAATGGTGGGATCACTCTGCTGACCCAGGGATTTGAACTGGCAACCTTCTGAATCCAAACCCAGAGAGCTGCCCCCTCTTGGTCACCGATCTGTTTTTATGGCATCCTGGATGGCGGATAATCTCTCCACCCCAAATTATTTACCCCGGTTTCATCAGTCGCGTCTGCATCTTTAACACAAACGAATGCAGTAAGGGATTGGTGTGATATGAACGTTTGGCAGAGACTGGTTTGGCTTTGCAATAAGGTCACGCATGAATTCAGGCAGGCTGGCATCTGGGAGCTGATAAAACAGACTCGGGTGCCAAATTAAAGTGATAGAGTGTAAAAAAAGGTGCACTGGTGGATAATGAAGAGTGACTGCAGTTGCTTTCTGTACCTGCTGGTTGGACGGATGCCTGACAGCAGGGCCAGTTGCGAAAATTTCACCTTATCAGTTATTAACACAGGAATACATTCCCTCCTGATACAGCCCTGATTCAGACTCCTATCCGCCTGAGCTGCTCCCCAACTATACCTTTTTGCACTGCATTTTTGCTGTTTCAGCTCGTGGGAGTTTTACTTACACAAAAATGCTCCGAGGACAGAATGAAAACTGATTGGATCAGAGAAATAACCAATCAGATTGCAGAAGAGGTGAGCCCAAGCAACTAGAGGATGCAGGACCAAGATGTCTAATTGGTTGGCCTCCTTTAGTTGCTTGGATCCACCTGCTCTACAATGTCATCGGTTATCTCTCTGGACTAATGATTTTTCGTTCTGCTCTCAGAACATTTTCGTGGAAGTAGAACTCCTGTGAGCTCCCATTTTCAGCCATGGTGTGATCGGGGCCGAGGTGCAGCGGGGAGGCAGGTGTCTCTGAATATATCTGTCTGCCATTGAGGTATCGCCACGCTGGAAAGTCATTCTGAGAACTGCTATTTTTGCTTGAAGTCAGAAGCTTCTGAGGGAATCTTAGAAAGGGAACTGATCTATAAATGACACAGAACTTCAAAGAATTTCCATATCTCTTGTGTGCCCTGATCAATCTTGGCCCCCCTGCCCCCAATAACATCCACCCCTTATATTCACATTTGTTACACATCGTTCCCTCTCTGAGGATTCGAGTGGTGCAGTAATCCCCCCCCTCCCATCCCTATTTTTTTCTTCTTCCCCAATTCCGTCCGCAGCAAATTCATAATGGGTGCATTTCTCGGACTACAAAGAGTTCTGGGAATGGCTGGGGGGCCTGGGGCGAGCCGGCAGAGGAAGGGGCTGTTTCCGAGCTGCTCCGTTGCTGCCGGCGTTTGCTAGATGAAAGCATAGCAGCTGCGTCTGCCAGCTTGGGTCCCGTGGGTCTGCACGCAATTTGTGCCACTCAGATGTGTAGACGTGTGCCCGTCGGGCCCCTGGAGGCCACAGGCCTGCCTGCACGGCGCCCCCCCACTGCCACAGCAGAGGCACCGCACCCCCAGACCAAACTGTCCAGCAGAAGGAAGCCACAGGTCTACGCTCATTAGTTGGTAAAAATTATGTAAATAAGCATGACACCAATGAGGGGGATAACAGGCAGCCTATGGGGACGCTTCAGTAGCCATTAGCGATATTTTCTCCCTGCAGCTCAGTCACAGGAAACGGGCCTGAGTGATTGTGACGGAATAAGGTGATGGAGCCCCGAAATCCCCCAATTACCCATAATGGCTGATTGCCTTGCAACTCGGCAAATGAGCTTTTTTGTATTCAACCTTTCCACAAGGTGGTCGCCCCCCTCCCCCTTCCACATGTGTGCGTGGGATGGCCCCCACAGGGGCAGACTGCCACGCCTCTGTCAGCAAAAGCGATGATTGGCTTTGCGGCCACAGCAAGGAAAATGCAATGTGCCCACCTACTTCAAACATGTCAGTCCCCCCCCCCATCTCTGCACCTGACCAGGCCTAATAGGCGATCCCAGAGCCCTAGTTCAGTTGCCTTGTCACTCACTGGGTGCAGTCAGAGCCTCCCAGAACAGGAAATAATTGGCCTTCTTAAATAAGAGATAAAGTGCATTAAAGGTGATTAATAAGTAATAGCAGTGGAGAATGCGGGCCTGCAGCAGCTCCCCAGCCCACTTAGCAAACAGCGGCTCCCTGAGATGCTCAGGTGCGGGGGGGGGGGGGGGGGGCTTCCTCCTGCGCATCGCCATCTCTGAGGTTCTGTTTTAGCTTCGGAGCTGCTCCGCTTCTCCATCGCCCGGCTTCCTGCTGAAGTTGCCTGGGTATCACCTGCCCTACAGCTTCATCCACAACTGCAAACCACAAAGAAGGGCTTTTTTTAAAGTAACGCCTTTTTTTAAAAAGAAAAAGGTGTGATACTTTGAGAAATTAGCACAGAGGGCTCATGCTTTAAAAAGATTTAAATTGGTGCTGTGAAAATGAGGCTCCGCCCAGCATCGATTGAGCTGTGAAGTACTTTCATATTAGAGATTTTTTTGGGGGGGGCTGAAGTGGTTTAAAAAAAGCCATTTTTTCCTCTTACAGTCGATTGTGCCTCTCTACAGAAAATAGCACTTAAATATAAGCTCCTTAGAAAAAAAATCACAAAATATTCACAGACATCGTCTTTTTTTTTCCTTCTCTTTTGTGTTTTGTGCCAGAGGGAAAAAAAGCAGGTCTGCAGGCGCGTCCTGATTACTGTTCTGCCCCCCCTCCCCCCCAAGTCGCTGAAGTGCGTCGCAGAGGGTTCCGTGAGCACAGCAGTGTGCTAATGCACTGTGTTGCCATTACAGCAACGTCACATTGCATATGGCTACAACCCAATTCCCGGGTGTCACTGATGCTTAACTCTCTGTACTGTCTGTCCACCCGGATGTCCACAAAACTGCAATGTCCTTCATTCTTTAACAGTGTGGAAAATAGCGGCAGTTTTTCATATGTGTTTATCACTCAAGGGAAATTCTGCGATAGAACAAGAAGTTCATAGTAAGAAAGAATAGGTGTGGACACGGGGGAGGGGGGGTTGGGTGCAATCAGGTGACTGGGACATCAAATCCCTTGAGCAGAACCTTGTTATGTCTCACAGAGGGAAACAAGAAGTTAGGTTGCCTTCTGGCAGAGGTGAGAGATGGACTGATTTCACAAGTGGGGGATTGTTTTTGTCATCCGGTTACTATGCAAATTCACAGTCAGAAAGATGACAGACAAGAAGACAGTAGGCTGGTGCTGGAAAGTTATTATGAAGCCTCAACAGGAAAGAGAAAGAAAAAGAAAGGAAGTAAATATAGAATCGATTCTCCCTGACTAATTCTGTGTGTCTGTGTGCGTCTGTGAGAGAGATGGAATTACTTCATTGCATAACTAAACATTTTTTCCCCTCTTCATTCAGACCGGAAGTCAGACAACAACCACCAGGGAACTTCGACGACGACAGGCCGGGTTCCTTCATGGGACATGCCCCGTGACCGCGAGCTGGGCCCCCTTTTCCCTACCTCGCCCTTAGCCGAGGACTCAGACCCGAGACCCTCCTGGATGTCATTGGGCTTGCTGGGATTCTTTGTTCTTTTACTGGTGAAACTGAACTGCGTACATGCAAATATCAGCAGGCTTAGTTTTTGGGTGGGGCAGGGTGTTCATATACATACCACTGAAGGAGAAAGAATATAGAGTCTTCAGTATTTTGTGAGACGTCTTTGTCTTATAAGGTGTAAATGTGTAATATTAAAAGCAATCGTCTCCAAATGAAATCAAGCTGCACTAGAAAATATTTGTGACCTAAAGAAGGCCACAGAGCACCCCCCCCCATTCAATTTCTAACAGAAAACATGGGGGATTAGCCTTAAATGTGTGTGACTTAGTTCAGTCCACATCCCACCTGCTATGGCTGTAATTATTTCCCAAGAACACAGCATGGGATCCCAGAATCCTGCTGTCTCTTCTGATATATCTGCCCTTCCATCAGCCCTGGATGTGTTACAGATGACTGGATACGGGGTCCAAATCAGCCAATTTATCTGCTGTGGGGCTCAAGCCTAGCTTTACATCCCAGCCGTAGTCTTGGGACGTTCCTCATCGCTAACATCCTTCCAGGTGGGCAGAATTCACATGCTTGCATTCATACTTCCACATGAAGCTTGCACTTGGCAGGGGGGTGAATTTTACTGTGGTTATGATGGTGTTAATTACTGGGGTTTCCTCATTCAGAACGACGTGATTTTCTTGATATTTTATTGAGCTATAACTGGAGGCCAGTCTCCCCGAGGATTATTGGAGTTTTGCTTTTTTCCCAACATGTCTGGTCACCGTGACTCCACTGTGTCACTGTGCCACTGATTGTGTCCTCGGGGTGCGATGCTGAGGTGTGTGTCTGCAGTTTGTTTTATTGTTTTAATGTTTATCACTGTTGAATCAATGCCTTACCTTTTATTTTGGTTCTTTTCGTGATTTTCTATTTTGAAATGGCCGTAGAGGTGGTTATTTTTAACACGGTTAAATCTGATCCCTGCGAAATCTAATAACTGTTTGACCTATTTTGAATGCAGCTCAGAAGCACAGCATTAATATGTGACTTGAATATTAACGTTATGATTTGAATAGCAGGCATGAAATCTTCTGTCATTTCGGGGGGGGGGGGGGGGTTTGACAGCAACACTGTGTGTTGCCCGTATTTTTGTGTTTATGTCTTTGGAGAGTGTAACAAAAACGAATCTCTGTACATGTTTTCTATGCAGCCATAACTCAGTGTTTCCCAACCCGGTCCCTGGGGACCCCCAGACGGTTCGTGTTTTTGCTCCCTCCCAGTTCCCTGCCAGAGAGTCCACATTTTTTCTCATCGTTCCATCACTGAGCAAAAACGTGGACTGTTTAGGGGTCCCAGGACCAGATTGACAAACACTGGGCCAAGAATGAATGTAAAAAGTAAATAAAGTTAAGGTAAACACAGTCCCTAACAGCTGGCTGAATTTTGTCCAGAAGCCAGATCCACAGGATACAGACAAACTCACTTACAGAGCCTTAACTCTTGGAATGACTGGGTTATTTATTCCTGCTTTTCACCGTTTCATCCCTGAGGTTTTGGCCGGCCATTTTCCACTCCAGAATGGGACAGCCAAAAGGATCATGGGATACAGGGACGAATGGGACAGCCAAAGAATCATGGGATACAGGGAGGAATGGGACAGCCAAACAGTCATGGGATTCAGGGACGAATGGGACAGCCAAAAGGATCTTGGGATACAAGGACGAATGGGACAGCCAAAAGGATCATGGGATACAAGGACGAATGGGACAGCCAAAAGGATCATGGGATACAAGGACGAATGGGACAGCCAAAAGGATCATGGGATACAAGGACGAATGGGACAGCCAAAAGGATCATGGGATACAGAAGAGAATGGGACAGCCAAAAGGATCATGGGATACAGAAGAGAATGGGACAGCCAAAAGGATCATGGAATACAGGGGCGAATGGGACAGCCAAAAGGATCATGGGATATAAGGACGAATGGGACAGCCAAAAGGATCATGGGATACAGGGACGAATGGGACAGCCAAAGGGATCATGGGATACAGAAGACAATGGGACAGCCAAAAGGATCATGGAATACAGGGATGAATGGGACAGTCAAAAGGATCATGGAATACAGGGACGACTGGGACAGCCAAAAGGATCATGGGATACAGAAGAGAATGGGACAGCCAAAAGGATCATGGGATACAAGGATGAATGGGACAGTCAAAAGGATCATGGGATACAGGGACGAATGGGACAGCCAAAAGGATCATGGGATACAAGGACGACTGGGACAGCCAAAAGGATCATGGGATACAGAAGAGAATGGGACAGCCAAAAGGATCATGGGATACAGGGACGAATGGGACAGTCAAAAGGATCATGAGATACAGGGACGAATGGGACAGCCAAAAGGATCATGGCATACAGGAACGAAATAAAGTACATGGAAATTTGTTTGGGACAGCCGATGATAGTGGCTTAACCAAATACTGGAGAGATGCCAAATGGGGTACTGGATCATACTGTACATGGGCAACAGGGACACTCATCGTCCCCATCGCGTCAGTTTGGAATTACTGGGGCGCCAGAGAAAAACGCATTTGATCCTTTATATGGAACAGAAGTAAGGGAATGGTGAACTCATCACCTGATCTCTCCCCATTCAAAGCCCCCCACCCCCCCCCGCCCACTTCAGATACATTACATGTGAGAGATCACAGAAGCAGATTTCAGTCATGTTCATTGGGTCCCGGCAGACGGCTGCTGGAAAGCCTGAGAGATCACCAAAGAAGCATCTTTGTTCTGCTCCAGCCTGCTTCCTGTCCACCAGGACTCCGTTCAGACGACAGATCACGAGAACTGTCATGCTCACAAGACACTTTTTAAGCACTGGGGGATTCTCAGCACTATTCCCACACTTTAATGAATGTCTAATCCGGCAGTGTTTCTCCGGGTTCGATCGCCTCCCGCCCTGTAGTAGCGGCGGCTATGGGCCCCTGGGCTGCTGGTCTCGCAGACTGGTTCTGTCTGCAGAAGAAACCCCCAGACACGCCACCATCCCCAACCCGTCGTCTTCATCCATCGATCTACTCCCATCAAAAGGGCAATAATGAGCCTTCAGGAAATGAACGGACCAAACGACTTGGGAGGAAATGAGGAGGACGACTGATGGTCTGATGTTCTTTAATAGAGCTGCACCCCCCTCCCCAAACACACACACCCTGCAGTTAGTTACCCCAGATCACAGTACCAATGCACACCTTCTGTCTCTACACCTTGATACTCGGACATAGCCCCGGGCAATCACAAGGCGCAATTTGTGTATCTGCGTTGACAGAAACTAATTGTTCTGTGGGCCCTAAGATTAAATTAAGTACGTGACGGGGGTGTGAGTGGCTTAATGGCTTTGATTACCATAGTCAATGTCTCCTCTGCCTGTACTGAAGGATTTTATTAGTCGCTCATCTGACAGTGAGAAGCTCATTGAACTTCATGATGGGCTACGGTCAGGTCAAGGCCGAGAGGAACAGCTGAGAGTTTCACAGAACTATTTTTACTCTATCACGTACTCTGTTACTCCACCACACTATCACAACTGTATTGTGTATGCTTGTGTACTGTGTATGTATGTGAAACTGTCGCTATCATACACAGCAAAGATTTACATGCCTGTTCATTGTGAAGTAAACGTGAAGCCACACAATAAATGCCCTCCTTATAACCCCCCACACACACACACACGCACACACACCCAAAGGCCATCTCGCATTCGCTCCCTCGTTTTCCTCTCTCGCCCTCATATCTCTGTCCGCATGCCTCAGCCGGCAGACCTCCACTCAGATCAATTCTCCCACGGCCCTATCCCCATTTAGGTTCTACCCGAGTCATTGATTTTTCCCCTCTTCTTGTCCTCTATCTTTCCATACACCTCTCTGTCAGTCCAACCTTTTTCATTTCTGTTTGGTACCTCAGCCCCCCTCACAAGGAGCGTGACGATTAATCAGCGAGGATGGCGATGGCTCCGGGCATGGTTCAGGCTGAATGTAGATGCCGTCGGAGTGCACTCTCACATGCTGCCGTTAAAGTCCTTGGCGTTACACTCCATAGGGCATTTGGCCCTGGGTCTGAAATGTAGATAAAGCGCATTTTTCATCCACAGATCGTAAGCAAGGTCACAAGCGCCGTGCAGAAAAGCTGGTTCTTGAAATTATTACGTATAGAAATGATTAACCATCTGCTTTCTGGGCCCACATGGTGACATGGTGAGCAACCCTGGTACCTCACGCCTCTGGGACTGGAAGCCCCCCACCTCTGCTCTGGGAGTGCCGGGTTTGCATGTTATCCCTTGTGAGATTCCTCTAAGTAGTGAAAGGAGTGAGGTTCCCTCCTGCTGCTCAAAGACATGCAGCTAGGCTAAGTGGAACCTCTGAGTTGCCCTTAAAGTATAATTCTGTGTGTGTGTGTGTGTGTGTGTGTGTGTGTGGGTGTGGGGTGTGGCGGGGGGTGGGGTACAGTTTCCACATTGTGAGAAACAAATGTACCCATAAATTGGTAAAACCTGTTCCTTTTTAGCGTTTGGGGACATTTCTCAAATATTTTTCAAGTCCCTACAATAAACATCAATTTTATTAGTTAAGGTTAGGGCTGGATTAGGATTAATGGAGAGTCCCACAGTGACTGAGGAATATACGAACTCTGTGTGTGTATGTGCCCAGCAATGGACCGGTATCCCATCCAGGGTGTCCCCTAGCCTTGTGCCCCCTGATGCCAGCAATAGGTTACAGTTGTGACCTTGACCAGGACAATAGGATGGATGGACCTGCTATCTGGTTGTGCAGATGCTTCCCTGCCAGACAATGTAGCAGCAGAAGTTTTACTAAAAGTAAAATCCATCCATCTCACCCAGCACAGGGTCAGGGGGGGCTGGAACCTGTACCCAGACGCATAAGGCGCAAAGTAGGGGGCACCCTGTATGGGAATTCATTGGGGGGGGCATACAATGAGCTATTTGGAGACATCTGTCCACCTAACTGGATGTTTCTGGGCTACATATGGAAACTGAAAAAGCAGGAAGAAACCCAGTTGGGATTCAGACCCACTATCCTAGCGGTGCGAGGCTGAAGTGCTGCTCACTATGCTACATTAACTCTCTGTCAAGCACAGAGCAGAGTATAAAATACCACATCATGTCTTAAAAGCTTTAGACGGACTCACTGTGATGCATCATGGAAATATTCTTTCCACTTATACTTCACCCCAATTAATTTCTACACAAGATGCTGGCTGTTTCACTGCCAAGTTTCTGTTTTATGGAATAACTCAAGTGCCCATGTCTGGGATTCAATCAAGCCTACAGTCAAATCCGACCTATTTAGTTTCTCCTAAAGGTGGCAGTTGGAGTCTAGATACTGCCTACAGGGCAAATAGTGATTCAGGCTGTCGGTGTGGTCATCCCGACGTTAAATGCATTCACATCTAATAGCCATTCCCTGCTGTTCTGACCGCCTCTGGTCTCCCTCACGGTTGAGTCTATCCTCTAACTTATATCTTTTTTTATTATATATTACTTTTCTCAGCCTATTCCGTGGCATACTTAGTCAGCTTATTACTTGAGGGTAACCTGAACTACTTACCAGAAAAACACTTTTCTGCTTTTCATTTTCCCTCCTGCTTGGGGCCATCTATCCATGACCTAATATATCATTGGCCGAGGCTGCTGTCCCTCATCCCAGAGCTAGATCACCGCACCATGGCTGGTCACCCAATCGTGATTGCCCGTGTCATTTTCATTCATTTTTTGGTACGTCATCTATTACTGTGTTACTGCTTTTATACACACATTTCCCAGACGTTTTTGGTTTTAGATTCCACCCAGATAAAAATGTAGCTGATCTGCTAAAACTTGCTTACATAAATGCAATATACTAAATAAAGTTTTACCTGACAAGTGAGAGTAACATTACAGACTCCAGATAAGACGCAAGGCCAAGGTCTCCTAAGGTTCCCTCTATTCCTCTAGACCTGATGGAGCTCAGACTTGCTATAGCATAAAGTATCTATGATTTAATAACGCTCTCTGTGAAAGGGTGGGGTGTAGGTGGAGAAGTGGGAGGCTTCTTTAGATGTGGTAGAGCAGTTCATGTGGGAATGGATGAGTAGGTTCCTGTAGGCATTGAGTAGGTGATGGTAGCATGAACCTATAGATTTCCTTAGGCATGTAGGAGAAGAAGCTGCGAATGATGATGGGCAGGCCCTGTCAGTGCACTGACAGGGGACACGGACATGACACCAGACTAGTGAGCGCACATGAGATGACTGTCATTCTGTGTGTAAGAGTGGGCAAGGCATGACAGTCGATGCAAGGAAACGGCGCAGTACTGACAAGCTGGGAATGCTGCGGATCCATCTCCCGATCTCCATGTTTTGTCAGCTTGACTGTGCGTGGTGCTGGCTTCTCCGTAACCAGGTCTGCTCCATATCCGGGTGGAAATCATGGATTATTTAAGACGTTTATGCACATTTAATAGGGCAGCAGGTAGCATAATGGGGACGAACAAGGACTCGTAACCTCGAGGTTGCCGGTTGAAGGCGTCTGCTTCCTGAACTTAATCTGCATCACCAGTGAAATCCCTCGGTTAGTCCAAATTTTGGGGTGCATGAGATACAAAGCTAAGTAACTAACTTTTAATTTATCAAGAGAAAAACTCCACTAGCATCCTCCGCAATGCTTTGCATCCCCTGCTTCCAAGCTTACCCTGTGATGGATGTGTGGCGTGGAAGATGAATGGATGGATGGATTAAGGACCCTGTAGAAAACACTGCGCTAAACTGCTTCTGCAAGGTTAAATCTCCGCTAATCTTCCATTTTCCAGGAGGACGCACAAAGCGAGGGCAGTCGTTTGCTGCCTGGCTGACTGCCCCGATGGCAGATGTCCCGCCATGTGAGTCCCTCCTGCATGAGTATCCGTCAGGCTAGGTAGCCCCACCCTCCGCCATCAGCCCTTAGCCAATCACGTGGCTTGCTGTGTCGATCGCCCGCCTCCTGCTTCTTTGTGAACTGCCGTGTCCATGGCAATAGACTCCCAGTGTAGGCCATTAATACTACCTCCCTTGCCGAAAACAACTCTTTAGGGTTCTGCTCCAGCGCACTGTAGATTAAGTTTTGCTTTGTCCGTCTCTCATCCCTCCCTATTTCTGTTAGAATAGATATCACAGACTTGAGTAACCATCTCACTGAAATCCCACCTTCATTAACCTTTCTGTTAATTGCCTCCCTGCGATAAAAAAGACACAAGCTGCCGAAAAGGGCAAAGCAATAATTTTGGAAGCGATTCAGGCGCGATTATAGCATAGCCTTGTATGATTTAAGTTTCTATGTTCTCTATGAGGTAATATAATTTTCTGGTTTGCTAATTTCCATATCATGCACCCAACTCTCCGAGTGGTTTGTAACATCCCCATGGAAACAGGCATCACCAAAATCACATGTTGGGAAGGGGGGCATCCTTGATTGAACATATTCTCAGCTGTTGTTCCTGCACAGTGCATATCTGCAGTATTGATCGCAGCCAAAGAGAGTTTTGGAAAGCATCTGATCGATGAATCTGCAGACCAACAGGCAATATTTTTATGGGTATGTAAACCAACATGCATCCATCCTTCGTTTTGTTTCTACAGCAGGTGCGTAGTGGCTCATTCTTATCTTAGTTCTGCTGCCAGGATCACAACGAGCAAGCCGTAATTAACAGCGTAATTATGGAGTCACCACCTCTCGACGCTGGTCCCATCTGGACGCAAGGCATGGTGATTTCCCAGGAATAAAGGATGGGGGACCGATCCACAGCAGTCTGCCTTTTTGAGGCAGCAGGCTGTCAAGCAAATGGAGAAATGCCGTAAGACCTTAAATAGTCACACTAACATCGCAGGCTCACGTCCGTGTTGAACAAGACACAACTCTACTGAATAGCGTGAGCGTCAATAGTGCCAAGCTAACCCTGACATTCAGTGGCCATGGTGGACAGCAGGAAGAGGATCAGCCAAAGTCTTTGCCACTAAATGGCTAATTGTTCTGCTAATTATCTGTTTAACTCTGAGATAAAACCTTAGCCTGCCTGTAAAGCTGACTGAACACAAATAGCCTATTATCCCTAGCTGGGCTTGGGCCCATATAACTGCCGCCACAGCTACATCTACAAAGGATCCCCTCAGAAACTTGCTTGTTCCTCTGCGCTCCTGTATGACATATAAAAAGTACATATCGGTATCATTAGTGATATAGAGCAGGCTGTTATTGTACAACAGCAAATCAGAGAACTCATCGAAATGCACAGCATACCTTGTGGAATCGTGTGTATTAGCTGATCATTCTGACAACCAGCTGTATCAGATCTATCTAATTTAATTTTATCTTCATTAAAATAATTATTGCAGCCAGCTGTACCGCAATAACAACTGAAGAAATTTGTGAATTTATTCCAGGTTACCCCATCCTTGTTCCCTATTGAAACAAGCTCCACCCACATAATTCTACAATTGTATTTCTAAGTTTTATTATAATTCTATAATTCTAACTCCTACTTCCCCTAGTAGATATGGTCTACCAGGTACTCCAAGGAACCTGGCAGGCACCAGGACTAACAAAGCGAGGGATCGGGCAGGAATGTTCCTGCTATTTGAGACTTTACTGCCTCTAGCCATTCTCTTCCTGCTGCTCAACGGCGGCGCGTCCGACAGAAACCTGCCGAGCGGCATACATGGTGACTCAGCACGGTTTCTCTTAACTCCAAGAACCTTTCTTCTGATTCCCCGTGGCGCTGGGGAGAAAGGATCTTCTCGATGACCCCTTGATACAGGTCTGGCGTGAGTGGGCAGCATCCAGCCTGCATACCGCCCACACACTTCCCCACCAAGGACCCCCACCCGAAAGGCTCTCTCTTGCGGGGTGACCTCGCAGGATCACTCCGCCTGCTCCAATCCCACGCTCACCGTACGCTAAAAGGCTTCTAGGCAGGCAGATGGCAACCATGCAGCAGTCTGGCTGATCCAGCCAACCTCCGAGAAAAAGAGGCGCGTATCACCGGGGCCTCGTCTAGCAAACAACCACTCGGTCCTATATCTGAATGATTCATCTAGAGCAGATCCAGGCCCCAAGCCTGATTATCCTGGAAGTATTTCAGAATATGTTTTAATCAGCGCTTAATTGACACCTAGAACACCCGGTGAGGCGATTCACTTTCCAATTTATCACATCAGCAACACGGCAGAATGGAACGCAAATCAATATTCCTGGCGTTCTGCTTGGAGAACGTCGGAAAAAAAGGGGTCCTCTTTGCTTTGAAAGCATTCGGAATGGCAGTGCTTTTTTTGGGGGGGGGGGTCGGCTCCAGGCTGAAACAAAAAAAAAAACCCAGAAAACTCAATCTCCTTTAATTGCCACATTCATTTTTCACAGGTCGCTTCAAGCCTGGCTTTCGGAGAGCTGAGCGGTTTCCAGACAACTGGAAGAATAGGGTGACGAGATCGCTTAACGTCACGGCACTGCTGAAGAGGGCAGCGTCTCCCCCCTCGTTTACTTTTAAGACGGTAGCGATAAAAACGCTCAGTCTATTAAGGCGGCTATTCTGTATGATGGGTCAGGCAGGAGGCGTGTAGTCATGCTAATTGGTCTTGTGATATAAGGTCATTCCCATCAGGGGTTCATGTATTACGGACATGACTCAACAAGAAGGGCCCCCACTTTCGATCCAGTCATACTAATAGGATTAAAGGGGCTTCTGTGCCAATCTAAGGTCTAGTTTAGGGGTTAGTGGTAACACTGCAGTCCTCATTATTGTCAGGACGAGAGTAACATCAGAGCAAAGTGTTCATTTTCGCTTGTTTTCAGTATTTCTCTGTTCCAACCAAAGGATGTTTCCATCGGAGCACCAGGGGCGATGAAAGCTCCACTGTTTTTGTACTACCCATCCGGTGGGGGGTGGGGGAGGGGGCAGGAAACCATAAGAGGCCATTGGTCAACCCCCCCCTCCCTCGTGGATGGAAAAACAAATAAAGTAAATAACCAGTATATGTATGAAAAAAACAAATGTGGTCCAGATAGCTGAGGCAGTTAGGACAGGTATCTTTATTGATTCGAGCAGGTTCTTCTTGTCTGGCATGTTCTGTTGACCCCCATGTGCATAGGGTGGAGGTGTACAACCCCCCCTGCAACTTCCCTGCTGTGCAATCCTAAGACCGTGGCCTTTACTGAAGGTCTCTGCAGGTCGGTGGCTTCAGTAGAGCCTGTTGGGGTGGATCACAAGGAGCTTGGGCTGACTGGGCTTTGAGGAGCAGTAATCTTGCTAAGCTAGTGAACATTCAAGCCCAGGGTGAACGGAAGACTGTAGCTTAGTGAACACTAGGCTAATTCCTCTCCGTATGATCAAACCCCCACCCCCTATATATAATGGCCCCTTCTCTTTTCTGCTGACACGGACCTCGGGGCAGCGTGTGTCCGTCTGCTCTCTGGTCAGCTCTCCAGGTTTCTCTCAGCTTGCAGTCATGGAATGGTGAAGGGGCGGTGATCCACTAGAGACTGGGGAACACCTAAATGATCAAAGAAACCCAGTTTAGCCCCCCCAAAATTCCCAAAGGCACAATACTCCAGTAGGACACTAGGGGCACTGTGTGGGATAAGCTCATATTGACAAATAGGAAACGTCGCTCTGCTGGTCTTGCTGCCCATCTGTACTTCTTCCATATCCGTCAGACTAGAAGCCATCTGTGAGCACAATGACACCTGCTCGCCGCAATCCTCAGCTGTTTAAGGCAGCCTTTGTTAAAATGCAACAAATCAGCGCTTAACTGGGAAACGTTTTTGCAGGAGCTGACAGCCAAACATTTTTACAGAGTTCGCTGCAGAGGCATTAGCGTCTATCTCCTGCCTGTATCTATTTTGGAAGAGCGGCAATGACTGGGAGAGCAAGAAAAAGAAGAAAATTGATTTATCTATTAAATAATCGCTCTGTGAGGCACAAAGGGTGGAAAGATGTGCTGGAAGGCGGCCAGTGGGGGCGCTACCTCTGCTGAACAATGGTATGGAGCGGGACATGATGCTTTTGATTCAGAAGTAATTGTCTTTCCACCTACTGACATTTACTTGCTTAAAGAGGCTTATCTTTCCCGGTATGCAGTATACTTGTAGCAAAGGAAAGTAGCAGCACTTTCAAGGGTCTTTTGTTAATTCTGTGTTTTATGTTTTCCCAGGATGCATTGCAACCAGGGCCTGTCAATCCTATAGGTGACAGAGGCAGCTCCAAAATGTTGACTTGCCAGTCAGTTTCACTTTGCCTCAGATAGGGGGCGCCGGTGGTAATTCTGACATAGGCTAGGATCGAAAGTGACTGTAAGACTGTCAGTGCTGGGTCATTTGTGGAGAACCCACGTTTCACAAACTTCCGAGGGACCCAGCGCTGGTGCCAGAGGGCTGCAGCCTGGGCAAGTTCTGTAGCTGTTGTTAATCAAATAAGACCCTCAAAGCTGAAAGGCCCAATTCGTTCAAAGAAATAATTATTTCAGTCAGGTACTTTATACTCGGGCAGAATGAACCAAAAGAAATCTAAATGTACACTGATTGACCGGGACTGAGGATTTGTGTCTTTTGCCTTTTGATGAACAGATAACGATTTCGCAAAAATCTCTCCTGTTAAAATGAATAATAGCATTCATCTAATTTAGCCAGTACATTTTTGATAAGTCAAAGAATTCGTCATTTTAATCGTTCCTCAGTCCCAGCCAAACCAGGTAGGCTGACAGCTGTAGCAATATGTTTTATGTTGGACTTGGCACAAGTCAACCACCTAGCTTATCTGAGGTAGCCGAACACGTAGGTAGAGACTATGTATCATACAAAACGAAGAACATATAAAAAGTACATATCGGTATCATTAGTGCTATAGAGCAGGCTGTCATTGTACAACGGCAAATCAGCAAACTCATCTAAATGCACAGCATACCTTGTGGAAACGTATATATTAGCTGGTCATTCTGACAAGGAGCTGTATCAGATCTGTCTAATTTAATTTTATCTTCATAATATTCATAATTGCAACCAGCTATATTGCAATAACAACTGAAGAATTCTGCCAATTTATTCCAGGTTACCCAGGAATCCTTGTCGCCTATTGAAACAAACTCCATCCACAGAATTCTACAAACTAAGGCCATTATTTGGTTTCCCCACCCATTCAGTTGACCGTCATGGGCATATTAGAGTTTAATGGGGTTTAATGAGACCGTGTGTTGGCCAACAGTTGCATAGAATGCATTTGTCACTCATGAAAAGGCTAATTAGGTCCTTAATTCTCTCTCTTTATAGATGGCACAGGCTAATTGATGGGTATAATAGCAGATAGCTCTTCTCATTTCCCACTTTGAACTGGACTGTTTATTTTTTCAGTGTACAAAAATAGCTTTACCAGTCCGTGAGAAACCATTGACTGAGATAATTTGCACAACTGTCTGCACTCATATATGATAAGGCTTCCCCATGTCAAAATGTCTGGTAGGGCATTTTGGGTGGTTTGTTTTACTTTGTGTGACTTCAAAGGAGTACATCCATCCATCCATTCATCCATCCATCCATCCATCCATCCATCCATCCATCCATTCATTCATTCATCCATCCATCCATCCATCCATCTTCTAACTGCTAATCCTGGTCACTGTCACAGGGAGCCTGGACTCTATTCCCACCAGCACAGGGGCACAAGGCTGGGGAGACCATGAACCGGATGTCAGTTCATCACGCCCAGAAACATAGATTAACATGCTATTGTTTATAGATGCCTGGCAATCGAACTCCTTGTCTTTGGTATTCCATCCATCCATAACCTGCACCTGCTTGTCCTATTCAAAAAGCTACAGGCACAAAGCTGGTATTAAACCAGGATGGGCAACCAACCCATTGCAGGGCACACTCACACACCTATGGGCAACTCTAGCACACTTCAGTAATGTTTCTGACTGTGGGGGGAAACCACAGTACCCAGAGGGAACCCCCCCCCCCCAACAACACCTGGAAAACATGCAAACCCCACAGACATGGAAACATGTCAGAGATCCGAACCCTGAGATGTGAGGTAAACGTGCCAACCACCAGCCCCCACACTGCTCCTGTCTTTATGCTTATTAAGATCAATTAGCAGAGAGATACAGAATCATCGACAGCATTTTTACTTTCTATTCTGTTTTTAATATGAAAATAATATTTTTCCTCCTTTGGTGAGTCTTTGCGGTGGTGGCAGCAAAGTCCACCCCCACTGGTCAGAGTTGGAGCTAGAAATCGATTTTCTGGTTTGTGAAGAAGACCGACATCAAATTCATGCGGAAATTCAGGGCCTGAGATCTCTGCTCATCCTCCACGACTGTCTGCCTTGTAAAGGGTTTGGTAGGAATATCAGATTTTCAGGCTGAAGCATCTGCCACCACAAACTGCACACTGCAGGGGAACGCTGTGATTATGGGATGGTGGCCATTGCGGGGAGTTACTTAATTTACAAAGTACTTGCTAGGCAACAAGAACATCTCCAAAAGTGGAGCAATAGACTTCTTCCCTCTACTGTAGGAAGGGCAATAGTTTTTGAGCCAAGTGCCTGCAGCTGTTTCTGTAAATACTTATGAACACCTTTGAATATATCATCCAGAAATAAATGATTTAACACCAAAGACTGGAGAACACATTGGGGAAATGAGAGCGTTCAATTAATTCACACTCTGCGGACAATGGTTGCAGAACATAACGGAAGGCGAGAGCTTGAACAGTGGTTGAGCTTTTAATTACTATGTTAAAAAGAAACACCGCGAGCACTGCACGACACACCGCGCGACTGTGCACTTTGATCCCATCGGCAGCACTCGGGATCCGGATGAGGCGCGGCGCTGACCGAATATGACAAAGGTTTTTCTCCGCCGACTGGGGGCTGCAGCGGCCGCTGCCACAAGCCTCCGCCTCTTGGTGCGCGAACACGATCCCTGTCCCTTCCCCCCTCCGCCATCCCCAGCCTCTTCTCCACGCCTCCCCCCATGCATGACCCTGGCTCCGTACGCCTGTCCCAGTGAAGCTCCGCTCCTTCATGCAAGTAACTTCAAAACTTTGCCTAAAGGAAGAGGGAGAAAAAAAACAAAAAGCGATCAAAAAGGGGGATCTGAGGGCTTTATTTCTTCGTCCAACCCTCACTGTAGGCCTGCGGTGGGGTGGACCCGGAGCAGGCCGAAACTTAAGGATGTGGATCTGCTATCTCCTGCTGAGTTCGGGATCGTTATCCAGCTTTGTCGGTAGGTCTGGAAACCTGGCTTCTCCTTCGCCGCTTTTCCAAGGGACGCGCTTACAAAGCAGCTGCTTCAGTTGTTGCCGATTGAACATATAAACGTGTTATTTATTTACACTAATGACTGAAAACACCGGCAGCGACTCTTTGTCCGGATTATGGAACATCTGAGATGTATATCATTCGTGTTGTGACTCCTGCTTGCTTTCTGTTTTTCTTTGATCTAAAGTTTAATAGACACTTTTTTAGATATAGATCGATGTGTAACTGTTGGTGTTTAGTGTGCAAAAGTCTCGTGATGATGTGCAACAGACAATTGGCAAACATAAACCAGGCATTAGTTCCCGTGTTTGAAATGTGCTTTGCGAGGGGACGTGGAAAGGAGCGGAGATGATCGGTGGGTGTGTGTTTGTGTGTGTGGGGAGGGGGGGGATCGTTGACAGGGCAGGGGTGGTGACAAGTCAATCTGTCCCGTAGCCTTGCCTGTAAGTCGGGGGCCTTGGATAGGTTGAAGACATATTTTTTAGCGCTGACGCGAAGAGTGAGAAGGACAGACTTGGGTTGCCTGTATTTATTTATTGAATAAGATTTTATGTCAGCTCTTACATTTGCGCAATTTACAAGTTTAGATGCACGCTATGTTTAAACAGAGTAAGTTGACACGTCTGTGAATGCATTTTACATTTTTGTTTTGCATTGCATTTATTAACACTAATTTGTAGAGAAACTATGATGTAGGGTTGTTGAACTGGTGAATAATTAAGGCGGATTTCTGGGCGAAAATGGCAACTGAGAGGTTGTGTGGGGGTGTCATATATATGTATATATTATTTTTTATTTTATTTAACTTTTTTTTGGTTACGTATGGTTAAGGTTAAGACTGGGTAGGGGTTAAGGGTTTACGTTTGTTTTGGATATTGAGGGGGATGAGGTATCCACCCATTTAGCGGGAGATGTGATTATGGGGGGGGGGGGCGTGTTGTATTGGACAGTTTTGATTATTGGGGGGTTACAACCCATGGGTGGTATTAGAGTTTTTAACCTAGAAATGAATGAAGATTCCCCATATAGATATGAATACAAACGTGTGTGTTTGTGCCTGCAATGGAATGAGTGTGTTGCTTTTCCTGGCATCCAAACGGTGATCGTAACACGCCCCCCCATACACACACACACCCAGCCATTGCTTTGAGGTATGGTTGAGTATTTAGATGACAGGTTGATAGTTTTACGTTAACATTGACTAAGTGTGCATCGACTCTCACGTGCTATAGTCACGCGACTGTCACACATCGTTCGCAAATTCAGCAACCGACAGCCTGTATTTATTAAAACGGGCGTGCGCGTTTCTCTTTCCGCACAGGCAAATTTATGTGTTGTCCGTCATCATTGTACCACATTCGGCAAATCCTTCCCTTATCTGTAATAATCAGAACTGTAATGAAGCTCCCGTTAAACATGTAGTATTCCGTAATCCAGATAAGTCTGTCGTTTATCAGCGTGGGAATCAGTGATGGGATTTGATGGCTGGGGGGAATGTTGTCCGGTGCCAGTTACGTGACACATACACACTTTTAATAGTTGTTGCGCATCAATAATATTCGTTTCTGAGCCTGATTGAAGATAAGGAGACTAAGTAGTCCGAATAATTTCACACTGACGACAGGTAGCCGTGATGTGCAGGGCCTCTGTTTGTCTGGCTCTGCTGTTTCCGAGAGTGTGACCAAAATATTAAGCGATTTAAAGTGCAAAATTCAAATTATAGAAGTTTTGCATTAACAACGTTCCCGGCATACACTGAGCTGAATGAAACAGACTGAGGGTGCATTTCTTAGTACAACAGCACGTGCTTGATACTGATAATAACTGCATGTCTGTTATTTTAAATCAGATGAGTATGACAGAGACTCAGATTTGGCTGTGTGTTTTTATTCACTGTGCACAGGGGCAGCTGGTAGCGGGGGCCTTGCTAGGGCTTTTATACAAAATGTTTTTACCCCCCCTCCCCAGTTAAATGAATATTAGTTAGTTAAGTACTGTAAAGTATAGGCCCCCTTTACACACCTATCATGTACATCAGCGGTGCTTGGATCAGTGGTTGGTGTTCCTAGGTACAAAAGAGGGATAGGAGGTGCCAAGCTCTCATCATCATTTGGTCAGGCCAAGGGGGGGGGGGGGGGGGAGTGCCAGGGTATTTTTGTCTGTGGGTGCCGGGAGTTTATCACTCAAAACAGCACGGCAAAGTCAGATTTGCACTGCGCTCTCATTTCCAAAGTTATGGCTGTGCAATTATTATGCTTTTTGTAGCCAGTTATAAATCTTTATGGATCCTTTTCCCGCTCAATAAGATATCTGTAATCCTCTCTCCTGAGGAGTTATCTCTCTGCACAGGTATGCTGGCCGCCAGGCAGCCGTGAGTCTCCATTCTGGTATCTGAATTATCACCGCTGGTCTCTTAGGTCAGGGTTTCCCAACCCGGTCCTTGGGGACCCACAGACGGCTCAGGTTTTTGCTTCCCCCAGCTCCCTGCCAGAAAGTCAAAATTTTTTCCCTACCAGGAAATACGAAAGAGCATAAACGTGGGGTGTCTGTGGATCCCTGAGGACTAGATTGGAAATACCTTAGCTAGGCACATGCCACATTTCCATGGGAAATGCTCAAACTGGTGCCCGTCCTCCCAAAAAGGCCAGCCTGAGATGGTATTAGACATCAGCTGACAGATGAAACAAATGCATTGATCAGATTATAAAGGATGGGAGGAGGACTGTGGCAAGCTGTTCACGTCATGCAGAGGCGGTCTGATCCAGTGCGGTCCGGTCAAGCCAAGCCCATTTAATCCAAACAAGGTGTGGTTTCCGGGAGGCAAAACATATGTAACAGCACACTGCCCACCAGGGATTCTCAGCATCCTTACTGGAGTAATACGACTGCATTTTTAACTAGAACGTTTCAGCAGCCCTCTATTTCAGAAATAAGAGTGGCCTTCAAAGTGATTAAATATTGACTGATTGAAGGCAGCTGTCCTCCCGGCGCAACCCGCTGGACGCCCATGACTTTATTGAACTGCTCTAAGCTTCTCTGTAATTACAGTCATGGTGCTGCCCAGCATGCAAGCTGTAGTCTGCACTGGACCTGCTCTGTCTTTGAGGGTCTGCACCTGGACTGCCTTGTCCTTGGGAGTCTGCACCTGGACTGCCCTGTCCTTGGGGGTCTGCACCTGGACTGCCCTGTCCTTGGGAGTCTGCACCTGGACTGCCTTGTCCTTGGGGGTCTGCACCTGGACTGCCCTGTCCTTGGGGGTCTGCACCTGGACTGCCCTGTCCTTGGGAGTCTGCACCTGGACTGCCCTGTCCTTGGGAGTCTGTACTGGGATGTTCCTGTCCTCTGGGGTCTGCAATGGAACTGTCCTGGACCTGGTAGCCTGCACTGGTACTGTCCTGTGTTCCATGGTCTGTGCTGCCTTGTTGGTCTGCACTGAGGACTATTCCAGGCCTGGTGACTTGCACTGGGACTCTTCAGGGCCTGGTGGTCTGCACTGGGATTGTCTCCATCCTGGTGGTCTGCACCGGGACAGCCCTGTACCTATTGGTCTGCACCGGGACAACCCTGTACCTATTGGTCTGCACCGGGACAGCCCTGTACCTATTGGTATGTACTAGGGCTGTCACTTTTTAATCAATATTCCAACATTTGTTCAAACATAGTGTGAAAAATTCACATTCAAACTATAATTAACCCATGCGAAATATAGTGTCACCATAGCTTATAAGCGCATTAGAACCTATCATTTAGGTTTATGCTTATTAGTTCATTAATTCTGTCAATACAGTCACTATTAGTAACGTAAAACTGTTGCAGGCTGGTAATAAAATACTGAAAACAATGATTATGTGTTGTGTTTATTTGAGGGGGCGTCTTAGATATTCAAATATATTTGAATGATTAGTGTGACATTTAGTTTGCTCTGGGACAGCCCTGTGCCTATTGGTCTGCTCTGGGACAGCCCTGTGCCTATTGGTCTGCTCTGGGACAGCCCTGTGCCTATTGGTCTGCTCTGGGACAGCCCTGTGCCTATTGGTCTGCTCTGGGACAGCCCTGTGCCTATTTGTCTGCTCTGGGGCAGTTCTCTGCCTATTGGTCTGTTCTGGGACAATGCTGTGCCAGTTGGTCTGTTCTGGGACAATGCTGTGCCTATTGGTCTGCTCTGGGGCAGCCCTCTGCCTATTGGTCTGCTCTGGGGCAGCCCTCTGCCTATTGGTCTGCTCTGGGGCAGTCCTCTGCCTATTGGTCTGCTCTGGGACAGCGCTGTGCCTATTGGTCTGCTCTGGGGCAGTCCTCTGCCTGTTGGTCTGTTCTGGGGCAGTCCTCTGCCTATTTGTCTGCTCTGGGGCAGTTCTCTGCCTATTGGTCTGTTCTGGGACAATGCTGTGCCAGTTGGTCTGTTCTGGGACAATGCTGTGCCTATTGGTCTGCTCTGGGGCAGTCCTCTGCCTATTGGTCTGCTCTGGGGCAGCCCTCTGCCTATTGGTCTGCTCTGGGGCAGTCCTCTGCCTATTGGTCTGCTCTGGGGCAGTCCTCTGCCTATTGGTCTGCTCTGGGACAGCGCTGTGCCTATTGGTCTGCTCTGGGGCAGTCCTCTGCCTGTTGGTCTGTTCTGGGGCAGTCCTCTGCCTGTTGGTCTGTTCTGGGGCAGTCCTCTGCCTTTTGGTCTGTTCTGGGACAATGCTGTGCCAGTTGGTCTGTTCTGGGACAATGCTGTGCCTATTGGTCTGCTCTGGGGCAGTCCTCTGCCTATTGGTCTGCTCTGGGACAGCGCTGTGCCTATTGGTCTGCTTTGGGGCAGTCCTCTGCCTATTGGTCTGCTCTGGGACAGTGCTGTGCCTATTGGTCTGCTTTGGGGCAGTCCTCTGCCTATTGGTCTGTTCTGGGACAGTGCTGTGCCTATTGGTCTGCTTTGGGGCAGTCCTCTGCTTATTGGTCTGCTCTGGGACAGTGCTGTGCCTATTGGTCTGCTTTGGGGCAGTCCTCTGCTTATTGGTCTGCTCTGGGACAGTGCTGTGCCTATTGGTCTGTTCTGGGGCAGTCCTCTACCCTTTGGTCTGTTCTGGGACAGCGCTGTGCCTATTGGTCTGCTCTGGGGCAGTCCTCTGCCTATTGGTCTGCTCTGGGACAGTGCTGTGCCTATTGGTCTGCTTTGGGGCAGTCCTCTGCCTATTGGTCTGCTCTGGGACAGCGCTGTGCCTATTGGTCTGTTCTGGGGCAGTCCTCTACCCTTTGGTCTGTTCTGGGACAGCGCTGTGCCTGTTGGTCTACACCAGCACCGTCCTGGGAATGGTAGCTTAATAATCTTCTTCACTAGTGGGCATCTTTCATAAAATAGTTTTTGTTGACATTAGCGGAGGCATGTGTCCAGAGGGCCATCTTTGTTCAACCCCCCCCCCCCCCCTTCCTCTCATCCTTGATTCCTGGTTTTGCGAATGTAAATGAACCCCTCCTACCCCCCCCCCCCCCTTCCTCTGAGGGGTGATGGCCAGGACAGCCAGGTTCCTGGTGACTGCAGTAATGCTAAAACCATTTTCAGAATCACATGTTCGACGGGGGGTTGGAGAGGGGGCAGCGTTGCTGGAACTCACAATGCAGAGGTGTTTCTCAGAACCTGCGCTCCTGCCCACCAGACCAGAGATTGGTCACGTCGTCCACGCAAGCAGCCCTGTGCACTGTGGGACACATCAGGGCTTTCCAAGCGAGAATTTAGTTTGTTAAAAGAACGTTAAATATTTTATTATTTGAGCACTTTAGTTTTATGTTTATTTTAAGTTCTCTGAGTGCTGTGGGGGAAACACTGGAAGGCCATCTCTCTGCCCACTGAGGATGCGTGTCCTCCGCTTTCGTGAGCTAAATATACAGCCCCCTCCCCAGTAAGAGTATATATACAAATCACTGTAGCACTGCTGCTAGTTCCCTTGGGGGGGGGGCAATGTGAAAAAGAAACAATTAGAAATTACATTAGATATAAATGACACTTTATTTGACTCTAAGTAGATTTGGGATTTTGCCCCATTCTTTAGTAATGAATTAATGATAGGATGTTGCTTCAATAATGTCTGTAGGGATGTTACTTTCACAAAGATCCACTGTCTTCAGCAGCTGATTACCGCCCACTGTAGATGCAGATTTATATGTAGATATAGATCTTCCAGAAGATCCAGGTCTGGAAGCAGTGGCTCTTTGTGTACGATCTAGCTGCGTTCACAAAATGACAGGCCCAAACAGCAGTACGGATTATGCAGTTGCTTGCTGAAAGGCAGTTTATTAACAGCTCGGCTAATTACTTGCGCTTCAGATAATAACCCGGCAGTAATGCTTGTAAAAATAAAATGAAAGGAAAAAAGACATGCGGATGCAAGCAGATCTTCTAGTCTTGCTTGGAGACAGACACGACTTGCACCCTTGGGATTCTGCTGAACTCGCAGGTCAGAAACGACCCCAGTGACCTAAAATGCCCTGGGGGTGTTTATAAAATATACAGTGCATTTTGCTTTGTGCTTGTTTTGTTTGATTCGCTTAGAGGAACATTAGGAAGGTTTATGGAAATTAAAGCAGTATAGCGACAGGGATTTCTCAGAAAAGATTTTATATTTGTATTTTTAATTATGGTTTTCTCTCCTAGTCTCTTATTCTCTTCAGGCCTCACATTGATCTTCTGTTATCCCTCGATTTGTTTATTGAAATGGAAAAACCTAAATGTATATATGCCTCAAAAGCAGCACCCGAATCTTAATCATCCCATCATCCAATTATGCGTCAATGGAAAATTGTTGTTGCCACACAGTTGATAGATGACAATAATTTGCTGGCAGCAGTGCCCCCGGTAAAGCCGGCCTTGCCGAAGATCTTATGTCTGAGATTTACCCGGTATCCCAGTGTGGAGCGGATCCCCGGCATCACACCTCTCCCGGGGAGGCAGGTCCATTGGCCTCCGGCACCAGAATTCCCTGTGAAATTACACCTTTAGCAGAGGAGATAAAGCAGCAGTTCAGAGGCTTGGACAGACCTGCCCCCCCCCACCTATCTGTTTTCAGTGAGAGTTTGCAGTATGTTTAACTCTGAGTTTTATTGCAGCTACAGTTCTAGCTGTATTCCTGTATTGTTTGTTGAGGTGAGAGCTGTAGTCTCATGTTTGAGCAGAACTTTAAAGATAGTAGCTACCAAGAGTAAATCTCTGTTGTCTTGAGTAGTATTTTGTTTATGTCTGGAGTTTGGAAAGGCATGACCATCACTCATCAATCAGCCGGTTCTCGTTCGTCCAGAGGGGTGATTTCCTGAGAGATGCTGGTCACTTTCTGTTTTTTTTCCTCTCTCTTCTTGTGGCTCAGGGGACAGGAATAAGCCACGCCCATCCTGAGCTCACAGACCCAAGGCTCTGTGATGCTGGGAGAGAGGTGACTGAATCAGACCTACATCCCATGCTTGGGTGGTGATGCTCGAGGCAGGACCTGGCTCTCTCTGCCCACTCCTCTCTCCCTTGTCCTGTTCAGTCATCCTCTTCGCGAGCCTGGTCTCTCTGGCTCCTGTCCCTGCCCACACCTCGCTCTTCAAAGAGCACTTTGCTGTCCTCCATGATATTCAAATTGCACCATAATTCCTTTAATGAGTCCTGTCGACTGAGGATCCAAGAGTCCCGCTCGTTAAGATTCATCTCCCTGGCATTTCGGCACCTGAGTGCTAGGTAACAGAGTCTCTCCTGGTAGGCCAGATGGAAATTGGGGAGGATGGATGGCTGGTCTCATTAATTAGACGGGCTGTACTGGGCTCTGTTATCCGGTTCTCGTACTGGCAGCACTGTCAGGCATTGTAATTGGGTTAGCCTCTGTGCCCTGCTAATGAGAATCTGCAAACTGGAGTCTTAGGAAAAGTTATGGACCAGGCTGCTCATGCTAATGGCTCAGAACTTCCAGTGCAGTCGTGGTTGGGAGCGTGACTCAGGCGCAGTGCACGTCCCCAGTGTTCCGGCGTCCATTCCACGGGTTCCACGGGCTTCATAGTAAATAAGCTCAGACGTTCCGGCTTTGTGACCCTGTGTCGCATGGCCGCATGCAGGATCGATGGCTAGACGGCCAGGTGGTTGCAGGGGCGTATTCCTGGCACCTGCAAAGCATGTGTGCAGTATGAGCTGCGCGCACGCTCCTGCTCCGAGAGAAATGCCCAAGCCGGCAGGTTTAATTAATCACACTCGCTGATGAGTTGCGGGAGTTTCACTGCAGTTTATATACGTTTCCCCCGTGCTGAAGGAGATGAATGGATGCAGCGTGAGCTTAGATTTTCTGCGCTGCCTCCCTCTTGTAATGCTTGGCCCTTTGTGTTGCGCGGGATTGAGGCCAGGCTCATCATGACTCCCCGTCACTCTCGCAGACACTCTGGCATCAAAAGGAAATCACAGCCACCCTCAGCGGCGCCAGTGCGGCCCGTCTAAAGCTTTAGGGTTAATGAAAATGCACCAGTCTCGCAGCCAGCAGAACCCTGGTTTTGCAGGGCAGCAGTAACTAAGGCGCACTGGTGAGCATTCAGCCGCCAGAACTGGTTGATAGGAGTGGTGTTTTGGATCTGTGATGTCCCTTTAGGGTTGCACGGTGCCCCTGTGGATAGTCGCTTCAGTGCTGGTCTGTTTAAGGCATCACGTATTATTTTAAACTTTAAATTTGACAGGCAGCCAGACTTGTGAGACAGATTTTAATTTTAGGATCCTATGATTGCGCGGTGGGTAGCAACGTAGACTCTCACACTTCCTTGCTTATGGTTTTGATTTCTTCCCGGTTCTGCGTAATTGGAGTTCGTTCTGTCTGTGTTTCCTTGTAGCATGTTGTCATAGTGACAGGCAGAGCTGGGGGGGGGGGGGTGCCTGAGCTTTTAAGTCCGTGACATCTGATCATCACCCAGGTTCCCTCAGGAAGGGCTTGGGCGGGGCAGTAGGCTGTGTTAGAGGGATCCACGGTAACAGAAAATGTTGCGTGCGTCGATCGCTAGGGAGGCCCGTGTCTCCTGACAGCAGTGAGGAAGTGTGAGGCTCCTTAACTAACCAGGGGGTAAGACTGACCCCCCTGTTGGCCTCGCTCTGCTCTCACAAGGTCCTCTATAAATCCTCATTAGGATTTGAAGACTACCCCCCCCCCATACTTTCTGGCCCCCTCCCTGTCGGTTCTCTCATCTGGACCAGTATTATTCAGTATTTTTATCCTAAAAAAGGTGTAATTCTTCATGTCGACTTATTTCGGGCTGCGCTGCGTGTATGATGGTTGTAGTCGGGAGGCTGTGGTTTGTCGTTGCGATAATTTAGGATGTAGCCGGGTCGTTCGCCGGTGACAATGACAGAGGAAGATAGCCTCTGGATGGACGCATATACCCAGTGGTTGCGAGGACAGTATTAAGCTGATTATCTAACTAATCAGCTTAATGCGGGGGTGGGGGAGGGGTGGCAGTACTGGATGGGGGCAGTTAGGAGAAACTGTAAATCACGTCCCAGAGCGAAAGGAGCGCGAGAAAGAGAGGCAGGGAATGAAACGTGCAGCTCAGCCCCGTGTGGCTTTGAAGCTGTGCCGTCCATCTAGAATTAAAGAGTGTTATTCTGCTGAAAAGCACAGGAAACCTGCTGGCCCCCACAGTAAATAAAAGCAGGCCGCTTTGGTGCTTTGCCAGGGGCAGCTCATTTGCAGAAAGGCCCAATCCAGTAATGCCACCGATGTTTCGCCACTCATTATCTCAGAAAGGTCAGCCGCTCGCTAAGCGGGGGAGAGTCACAACAGACGCCCGCTGCTTCGGACGGACTGGTTCCCCCTTTCCGCCTTTCAGCGGGCATTACAAAGCAAGCGCTTTTCACTCTTTCTGCTTTTTCTGTGATTTTTTTTTCCCTACCATCTGTGAAGGGAGTCGGCCGCGAGTCCCTCCTCTGAAGTGAAAATCCCGAAATAAAACTGGGAAATCGATCTAAATCCCACATGTTTCCGGTTCTTAAATGAAGCACGACAGAGTAAACAAAATAAGCTCCTCTGATTGGCCGTGATACCCACATGTAATTTAAATAATGATCCCAGGTGCGGACACTGGTCATCAGCCAGTGCGCACAAGCAGTTCAACAATTAACAATAAAATATTTAACCGAAAGCAGCATAATTGGTATGCATTTTGTACTGCTGAATGAATTATGAGGCTCCATATGCAAATGAATTCATTAAAACTTAACAAGTCAGCGCTTGTTAAGTTAGTTGTTCATGTGAAAAGTCCACCAATTATTCCGGCTTTGTGGCCCCCAGCCCCTTGAGGCCCCATTTTATCTGCCAAATCTTTTGTGACTTGCTCTCAAGGTCGGGGGGGGGGGGGGGGGGGGGGATGGTGTGTGTGCGGTTTGCTGTGACCCCCACCTATGTCCGTTTCTCTCTGGCAGCCCTGTGGGACCACCCGGCACACTGACACACTGACAGGTCCCCCCCCCCCCCCCCCCCCCAACAGCCTCCTCAGTTCAAAACTACATTTATAACAATCTGCTGCAGAACCATGAAAAGACCAGAAGGTGGAGCAGCAGTTGAGGCACCAGAAATCCCAGAGAAGCTGCTGTATTCAAGTACTTCATGTGAATTATATCAGTGCAGGTGTGACTCTCCACCCCCACCGAACAGTTGTGTAATTGTGTAATTAAAGTGCCACCCCTTTGTCATTTGTCCTTGGTGGAGGTGGAGGTCACTCCGTCTTTCGCAGAAGGGTGTTGCGCTTTTACGGGAAGCCAGGGTTCGCTCCCTCATCCACAGAAGGACTTCCTGTTTCTAAGAGGAGGTGGAGGTTGATCCCTGTACTGCTGAAGGGCATTGTTTCTAAGGGAAGGTGGAGGTCCAAGGGTGTAGATCTATTAAAAACATTACAAGGGAACAAATCATCTCCAATCACTTCCCCTCCCTATACACACAGGGTTCTTTCAAAATCATGGTAAAGACTTGTCTCTACCCCCCATACCCAGTCCATGCCCTTGTGGAGGTTGCTCCTTCCTCTACTCAAAAGGCATCCCATTTCTAAGAGAAGGCTGTTCCCTCCACCACCGAAGGGAGTTGTGTTTCTACAGGCAAGTCTAGGTTGCTCCTGTATTCCACGCCCCGCCAAGGTCAACAACTCCGCTCTTCATCACTATGATTTATTTGATTTGCTTATTAAAATCTTTTCTGCCTGGGGATCTGCAGATTTAATTGTTTTCCTTGGATCCTCAGAAGAGCTTGTTAGAGCAGATCTTTTTGTGCACGGAGCAAAAACACCTGCCAAGCTGTTAGTATGTAAATTTAAGGCAATCGTAATGTAAATCTGAACTGCAAGCAGTGTAACTGTGTCCGGGGTGTCATATCACACACACACCCGGCGATAGGTTCCACTGTAAACGATTTGTCATCTGTTAGTCATTCCTTGCACATGGCCCAAAAAAACATCTGCGATCTTAACTCTGGAATTTTGGTTATAAAGCACTTTTTCACTTTTTTTTGTGTTAAAAGGTCCTGCTTCAAACAAAGTAACCCCTCCCTCCATAACCCTGTGTTCTGTAGCAGCCTTTGCAGCGTCAGGCTGTTAAGTGAACTAATTAACCCAGCCTATTAAAATTAGAGAACTGAAACGTTGGACGTTACTTGGTTGACACCATGGCTTGATTAACAGTGGGTTTTTATTTATTTTTTGTCACGCAGAGTTACCTCACCGTGCGCCATGCAGTTACCAGCCACTTGTCTCTGTGTCTTTAATGGGATATGTGATGTTGGGGGGGGGGGGGGGGGGGGGCGTGGGAGGCTGTTCCCTTTAGCTCTGATCACCTTAGAAATGTCAGCCTTTGAGGCAGGGGTGTGACACATACTGTGTGGTGACATTTCTGCAAAGTCGCATTTCCTGCTCTTCATTCCAGCACATAATTTAATGAATTACGGGTAAAATGTTCCGCAGAAAGCCGAAGTGAAATGAACGCTCGCGGGAAAGGGGTGGTGTTCGTGACGATGGTTGATATTTTTTTTTGGCCTGTGTGCAGCTGAGTGGGTTTTGGGTCTCTCTGTCCATCTGGGTCGAATCCTGTTGCTGGCAGAGTAATCAAATCACCGTTAGACTTTTAACCTTAACAGCTCCTGGCGTGATGGATGCTATTACCTGCAGTAGTGATCAGGATTGGAGAACAAGTAGCATTTTTGTAATTTATAAAGTCATTGCATATTTGAATTTTTCTAACATGAATAGAAGTGATGTATTCTAACATGAATAGAAGTGATGTATTTTACTACTTAGTATATTTAATCAGTGAAAATTATCCCACATTGCAAAATAATAGGTTTTAAGCAAAAAATTTTAAAACTGTCTAAAATCCGAATTGGAGATATGGTTTGTTATACTTGACAGTTTTTACTTAGATATTTTAAGATTTTTAAGTATTTGGCAATCCTTGTCAATTTGGCAACATCGGTGGGCATTTTGCAAGAGAGACGGCACGCGTGGCCGGGATGCTCGAGGGCCCACATCACCGGGAGGGCCGGCGTCGCCCAGAGGGCCCGCATGGTCGGGATGACCGAGGGCCCACATCACCGGGAGGGCCGGCGTCACCCAGAGGGCCCGCATGGTCGGGATGACCGAGGGCCCACATCACCGGGAGGACCCGCTTTGCCGGGAGGGCCCACGTTGCCGGGATGACCGATTGTATCTGTATTGTATCTATATCCTTGTATCTGAGTCTGTGTCTCTGGTAGCCACACCCACTGACTTGGCCATTATCTATTATTCATCCTCCAAAGGCAAAAAGCCTTTAAAAGCTTTTACGGGGGGTTTGGGGCGAGTATTCATAGAAGGGTGTAAATAGTGTATTGATCATCGCTTATTATGCAGTCTATTTATGTCTGTCTGCAGGGTCACCTTGATGTGTCTATGGGGAGATATTTGTTGTTGCTGGTGTGACTGGGAGTGGTGGGGATGGAGGGGTGGCTTATGAAGAAACAGAAGTTACTGGTATTAGGGGGGGGGGTGCAGAGAGCACTCTTAAAAACCTGAGTCCTTAGGGAAGGAATGACTGACATCCGCTGCTGGGGTTCAGCAGATGGAGGGGGGGTGGGCTGTTTGTTATTCTAGGAGAGTAAAGAATAACAAGCCAAAGGACCAGGCTGGTTCTGTAAGGGGGCCTGCAGGCTGTCAGTGACGGACCTTCTTTAAACATGTGAATAAAACGAGCAGAGATGAGCGGCCAGGCTCGGTGGGGGGGGGGGGGGGGGGTGAGTAAGGGAGAGGGAGGTCACCTGTCTGCGTGACCCGTCGTTCGCCAGCATCAGCAGCAGGAGAGCATCGCCAAGGCATTCGTCTCTCGCTCTGCTGCGGATCCCTGCCGCAAGCCCCTTCTGTCTTTTCTGCTTCGCTTTGAGGCCCCAGACGCTGGAAAATCGCTTTCCTGCGTCATGTGTAGAAAATTATGCTCCTCGATGCAGGGGCTCTTAACAGGAGATAAAGTAACAGAACACAGATGCCGGGCTGCTTGCTTCACAGGGAAGACCAAAAAGAAAAAGAAAAAATCTAATTGTCGCGCGTTTCCAGGCAGACGAATGTGGAGCTCAGTTTAGACTGAGGATGTGCATTGGTGCATTATGTGTGTGAGGTGCATTGACAGAGCATGCTAGAACATGGCTAACCCCAAGGCCTATGCTAGGGCATCGCTAACCCCACGGCCTATGCTAGGGCATCGCTAACGCCACGGCCTATGCTAGGACATTGGTAAACCCCACGGCCTATGCTAGGGCATCGCTAACCCCACGGCCTATGCTAGGGCATCGCTAACCCCACGGCCTATGCTAGGGCATTGGTAAACCCCACGGCCTATGCTAGGGCATCGCTAACCCCACGGCCTATGGTAGGGCATCGCTAAACCCCGCGGCCTATGCTAGGGCATCGCTAACCCCAAGGCCTATGCTAGGGCATCGCTAACCCCACTGCCTATGCTAGGGCATCGCTAAACCCCACGGCCTATGTTAGGGCATCGCTAAACCCCACGGCCTATGTTAGGGCATCGCTAAACCCCACGGCCTATGCTAGGGCATCGCTAAACCCCACGGCCTATGCTAGGGCATCGCTAAACCCCACGGCCTATGCTAGGCTCTAATTCGCTAAAATGCTACAGGCTACAACGCATGCACACATGGACAAGCACACAGACCGCATTGTCCGTTTGCGACTGCAGCGGCCCGAATACGACTCACCTTCGGGGGCTCTGATGGAATTAAGCTGTCAAGTGAAACCACAAGAAGGATTTGCCATGGCCCCACGCCCAGCGTACTGGGGACAAAAAGGTCATATTAAGGGTACTTGGACACGGGTGGTTCCCCTTCTCAACGGTTGTTTCTGACTTGGAGATTGTCATCATCGGGGTGGGGGGGGTTGCATGTCATTCTCCCATGCTGTCCCTTCTTTGGTTTTGGTGGGCCCGCCTTAGGTGTATAAGCCCACCCCTTCTAGCTTATGGCATTTTTGGGAAGACAGATTGAATGCCGCCCCCCCTAGCATACAGGGACAGTCAGTACGAGCAAGTTCTACTTGGACCACCTGCTGTCCTCGAACTATACGGGCAGATCGACAGATTGGCAGATGGACAGAATGTCCCGGAAACCTGCCTCTCAGCTCGCCGTGTTCAAGCAGATCACGCAACAGCGGGAACGAGGCGAGCCGTCACTGTGGGCCGTGCTGAATGCGCACGGTACACAGAAACTGTTGGTGCCCTTGGCTCCAGGAATGGCTCTGGAAAGAGGTCGGCTGTCAGGGGAGGTATTGAATAAGCGTGTAAGCGGGTCTTGCTGCAGCTGGTCGCTCACAGGGGGAAGCTAATTCTGAATTCTAACACGACGCAAGCTCTCCTCGAACCTTCCAGCACAACATATCGAATCCAGTGCCGTCAGACACCATCTTCTGCTGTGCGGGAGCGTTCGGCCCACAGTAACTACGAGGTAGTCATGTAATTCGATTTAATCTGCTGTGATCTCCGTCCCGCAGTGTAACAAAAGCAGAGATACGACCCTCATGCCGCTCGGCCCACGCTCACACGTAAATGGGGATGCTTATTCACCAGAAGATCTCTCCTGACTCCTATCAAGTGGCCTCCTCGCTCAGTGAAGGACCCTCCTGGGGAACCTTCAGCCAGCGTCGTCACTGTAACGCTTTCATAATGTCCACAGAAACGCCCCCGGGAACAGCAGAGGCGAGATGGGAAAGACTGAGAGTGACTCCAGCCACTCATAAGATGCCCTGACAGTTATCATAAACTGCCCAGAGCTGTTATGACTTGTTTCATCTGAAATGTTATGGGCAGATCAGTGGGCGCTGGCGGAGGTGGGCTGTAGCTTCCTGTCCTCAGGAGATGGCCGTTGGGAGTCCCTGAAGTCAAACTCCAGTGAACTGCAGGTCCACTTAGCGTGAGAGAGATGGCACCGGTTTATATTTGCGTCCCTGTTTATCTTGTAGGTCTTCAATGACAGCTGCTCCTTTAATCGTAATTCTGATGCCATGAATCTTCTGACTTCTGGCATCCTAACAGGTATGTGTTGAGGGTGAGAGCACTGTGAAAGCACGGCTGTAGCCATGGCAGCTGAATGGCACGCTGGCATGCGTGGCTGCCATTCTGCCTCTTAGAGAGCTACAGCTTAGGGAATAAGCTTCAGAAAGGGCTGGTTTTCACTGGACCCATTCCTGAAGCACAGAGCATATTACTGCCATTTTGTACTGATCGCCTAGCATCCATCCACAATTTTCCATACCTGCTTGTCCCGAAAGCTACGGGCACAAACTAGGGAGTAACCCAGGATGGGGCACCAACCCATTACAGGGAACTCTCACACACACCTCCAGTTCTCCCATCTCTTGTCTTTCCTTCCCATTGATGGACAGAAGCTGAGCATTTGTAGTCGATCAGTTTTTTTAGCCCTATAAAAAAAATTAATTATCCAGATGTGAATTATCTCGTTTTTTTCTTTTGTTTAGATCAAATAACGTATTTGTTTAGCCTCTCGGGATTTTCTGTAAAAGATATTTGTGTGCAAGGCGACTGGGAGATTAAATGGGGGCTGAAATGCATGCTGGGTAACCCAAGCCTGTTTTCGTAATAAATTATGGAGACGATATTCTGCTCACGGAGATGATTTCAGACTCCAGCATTACTGCTCACCTTAGACCTCTTGACGTTGTAACCAGACGACTAAATTGATTTTTTTTTGTCCGTTTTCATCACAGATGGGGGGGGGGGGGGGGATAGAGGATCCAGTGAGTAACTCAATGAGTTATAGTGCGGAACTTTCTGTGCAGATAAGCAGTGACAGCAGCAGATAAGGCATTAAAGTGATGCCAGCCGTGGGACGCCCCCTGCTGTCTTCTTTGAGCTATTGCAAAAGCAGCCACCCCGAACCTCACCCCTCGGCATGTAGGAGGCGCTGTGCCGAAAGGCACCTTCTTAGAATAATTACCTCACCTTGTAAGGATGAATAAATTATCTAGTGAAACAGAATCGCCTTGTGAGCGGTGGAGCAGAACTGGCGCCGAGATCTATCTCAGTGTCGTGCTCGCACGTCCTGCCGTGCTAATATAGGAACCTAAGAAATCTATTTAATTTATTCTCAGATTCAGTTTTACTTTATTACAAATTCTTTTTTTCAGATTTATTTTTGATCCATTTTGCATTTAAATTTTTTACAAGCTGAAGAACCGGACAAAATGAGCCTTTAAGGAGACACAGGTCTTGTAGTCTTTAGAATATGATGCATTGTGCTCTGTCTGTTTTGCCTATAACCCTAACCCTTATAAGCAGATAAGATAAGATCTCAGGTAAATACCAGGAACAGGTGTTACTCATCAGATGCCAGGTACTGGATAGTAGCTCTCCAGGACCGGAGTTGGAGACCCCTGATTTAAGCATATAAAGTGGGTCAGGCAGCATTCTGTGTATTCATATTAGAGGTTTGAGTCACAGTCAGGTTGAATAAAAGCACCGGACGAGTTCAGGTCGCCTGTGGATGGACGTGCACATCACTGGTTCTTACACCGCAATGGAGACATGATTAGAGGGGCATTCTTGTAAATGTTTGGACCACCTGGGATGTGCCCTGAGTTCCTGAGGTGCAAATGAGCCTTATGGAAGCTACATCCTTGCACTTGGCCAGATTTGGCTGTGGCAGATTCCGTCCTACTAAAAAAAGTCTCCAGTCATGCCTGCTGCAAGGACCTTTTACACCATCTTGAGAATCACAAAATGTAGAAAAAAAGTCATGGGTTTAGAATGTCAGCCCAATATCCGCAAATTTCAGTGTTTATAAGTAAACACCATTTTCATGCCTTGAATCCGCAATTCTGTCCGCATTTTCCACATCCCAGAAATCATTGGGCCCTAATAGTGCCAGTTTCCTCACACAGCCCAAAAACTCCATGAATTGCCCATCGTGTGTGTGACTGTCAAAGGAGTCCCTCCTACTTGTGCCCTGTATTTTCTGGGATTGGCTCCCTTGTCTTTCTGTCCCTGTACTAGATTAGCCCTTAATTGTCACCGTATGTTTGAAATCACCTTTGTGGACTTTAAGGACATCAGAGGCTTCAGCTTTTCACCAGCTGGAAAGTGACTGTCCCACTTTGAACAGACACTGTCCTGGAGTGACGCTGACTCCAAGGGATTTGGCCAGATTTCAGGGAACATTACGTGAAGCCTGATGTAGAAAGAGTGTAGATTAAAAATTAAAACAAAGGGCTTTCCTTGGAAGTAGTAGTTGCTCAGATCTTACTAGTGTACTCCTCCTCAGACTTGAGTATTCTTCTGCAAACTGGAGGATTTTATTCCAGAAGTGTTATCATCTCTGAGAAGAGTGCCAGGTGTGTGGAGTAATTGATCTCCCCAGGGATTAGAAAGCGGAGCGTGCTGGTGAAATCATTTCTCCAACCCAGGAAAGTGTCTGTGAGTGTTGTGTCTTGGGAAATGGGGGCATTAAACCAAAGATTGTCTGTTATGGTATTTGTGTTCTTCTGCGTACCGTTGTGTGTGTGTGTATGGAGGGGGGAAGGGCTGTGGGGCGTGGCTCCTTCAGTAAAAAAGTCATGGGCGAGATCCCAAGTACAAGGAGATTAAACCATGGGGAAGGACTTTGTGAAGAGCTCACCAATTAGATGCATCTTGTTTTAGTGCAAGGAAATGAGATCTTTATTATGTAGATAATTGTATGATAGCAGGGAGAATGCTAGCACTCGTGAATCGTTGTTTCAAGCTGCCATTTTGGACAAACACACAGGGTAGGTGTTTAAATGCAGGGAATTATGGCATCTCTGATGCTGGCTGAAGACTCACACCTGCTTTTCCCTGCTTCCTGTCAATCAGCTAGATGTAGGCAGGGGACTGGTCAGTGTTGAGGGGGCGGGTCCTGGCCGGGCATTACCATAGGCTGTTGGTGGACGAGCTGCTCCAGTGACTGTCCGTCCAGCCCACCTGCTAGGCGCTAACTTTACCTTGAGCTGCTGCTGTATCACCAAGCGATCAGGTTCAGCATTAATACCAGCATCTACCGGTATTTCACTGCCCGGCCCCTCCCCCATCTCAGTTTCAATAGGGTGGACTGAAAGAGATAGACAGAGAGGCTGATTGTAGCAGGCCACCAGGGCGGCGCTGTAACAGAGGGCAGCTGTGGTGTGTATGGTTGTGCTCACAAGAGCGTGGGTGTTTCCTGCAGCAGGATTGGAGGTGGTGGAGCCGTACTCTACGATAAATGCATGTGTGTGAGTCATGTTCTGGTGACTTGTGTCTCTATCCAGCACGGACTTGTGTCACACTTCTCTGTGCACCTGTGCGGGTGCCTGTGGGGGTTTTAATGCTTTTCTCTCCCCCACCCCACAGATAGCCAGCTGCTTCCCGGAAACAACTTCACCGCGGAGTGCAACATCCCGGGTAACTTCATGTGCGGTGATGGGAAGTGTGTCCCAGGGAGCTATCAGTGCAACGGTCAGCCCGACTGCTTGGACAGGAGCGACGAGAGGAGCTGCCGTGAGTGTCTCCCCCCTGCAGGAATTCTCTGGAAAGTCCTAAGTCTTACCCCCCCCCCCCCCCCCCCCCACTCCTCGGTTCTTCCGGTCTCATCCGTGCCCTGTCTCTGCCTGTCCACGCCCAGCTCTCAGAAACTCCCGGTTTGATATATGGTTCCAATTACAGTGCCTGTAGATGGTCCCTTGTTGGGTGGGGGAGGGGGGGGGCTTCCACTCTGTACTCACTGTGTCTTTTTAATGATCGTTTGAGGCCCTGCACACCTTGCCTGGGGGGTGTTGCATCTCACACACACGACACCCTACAATCTTGTTCTTTCTGCTGGGTCTGCCTCAAGCAGGAGGAGGGGCTTGCTTTCTTTGTGGGGCTCCTCAATGTTTAAAGTGGTGGGGGGGGGGGGCTTTATTGTGGTCTGGGTCCTACCAGTTCACCAGGGAAAGCAACATTTCCAGCCTCCCCTCCCAGGCGCCTACAGCCTTTTGGTCTTCATACACAGGTGTGATCTGTCCTGTTCGTAAGTCATGTGGTTGTACTGGAGACCTCTGTTGGTCTTTTGTGTGCATTTGATTGGACGGTTGACTGGGGGTAGAATGACGAGAGGCTGTTATGGGGAACCCACTCAGACAGCAGGAACGTTTTACCTCGAGGCCTTCTGCCTCCGTTCCCCCAGGGGGCTCCACTTTGCAGTTCGCCGTCATCCTGGCCTGCATTCCATCCCGATATCCCTGAGGGAAGACCGATATTCCCCTCAAATGTCCCATCTCCCAGATACAGACAGTTCTGTGTCCTTGACCACTGTCCAATATCCCTTATGGTGGTCTGAAATAATTGAAAGCAGTTCATTTTTTTCCAGTCTAAGATCCCGCTGTTCCATTAAAAGCCCTTGGATCGGATCCCACAGCAGTTACAGTGGCCAGCAAATGTGATACTGTTGCAAACACTGTGAGTTTAGTCTGTGACTGCCTCAATTAGCCAGTCAATCTGTGTGTGGTTCACTGTTTGCAAACCATTCACATAGGAAGAGAGCAAAAATGGAAAGGGCTGGGAGACATAAAAGGTGTCCTACTCAGGTCCAATGCGTGTACCCCCCCCCCGTGAGATCCACCCTTGGTTCGCTCCATGGCTTGGACAATAGTGCCGGCTCTGAGTGCTTTTAACGCTGCTTTAAGTGACTCGTATCACTGTTTGAATCCTGCACATACCTAATTAAGCAGGGAAAGCAGCATTTCCAGCCCCCCTCCCAGTTTGTCAGTCTTATTATTCTTTATTCTTCTTCCAATTATTCCCTTGCATTCTGGTCTTTTATATATGTACTGTAAGATACTGAATGCCATTGTGGTCTTTTATATGTGTAAGATACTGGATGCCTACATTTCCTGTGGGATCAATAAAGGTCCTATCTGTCTGTCAAGCTCTGTCTCTCTGTCTGCCTGTCTGTCTGTCTCTCAGCCAGTCACTCGGTAATCGCTGCACCCTCCGGAACATTCTGCTGTATTCAAAGGGATATCTGCACATTATTATGGAGGTAGATCAGAGGCCCCATAGCAGCGTTCGTGACTTACTGCCATTTTCATGGCTGAGCCCGTCCAGTTAAGGACGCCGGCTAGAAACCCGATCGCACGTTAGTTACTGGTTTACTGCCGTCGAGGAGACCACCCAACCCCAGCTTCATGAAATATCCAGGTGGATGAAGGAGCTCTGCATACAATCATTAGCTCAGCAGCAAAACAAAGAATGTTAATATTGTTTTTTGCTTACTGGACGCTTTTCTGTCTATAGGGATTGGCACTGTGCGCATTTTGCTCCAGGTGGGAAGGTGCACAGGTTCACATGATGAGGGTAGAAGGAAGTAAGGGGTCTGTATGAGGGTCTGTATGAAGGTCTGTATGAGGGTCTGTATGAATATAACAGATGAGGCAGAAATGCAGGTACAGGACAGAACAGGCGGCTCTAAATCACATTTAGGAGGCTCTAGCCACTATACTTTTATCTCAGCATCCCTGAAATAATATTTTTATAATCCATTTATCTGTTTGTCTTGTATTTTTGTATACACATTTCAAACCCAAAATGTGGCCAATTTTCGGGGTCCTCAGATGGGAGCGGGAGCTGTAGCTGTAAGGTCTGTTCTGTTGGGGGGGGGGAAACAAAGAGGTGTGTTGTATTATCAGGGCCTGGGTCACCTGACCCTGTCCCACCCCAGGACATCCTCTCCCTCCCAACCTGTGTGGTGTTTGGTGTAGGAGGTCATGCGTGTTTACCTGAGTCTCTGAGGTTGTATCTGGTTGCCTCGCGGTCAGCAATGGACATCATCAATGCCCCCCCCCCCCCCCCCCCCCCCCCCAGCGAGATGGAATGATTTCACGGCTTTGCTCATGTCATCTTCCTAAGAACTACATTATTTATGTTTTCTGCAGCCTGCATGCAGACGTGTTATGGTCTAATTAGTGCTGGTGTGGGTGGGGGGGGTGTGGGGGTCAGGTCAGAGAGCACTATGTTTACGGTGCCATCAGAACACACAGCGTTCGCAGGGCTAGTTGCCATGGCGGGGGGGGAGGGGGGGCTGGCCTGTCTCTCCTCTGCCCCGGGGGAGCCTCCCACCTGGCCCAGCTGTGCAGATAAACGAGCCTATTTCCCAACACCGGTCCCCCAGCCTGTTTCCAGGGAACGCTTTAGGGTGGCATGCCAACGAGGTGGTTAGAGGAGAGGAAAGGCAGCCATTTGCAATCTCTGTTTGCTCATCGAGGGCTTATGTGAGACGGGACATGCGAGGCAGAAAAGTGTGTTCAAGCCCAGCCGTGACTGAATAGTCACGTCTGTGGACCCTTGAGCAAGGCCTTTAACCCCCAGCTCTATGGGCACCACTGCCAGTGGCTGGCAAGTTTGCTCACACCTACATGTGTGTCACGGAGAGCAAGGTGGCTAGGCAGAAAGAGGATTTCCTCACCAAGATCTGTTAATATTGTTATTAAATATCAAGTGACTGCATCCTCAGTTTCTCCCTCTGTCCTGACGTGTGCTTCAGTGTCCTTAGGATTGAGGAGGATGGCGCTGTGGCTAAATAGTCAGGAGAGATTCTGTCCTATGGACAGGAATGAGGAGCCACATGATTGGATGAGGTTTTCCTCCCTCCGGCATTGATTGGACAGCTGCTTACACTGTAATTAATGGCAATAAGCAGCCATGACGCATCGAATGGGCCGTGTTTACTGCACAGCCGAAGACGGCAGGTAAGACCCGAGCAAAATGGGGAAGAACTTACTGAAGCATGACGATGCCTCACGTTTATAGTGGCCATGAAAACCATTCGCTCAAAGCAGGTCCATTACAAAGCACTTAATGATGTAGTTAACAGCCAGAGAGGCTCGCCGTGTGAGAGGCTAGCTGATCCCGTGGTATTTTAGCCAAGACTTTATTTTCCCTCTTTTCACTGTCAAAACTCGCTCATCGGATGAAAGTTACCTTTTCTGAAATATTTGTGCAAACGGAGCATTAATGGGTGGCCGAACGTTGCTGGCCAAAACCCAAAACCATGCGGAGTTGATTGGGGTGGGGTGCAGCATTGTGTCACACCTGCATTTCAAAGGTCGGGCCATCCTTTAAAATGGGGTGATTGATTGCTTTTGTCTTGCTGACTCTGCTCAGCCTGTCTCTGTGGCCACTGTCCTTACATCCGAGTGCCATTAGCTATTGATGGTATTTCAGAATACAGGATCAGAGGGTGCATTCAGCCCGGCGCCTTGCTTGCCTCTCCCTGGCTTCCTGCACAGCGCTGAGCTCCTGTATCACCTACTTGTCCAGGTCGATCCTTGATGGTGGTGCTGGTGAAAAATGACAGGGGGGGGTCAGTGCCAAGCTCCCCAGCAAATTCCCTTTTGACTTCTTATCCTCCAAACAGCGCCCCCTAGTGTTATGAGCTGGAAGCTTTTGTCGCACCCAGACTTGTCGGTCCCCCCCCCACCCCCCGCTCCGTCGGGTTCGGGAAGCCGCAGCAGGATGTGAGCCTGGAGGCATTCTGACAGTGACACAGAGAAGAGAAGAGAGAAGAGGGAAGAGGTGACATCTGTAAACAACATTCGACTGTAACGGAAAATGCCTGGAATGAAATTAAACATGGAGGAAATAACAAAACTATTGAGCGTCTATAAATTTGAATAAACTTATGTAGACGTGTGATTGTCAAGGTCAGCTGTGGTGGCTGGTACCCGGTAATCAGTCATACGCAGGGCTGTCCTTTGTCGAACATGGCTGAGCTCACTGGCTGGGGGCCTTTTTCCATGGCTCTCCTTGGTCCTGCGAGGCCACAGCGCTCGCGGGTGTTTTTTCCCCACTTTCCTCAGTGTCAGTACCAAGGGTGGGTGGGGGGGGGGAGCTGCATTGATTTAATTAGTCCAGCAGCGTCCTTAAGCGACCAGACAGAAAATCGACGCGCGCAGCGGCTGGCCTGCGGCCGCTGAATCGTTTCACGTGTGGGACCAAAAAGCGACAATCATGTCCGGTGACTTCCGTCCCGTCCAGCTGCCCGCCAGCTTTATGCAAGTGGGCAGCAGGTCCCCTGCGACCCTAACTAGGGGGGTCACACATGTTTTGGGTCTGGGAGTAGGAGGGGGGTGCGTCCCAGGGCGGGAGATCTGCCTATTCAGTGCTGCCACACAAAGGAAAAACAGCGTAACTGCATCCCTCCAGCACGGCCGGGCACAACCCAGGATGGGACACCGACCCACCGCAGCACATGTTCACACACCATTCATACATAGTCACACATGGACAATTTGGCCTGGCATGTTTTTGGGCTGTGGGGGGAAACCAGAGAACATGTAGGATGGTATAAGCAGGTCTGTGTATCCAGGTGAGATCAAGTGACCTTTGCGGAGGAATAACACGGTAATTAATATTTCCACACATATTCTTAAGGCTTGTCTGTCATTCCATTTTCACTAGAGGTTTTACAACATAACATTCCATTATTTATGATTAGTTTCGCTTGTGTCGTGTTTGTCTGGATGCGTACACAGTACCTGGCATTTCAGTAGCGTGGAAAGGGCCTCCACACATCCTCTGAAGTTTTCTGCGAGCCAGACCTGACACAGAAGTTGTGAGCTGGGCCCAAACGCTCGGCGGGAGAGTGAGGCTGGGTCTGTGGAGCTTGAGTTCACTGACACAGCTTTTTAAAATTCAGAGCCCCTTCCCGCTTCATGCTCAGTGGAAGGGAGTCGACGTTATGCTAAGCAGGCTAAAATGCTCTGCTGTTTTTATGCATGCGGGGGGGGGGGGGGGATTGACAGGGTGCACTTCAATCCCTTTTCGTTACGTCTGGCACGATTTGTCGTGCTTAACGCCTCCTTGAGAGAGGCTGTTTCATCTGCGCTTTTGGGCAGGTCTGGTGCCGGCGGGTATGCGCGCGTCGGCCCGAAAGTGGAGAACCTGCGGGAATTAGCGGTAACCGCCCCAACCGCAGACTCAGGGCTGTTTCCGCTCCCCCCCCACCTGCGACTTTCTCATGAAGCGTGACACGAGGAGCCATGCAGCCGTGTGTCTCTGCACCAAGCCTGTAGCCCATTGTCGTATCCTTTGCATGGTATCTGCTTTCTGGCGGTTCACTGACTTTTTAAAGCTCTTGCAGGCTCCTGCATTCCCCCCCCCCCCCCCCGACAGGGCAGTTTGTTGATGGCTTCGCGCTGGGGAACCCCCCAGCATGGAGCAACATGGGGTCTTAACACAAGCAGTACAAGGAAGGCAGACAAACTATAGCAGGCCTGCCTCCTGCCAGCCATACAGCCATTATCGGTCCTGTAATCACCTTCACCCCCCCCCGGACCCTCATAATTGTGTCTTGTCCCCTGGTCCCCCAGCCCCGCCTGCCTGAGGCAGAAGTCTCCCTTCTTGTATATCCACCTGACTGTATCCCCCAGTCTATAATCGCATCCCCCCACCCGGTCCGGTCCAGTCCGGCCTTAACCTGTCCCCGGTTCCCTAATTATGTCCTGCCTCCTCTCCGCAGCCAAGCTGAGATCCAAGTGCGCATCCACGTTCTTCGCCTGTGCCAACGGCGAGCACTGCATCATTGGCCGCTTCCGCTGCAACGGCTTCATCGACTGTCCGGACGGCAGCGATGAGGAGAACTGCAGTGAGTTGGCCGACAGTGCCCCCAGGTTGCGGGGGGCCACTATAAGGGCAGAGTGTGATTCTACTCGGGGCATGTGACAGGAAGCACAGGGATTGTAATGGGATTGTGGGTAACACAAGACTGTGAGCACAGACTGGCTCTGCTCCATTGTCCCTGGGAGCGTCAGTCCCTCCTTTCATCTAATTTGGAAGGTTCTGTGTCTGCCCCGTGGTCTCGCCGGGCAGCTTTATAGCTGCGATCTCATTTCCCCAAGTGAGCTTGGGAAGCGGATTCAGGTGGGGGGCTGTGACAGCGGCAGATACCCCCGCCCCCACCCTGACACCGCGTCCTCTCCCCATGCAGCGGCTAACCCTCTGGTGTGCTCCGCCACCCGCTTCCACTGCCACAACGGGCGCTGTGTCGATCGCAGTTTCCTATGCAACGGCCAGGACAACTGCCTGGACAACAGCGATGAGGAGGAATGCCACACCACACCCGGTGCGTAGATACGTGCACACACACACGCATACGCACACACACACTCCCTGCACCTGTGATCTACTGAGAGGAATGAATTCATTGTTACTGGAAAATGTAATGTCGCTTTGCCAAACTGAATGCCAAATTCAGGTGGTCTGAATGAAATGTTTTAAACTTTAAACGTGCTGTTCCCTCCGGCTGTCTTGCAGCTCCGTGTTTTATGGCTGCGTCATGCAGACGCTGGCTTTACGGTTACCTTGTTCCTGTCTGTCTGCGATAGTGTACAGTACTGTAAGTCTTAGGCAGTCAAAGGAAATGTTGAAAGCTATTTATCTTGGTAGTAAGGGTGTATTTGCTCAGAGGAAAAAAAACACAGTTTAACTTTAAAACATATGCAAAAAAAAAACAGTAACACAATTAAAAACTAACAGGTATTTCTTCTGTTGTCCAAAAAGTTCACTGATGTCTTGCTGGACGGCTAGATGGACACCGCTTCAGTTCCCAAACCTCCCCTCAGGGGGACCTCAGCCGTTCCATGTTTTTATTAAAGTTCACAAGCAGCTGACGTAATGAATAAACATAATATGTTAAATTACTCAATGAGATATTAATTAGTCATTCGAGGCATATTAGTGGTCGAGTCAGAAACTGCATGTGCATATCGGTTGCTCCATGAAGGTACTGTAGTAACTTTAGCAGATGTTTTGAAACGGCTTAGCTGACACACTTTGAGAGGCATAATATCGTTTTACACCAACAGGCAGATCATTCAAACGTCGTTTTTATTGACTGACTATTTGCGCCGCGCTGTAAATTGCCGAGTAGGCATGAACCCTGAGCATTAAGGCACTAGCATCCAGATGTAGATGCCTTATAACTAGTTCCTGTGCCACTGCAAACTTTCCGTGAAAATTTCAGTCCCTCCTTTGTCAGGGAGAGCTTGGATGCAGCACGCCGCGCGCCTACCTCCCTCTGCTCCATCCCGCTCTGGTCTGGCCCGGCCTGGCCCTGTGCTAATCGCAGGCATGCTGTCAGGGGCTGATAAGAGGCACGAGCTCTGATAAGCTACCTGAGCCGCGCCCCGTCTCCGTCGCTCCTCTCTGAAGGCCCCAAATCTCTGCTATCCTCCTGCAGCAGCCCAGTGCTGTTGGAGACCCTCTGGTAATTAAACCTCGCCACACCGTCAGCCCCTTAATGCTGAAGTTTGCGGTTTCTGTGGGGTGATTAATTCAGCCCGTAGCACCTTGGGATGGAATGGGGGGGGGGGGGCTGTTCTACTCCTCCTTTACTTTCCCCTCGCTTGAGTGACGCTGACTTGCCGTCTCCTGGAGGCTCCAGGCCAGTGAGTTCAGAGGACTTCGGTGGAGACGCTGATGTTTGATGGTGGAAAAGGGTCCACTTCCCTTGTGCATTGAAGATGTGTCATTTGTCCTCTGATTGGTGACATCTGATGCATTAGTTATGGATCAGAATCTAGGCTTTGTGTGTGTGTGTGTGTGGGGGGGGGGGGGGGTTAAAAATGGTCCCCACAAGGGGAAACTCAGTTTTAGAAAAATCTATGAATGCAATCAAAAAAATAAAAATGCCAAAAGTCTTGTATTTTGTTTGGTTACATATGGTTAATGTTTGGCCTGGGTAGGGGTTAGGGTCATCATATGGCGAGTCCCCATAAAGATATGAATACATGGACTGTGTGTGTGTGTGTGTGTGTGTGTGTGTGTGTGTGTGTGTGTGTGTGAGAGAGTGTGACCGTCTTTCACGCCTCGTCAGGGGCATGATGAGCATGCTGCGGCGAGGGACTCCAGTCACAGACGCCAACCTGCCATCAGTTACCCTCAGCGTCTCGGCATTGGTTTGGCAGCTAGAGCGGCGCCGGCGAGCACGTCACCGACGGGCAGTCCATCGGTTTTCACGTCTGTGGCTCGTTGAGGAGCAGCCGTGTTTCCTTCTGTGCCGTCGCACACTTTGCTGGTCCCGAGGAGCCGGAGATGCTCGCTGCGTATACTGCAGCATAAGGAGCCGCTGTGGAGCCTCATCCATCATTGGCGGCCAGCTGGCCTGCAAGCGCGAAAGCGGGCCTGTCCCCAAACCTAGGATGGGCCGGCCTCCCCAGCACATTCTAAATGGGCTCTGAAACGCCCTTGAAGTTCTGCTCCAGCTCTTCTACAGCCCAGAACACTTTTATGATGTATGCGTGTGTGTCTTTGCGCGTGCTTCTGCCTGCTGCGTGCGATTGTGAGTCTTTGCTCTCCCCACTGGCATAGACCCGCCCCCCCAGTCTTCATCAAAGGGTTAAATAGGGCCATCCGAGCGTGTGGGCGGATGGGGTGAACTGGCAGCCCTGCCCCCCCCCGGGGGGGAGGGATGCGTTGGCCCCTGTTCTTTAGCGTGTCACGCGCCCCCAAACCCTGAACTAGGCCAGGTTGTTCAGCTCCCACAATCACTCCCGCCTCCCTACTGGTGTGTAACCATGGCGATGGTGGCCAAGTGGCAACCTACTAGCCCAGCGACCCGTGGTGGAATTTCAGCCAGGACAAAAGAGCCAGTGTTCCCAGGCCGCCCCCCTGCCCCCTGGAGAGACCTTGGCTGGCGTTGGGGCTGAGATCACTGCGGAGGCACTGAACACCTCACCTCCTGACATCCCAGAGACTGCAGAGTGCGGCACTTTCCCGCTCCGAGGGCTCCGTCTCCTGCTAATTCCTCCTCCAGTGTATCCATGGATGCGTTTTCCGGAAATGTGCACGTAGGCGTGGCTTCATGTCAAGTGGGCGGAGATTGGCTCACATCACTCTCCCTCTCTCTTCCTGTCACTCTCTCTCACTCTGTTCCCATCTGTACATGGAGTTGTGTGGCACAGACGCAGAGGCCACAGGAGTGCGAATACCCTGGCAGATTCAAGGGGCCCAGCGCTATAGGGGCCCTTGAATACAGCAATTTATAACTTAGGGGGACATGGTAAATTTGATCATCAGGGGAAGGCATCCCGTGCTTCTTCATAAAGTGGCAACCCAAGGCCCAAGGTGACATTTTGCCTTGGGGGGGCCTGGAGTGTCTCGGTACGCCCCTGCACAGAGGTGGCGCCAGTGGTGATCGGGGCCCCCCCTGAACTTCTACAGAACAGAAGATCCTTTTTTTCTGTTCGCCTTTGGCTGTCAGGACATGCATCATTTATTGTAGCAGCGCAGGCAGACGGTGCAGAACATGGCTCAGCACTGCAGAGCAGAACATCTGCGGTACAGCAGCGTAGCCCCAAAAAACCTCTCCTGATGCCAGTCGGTCTGACGGAAAGACTGTCAGTCTGCTGACGCCGATGTCGAAAGCGCGAGCGAGCTGAGGGAGGCCCGTGCCGGGCTGCGGTGGAGGGCACAGGCTCTCTGGTGGTGACGAGTGGACACTGCAGGGTCCGGGCGTGAAATGGCATCCACTCATTTACGCAGCGATAAAGGCTGCGACGCTTTAAGTGCCGCTGCTCCTCACTCCGCGGCTGACATAAGTAGCGGAGCGTTTATCGGGTCTCCAGTGAGCCTGTTTATCTCACTCCGCCATGTTTCATTTCTTAAGCATTCCTACATGAAGTAAGGAGCAAGAATTTTATTTTAATACGGAACCAGCCGACCATACAGTGTTTATCCAGTATAGGTTGGGGGGGGGGGGGGGGGGGGGGGGATGTTGGAGCCAGTTTCAGGAAACTCATGGCAATTTTTAGGATGGGATGCCAGTCTATCATAGGGGAATTTAGAGGAATGTTTTTGGTATCTGGAAGGAAGGCCATGCAAACTCTACCCATCCAGTGGGGCCAGGAGTCAGACTTCAAGTCGCTGGAGATGCCCAGTGCTGCTGAGCCTAACTGTGGTCTTTGGACCCCAAGATGACCCTGGAGTCCCGAGAGGAACAGAACATACACACACTCCCCGAGCAGAGCAGAGGTGTGCTTTATTACAGTCAGCCTGCAATAATATTTCTGTCTTGCTTCATTTACATTGATCATTATACCATAGCAGGGGCGAGAGGAGAAGGTCAGCTGCAAACGTGTGTTGAACCATTAAATTTATTGTTGGTTTAGTGCTGACTGATAGCATGGGCAGCTCTGCGCCATAGTGAGGAATTTCATTTGGAGACCTGGGCTCTGGTGACTCGGAGAGCTTTGCAGACCCACCAGTCAGGGGGTAAACGAGCACGGGGGTGAGAGAAAGACGCACAGGGAGGCGTCATCGTTGTTGTGTTCCAGGGCGCAAAATGGAAAACGGGCAGGAGGGTGGGGCGTCCAATGAAAAGTGAAGGCCGGGGGAGGCTGGGGGGGGGGGGGGGTGACATCCAATGAAAAGTGAAAGCTGGGGGGAGGGAGGGGTGTGATGTCCAATGAAAAGTGATGGCTAGGGGGAGGTGTCCAATGAAAAGTGAAGGCTGGGGGGAGGGAGGGGTGTGGTGTCCAATGAAATATGTTGGCTGGAGGGAGGTGTCCAATGAAAAGTGAAGAATGGGGGGAGGTGAGGAGGAGCAAAGCTAATGAAGGAAGTGAAGAGCAGCCAAAAACCAACACCATCACTGACCCTATTTCTGGTGTCCTACTTCTAACATTTCCTCTGCTCAGTGCTCATTGGCTAACTGTGCCGCATCCCGGAATGCCCCACCTGGCTGGAGCTCAGCCATAGCGCCGTGCTGCCTGCCCGACAGTCGTGCCGCAGCGGCCTCTTACTGCCGTTTCCGCACGCCTTCCCCGAAGATCCCGCCTAGCGCTTTGCTCCGAGACATGACGCGTAAGCCGCTTGAAGTGGTAATTCCGGACGGCTCCCACAGAGACTTTATTTTTATCCGTCTCTCCCCTGTCTGCCTCCCTTTCCGCTCCTCCGATGCTCTGTCGGTTTTCCGTCTCCGGAAGCACGGCAGAGCCGCGTCTTCCATCTCCGCTCTTCTTCCCCGACCTTCCCGCTAGGCTCTGTCTCTTGGCCTCATTCCGGTTCTGTTTTCATCGAGCCCATCACCCTCCAGCTCCCATTGGCCAGACCGGGCTCCCCATGCGGAAAGCATGTTGGCTGCAGGTTTCACATGCAAGTGACACACCAAGAGGAGAAGAACGAGGTCGACCATCTGTAGCTGACACGACTTCGGTCCGCAGAGCTCATCCAGCTTCATGGAAAGCGCCGACAGGCAGCAGGGTAGTCGAATGGGCTGGCAGTCTGCAAACTGCTAACGTCCCTACAGGTCTGACCCTGGTGGACGTCAGCAAACCTCTAGCTGTGAATGAGGGACCCATAAAGCATCACGATAGCTGCTTGAATAAATCTGTCGGTTGTCCCTGTGCTAAATTAACTTCTAAAGTTTCAATGCATTGGACACTTATGCTGCAGCAGTGAACATGGATTGTGTTGGTTGCCGTAAATATTCCCGGACCAGCTTCTCACCCCCCACTACTGAGGCCGTGGCCAGCATGGCGTCCGCAACTCACTTAAAGGTAGGACTGTTTATCCAGATTGTTGTGGTGGCAGTTGTCTAGTTTTGGAGCTATCTGCTATAGAAATGTCAGGTACAACAGGAGTGAATGGTATTATTTCTGTGGTGATTAAGCACCAAATAATATATCAGGAAAAATTCAACAGCAATGCCTCTTATCAGAAATCTTGATCCGGTTACTCAAGATAATCCGTAGACTTTGTAGTGAGCAGTTTAATGTAGGAACTATTGACTTTCTGCTGAACTCCACACACCAACTGTATCCCTGCGCAGCACTTAGCACCGAGGCCTTTGTGCCCTGATGTTAACGTCAACGGAGTCCTGTTTTCCTGAGCGCTAACATTAGGTAGCTTAGTGGTGACGAGGTAGCCCTACAGCTACTAATGGTAGCAGGTCAAATCCAGCCGTTTGAGACATAAATACTGGGCCCCAATTTCGGAAGATCTGGCTGTTGCATTCTGATGAAGACTCAGTGAGAGCGGGAGGGTGGATGCTGGACTGGTTGATGTGATCTTTGGCTTCCAGATGTCAGGGCTGTAACAGTCCACAGTGAACACCCCCCTCCATGACCTCTCACACTCTTTAGGTGCCTTGGGTTGAGTTGGGACTATTCTAAATCCACCCTTATCTACGTGATTCCAAGCGGACATGTGTCCATTCTGGCCGGAGGCGGTGTGCCAATGTCTAGTGGTGTCTTCTTAATGTGCCTTTTAGTTACTCCGCTGCCCCCTAAACTGTCTCCTTACACCCCCTCCTATTGCTAAGCTTCCCCCACAAAACCACCATCAATGCAGTCAAGGAACTGGACTCTGAAACCCAAACATCTCCTCAAAGACCATGCTCGAGGCGCACCGAGTCTCTGTGGCATCTTCGAGACGACACTCCCGGGTCAATTAAACGGGCTATTTGTGTTGAGGCTCATTATGGGATGTTTCTGAGTATGCCACAGGGCCCCCTGACTCACAGAGGCTGCATTGTTCTGAGACGCAAGGCGGTTAAAGTGTCATCTCCTTTGTGGAGAGTTTGTGCTCCATGCCGGTGTGAGGAAAGCCGTTTTGAAAGGGGCCAGCGGAGGAGAGGAGGGTGGGATTTCGGGGTGTGACCCACTCTGCTAGGTAGGACCTCATTCACACCCGCTCTCATCCGCAGGATCTTTCAGGAGAAGCGACGGGGGGCTAAATTAAGGGCAGGAGACGAGGGAGATGTAATGGGCACATTGGACGCCCCCACCCCCCCCACGCTTCACTGTTCAACAGAGCAAGTCTGAGAAGGGGCTGATTATCTCTAAAGTTAAATACCATCCTCCTCCTTTTCAGGTTACAGAAAGTAATGATCTGGCTTTGCTGGGAAACGCCCCCGAACGCCAGTCACCAGTCACCAGTCGCCTTTGGTGTTTCCCTTGTGCTGAGCACATCTTTTAAAAAGGACTTATAGACAATTTATTACAAAGGAAACAAAGGGAAATTAAAATCACTGAAACTGTCAAACGGTTCTTCTGATGTGGCCGGGTGGGAGGCTTTCAGGCCTGCTAGTACTCCAAGGCTGCGGGTCGGGTGGGTGGGGGGGGGGCGGTGGGGGTAGGTTGGGAGGTAAGTTTCTTAATACTGTTTCATGAAAACAGCTTCTCTAATACTCTAATTATAACTGTTTGTGGCAGCCTTTGGTGGCGAGAATGTGACGTGTTTTGAAAAACGCTGAAAAATGCTCCTGGCGAATTGATGATAATTGTAATGGCGATTTAAGTTGAATTATTCACGTGAAAGCGGTTCAGCGAGGAGTGGGTGTTTGTTGTGCCGTACTTTAACCCACCGGTACGCTTCGCAGGCCTGGTAAGTAGCCTGGTCAAACCTTTTCAATCCTGGCTCAGAGTGGAAGCCTTGGTGTCCTTCAGGTTTACTCTTTTTTTTTTTGCTCTCAGCATGCACGCACATGTTAATCCCCTCGCCCCTCTTCTGTCACCCACGGACACCCACCTAAAGGCCAGAATATGTTGACCTACCCCCTCCACTCCCAGTTGCCACAGAAACCACTCACCCCCTTTTGCATGTCCCGTGATTATCTCATCTTCAAAGCTGCTCCACAGTCCTCCCTTGAACTATGACCCTGCGCTACCCACCCCCCCCCCCCCCCCCCAGAAAGAACTTTCAGCTGCCCTTGAAAGAATTTATAATTCCCAGTCAATGCCATACCATCTTTGGAAACCAACTGAATTATTTGGCAGTTTGATCACTCTGTGGTTAAAAAAAGTTTTTTATTTTTAATCACCTGCTACAAAATTTATTTAAACACAGCTGTAGTCTTGAAATTCCTGCACTGCAGACTGCTGCCAATGTTGACTGGCAACACCCCCCCAACAATGAGGCCACTTTGTCGACTTCTATGCACAAAAACCAAGGAGATAATGGCCCAGGCCAAGCCTGACAAGCTATTATAAGGGAGCCAAACATGTTGGATGGAGCGCGACAACCTCTCACGATCTCAGTACTGAGTGTGTGTACTCTATGGCGCCCCCTGGAGATAAAGTGTGGGATAACATGCATCTGGCAAGGAGTCGGAGTGCAGTAGGCCAGAAATGATATCGGACCATGGTACGAAATGGGTGGCAGATTTCCTGAGCTAGCGGCTGGGGGTCCGGGTTGTGTATATAAATCAAGACCTGGTTCGGAAGGCATATTATAAAGCCTAGCTTCACAGCCCACAGTCCCACTGACATCCTGAATGGGAGCCTGTGGGTAAGGGGTGGGGGAAGTTGGCCTCAGCCTTGTTTATCTGGGATGGTTTAACCAAAGGGGGTGAGGAAGGAGTAATTCAAGGGGAGGATTTCAGTAAAAAAAATAGCATGTCATACTGCCCCCTGCTGGGGTCATTCATATTTGCCTGTTTTTGTAATATGTTTTTTTCCCTTTGATTTGTCTGTCACTGCAGTGACACATGTGATTGCGTGTACGAGTTCACGCTTATCATCTGTGGCAGCAAAGCAGCAGATTAAAAGATTAAAGATTAAAAGTCATCCTTTCATCCGTCCTTATATCTATTCATCCGCGACCACTGACGTTGGTTACCGTCATGGGAAAAGAGAAGTCAGCTGTATTGATTTCTAGAAGATATATGCTAAAAATCTCGGCAAAATAATCCCCCGTATTCGAAATGGGTCCTTTGAACTGTCATGCTTTTGCACAAGTTTAAAAAAAATGTTTCAATATTTGTCAAATTCATTCTCAGTGGATAATTGAATCTCCACGGACAACAGAAAGGCACCTGGCAAAGCCTGCGGTTTCCCACAATTCACCTGAATGCGATCACGCCCTCGAAACAAGACAAACACCTTCCATCGTTTTGTCTGTCCAGCAGGGGTGGGAAGAAAGTCGCATGCCTGCCGTTCATGCACATTCTTGGCCCTGACGACCAGTGGGGAGTTTCACTCAAATGTTTGTATCTCAGCAACCAGGCACCATGGTGTGCTGCAATTAAAGTTCATCCCCAGTTGAACTGAAGCAGGGTCCCACAGCCGTCCTGTAAAGCGGATTCTTATTCCGTGCCTGGGTCACGGCAACACATTTCCATCTGGGACATTGTTTAGGCTTTCTCTGTCTTTGCAGGGGGGGCTTCATCGATTCATAAGTTTAGTTCCCTTCAGTACCACGTGTGTGGCCTCTCTGAGCTAGTTCTGTGCAGGGGAATACGGCGATAAAATGGGGGTGGGGGGTCATGGGCAGAGTGTTCACTGAGACACCCAGCTCTCCATCCTCTTGCCGCATGGAATCTGTTTGTTTATTTTTTAAGTAATTTATTCTTGTTTTTTAATTGTTATTTTCCTCCTCAAGGAACCTTAGTGTTTATTTCTTTGGGGGGAGATTTCCAAACAGCAGTGAATGGAAGTGAAGGAAATTTCCGAGAGCGTGTCCGTCAGGGCCGAGTCGGTTGCTGGCCGTCGCAGAGAACCTCATAGGTAAACAAAGGCTGAGCCACAGCAGGTGGGGGCTGGCCTTTGGTCTACTGGGAGGGGGGGGGACAGCGGAGATAGAGTAGGGCTGGCCTGACGCCTTCATCTCCCCACCCCCAAATGAAACCCCCCAGGAGGAGTGCTGCAGTGTATTTCAGATCTGGCAGGGTTTAGCAGAGTGGGGTGTGTGGGGCGCCTTTACGGGGCAGCAGGTCGACGTGGCACCCGCGTTCCAGCCCCCCCCACGGGCAGCCAATTTACAGGGTCGGAGACTGAAACTGCGGGCTCCAGGACTGTGATAAAATCCTATTCTTTTGACATGGTGGGGGGGGGGGGCATTTTTTGGGAAAATTAATTTTATAAAAATCTGTGAATGCAATCAAAAAACTAAAACTGCCAAGACTTGTTTGGTTACTTCTGTTTAAGGTTAGGACTTGGTGGGGGGTTACGGTCGTCATTGTTGGGATTAGGGTTTTTCATATAGAAATGAATGGAGAGTCCCCAGAAAGGTGTGAATACAAATGTGTGTGTATGTGTGTGTGTTGCTGGAGAGCCCTTATCTGTGTGTGCAGATGTGTGACAGAGCTACGCTGAGCAGGTAGAGCAGAATCACGCCGGATGGGATCGGAGCCACATGAAATCCTGCGGGGTTATAAAATATCCTGCTGTTTAAAGGAGCAGCACAGGCCTGTGATCTGCACCAGGGCAGTGATGTGACTTGGAATCAGAAACAGACAGAGAGAAACGGAGACAGAGCGCAGGGCCCAATCTGCGGGATTTCCGCCTGAGGGGATTCCGGCGCTCTGCTTATCAGCCCTGCGATGTTTTAAAGATCGCCATCCTCGGCACGTAACGTGGCAAAGCGATCGGCATGATCTGATTTCCCCAATGTCATTACGGCCTCCAACCTCTGCCAGCAGAGTTGCGTTCTGCTCACTGGGATAGATCCCAGGGCGGGACGGGATGGGGTGGGGCAGGGTGAGTGGGTGTGATACTTACCCTCCCTTTGTCCCATACCCAGCTGGAACCAGCTCATAATTAGGCCTTGTGGCCACGGGGCGACCACCACCATTCAGAGAGGCTCTTTCATTGGCTGGCCAGGCCAAGCGGGCAGGGGAAGGCGGGGCATGGCCTGCTGCTGGCCCTGGTCGTGGGGTCAGGTTCACAACAGGTTGCCATGGATACAGCGCTCCCTGTTGGGCTTCTGCATGCCCTGACACAAGGCACCATTTAGGGTTGCACCCTCCCCCCCACCAAGACAAAAGGATACACCGTATGGGCATAAAAAGGCGGTGCTCCCAACTGCCCCCACCCCTGGCTTCCGGGTGAGCGAAAGGACACAGCGCTCGCAAGCATCCTGGGCCCCCAGAGGATGGTGAAGCCATTCTTGTTAATTGTGTGCTTCCTGTGGGGGGGGGTATGTTTTTCACTGACCCGAGATTGTGGTGGGGGGGAGGTAACAAGGGCATTCCTCTGTCCCCACAGCGGCTGCACCTGGGTAGCCATGTCATTCTCACGGTCACACACTGTCCTTCTGTACTCGCAGGTGAGGAGCCAGTGCGGGTGACAGTGCGGGTGACAGTGCGGGTGACAGTGCCCCACTGTCGTCTGACAGGACGTAGCTCTTACCCCCCTCCCCCTCGTTCTTTTTGCAGAGGCTCCCAGGCAGGACTTTGTGACGCTGGACTACCGACTGCGCTACTACCCCAGCATCACGTACGCCGTCATCGGCAGCGCTGTCATCTTCGTCCTTGTGGTGGCGCTGTTGGCCCTGGTGCTGCACCACCAGCGGAAGCGCAGTATGCTGATCCCGCGCGCCGTTCGGCCCCGGGGGGCACCAGCAGCCGCTGCTCCTGTCCCGCCTCGTCATTCTGGACCGGGCCCACGCCCCGGGCCTTTCGCCGACCTCCGGCATGTTCAGCAGCCGCCCCAGCCTCCACCTGCTCTCCAGCGCCCTCTACCCTGCGGGGCACCCCATGGACTCCCCGCCCTCCTACTCCCAGGCCGTGCTGGACGTCAGGTACAGCCCCCTGACTCACTTCATTATTACCCCCCCACCTCCCCTGGCTATACTGGACATTTAAAGCTTTTGCAAAAACGATAACCCAGTCGAGTTATTATCGGAGGAATTAAGTGCCTTTTTTGGGTGCAATTTCATACTCGTTCCCAGAGTTTTACGGCTCCGTCTAATGAAAGGGATATAAGGAGCCCCCCTCACTTTTCTTAATCCTATCAGGACATTTTCCATTAGCTGCGTTTTTTTTTTCTAGAACATTCTAAACCCCCCAATCTACCTCTTCTCGCTACCTGCAGCCGCCCCCCCTGGTTCGACCTCCCGCCTCCACCCTATCACCCTGACGAGGATTCTCCACCCCAGAGGGGTCTTCCCCAGTACGAGGCCCGCTCAGCCCCACCCGCCGAGTCCATCCATCCAGAGAGGACCCCGGCCAGCCCCAGGGAGCAGTCGGATCAGCTGTAATCCGCTCTGCTGTTGCCTGTGCATGAACATCAGGTCCAACTGGGCCAGTCAACATGGAGCTCCGTTTGGAGCTCCTGCTTCTTCTTCTGGGGGATTCTATGGAGAACAGCATCACCCCTGCTTCTCTGCATGTATCGAAATGCTCTTCCCCCAGCGGAGGATGGGTGAAGCCGCCACACCTCACTGACGTTGGAGTACACCCACATGCTGCTCCGTACGAACCCCGGCAACATGTACTCCCGAGGTACGCTTGGTAGGGTGATGCGCCACTAACACCCTTCTCCAGCAGAGGGCACTCTAGCGCACTTTCAGTGTATAAGCTCAACATGTAGCTCTTTATCGACTGGAATGTGTGTTTTCAGTATGATTTCAGATATTTTTACTAGTTTTTCACTAGTATTTTTACCAATGTTTTCACTGCTTACAATATGACCATCGGGGAAGATGGTGGTGCAGGAGGTAGTGCTATGTCCGGCAACCATCGGGTCGCAGGTTCGAGCCCTGATTCCTCCTGTCCCCATCAAAGTGTCTTTGAGCAAGACACTGAACCCCAAATTGCTCCCGGTGAGCAGGTTGGCACCTTGCATGGCAGCCTCTGCCACCGGTGTATGGATGGGTGTATGAATGGGTGAATGTGAGGCATGAATTGTAAAGTGCTTTGAGTACTCGTAGGAGTAGAAAAGCGCTATATAAATGCAGTCCATTTACCATTTATGACAATATGATGTGTAAAAAATGTAATGTTTGTGTAAGTATGTACATATATGTATATTCTTATGTATATATGGTGATTCCACAGATAAAGTAATATTGATGTAAGTAATACGGAATCTGAAGGTATTTAAAGAAGGGTTTATGACTCCATATGAGTGCATGTGGTAAAATACTCAGGAGTTTGGTCTGGTCCCAGAAACTTGCCTGTTAATTTTCACTCCCATTGGCCTGCAAGGCAACAGTGCCTCCTAGTGGCACTGGATGGAAATAGTGCCACAAGGAGACAGGTCATGTTGTCCATGATGCCTCCTGACACTTTCTGCTTCTGCGTTTGCTGTTCTCATGATCCTTGTGTCGGAGCCCTGCCTTGAGCTGCGGGGAGTTCTACCGACTTTTAAACTGGAGTACAAGCTTAGAGGAGCTGCTTGCCAAGGATTGTATGGGGGGGAGGGCCAATCGTAGGGCCCAATTGCATTGATCCTCAGTAAGGCTAAAAAATATTAGATGGTACATTAGGGCGGAGCTTAATGCTCCCCCCCTTCTATGATGTCATAAGCGGGAGGAGGCGTATCCCTTATTCTGACTGGTCGAGAGGTTATCTCCACATAACATACATGCTTAAACCATGTGTTGTCGATAGGGGCCATATGGTTTGGGGAGATAAGGGTTGCCGTTAAACTTTAATAGAATAAAATGCATTACATGTATTTATTTATATGTTATTTTTAATTACGTTTTTAAGGAATAATAAAACATATGGCAGGATGAATACAAGCTAGCGCATACACGTCCAGCGGGGGTCCGTCCGGCCGTAGCCACGGGTTGTTAGGAGTAGGCACAAGCGCTACGGCGTATTTTAAAAGAAGAAAGCACCAAAATGTTTTAAAGAAGAAAAACTTTAGCGTTATTTTTTTAAAAAAAGAAAGAAAAGCAGGCGGAATTTAAACAAGTACAAACATGCCGAACGAAACACTGTCAGAGGAGCAAATGCTGAGTTTAAACAAGCACAAGCGAAACCAAATTAACATACAACATGTCGTTTTAAAAGAAGAAAGCATTCTTTCTTCCAACATGTTAAAAGAAGAAAACCTTTAGCGGTATTTACCAGTGTTTTATTTCGTTGTTAGGTTGAAGAAAGCATTTTAACCAGGAAGCTTTTAGGAGGAATAACCTTTAAGTCCGACGGTAGCTAAAAGGCAAAATGAGCGAGTCCCGCAGCTCTGGTACGTGTGACCTGATTGAACAATGCGGCTGAAATGATTGTCCGAGACTGCCCCGATCTTGCGCATGCGCACTCATGCAGACACCCCATTTCAAAATGGCGGCACCAATGGGGCCACTTGTTGCCCTTTTATTTCAAATAAGAACCTTTAACCATAACGTTTTTTAAGTAATGAAACGGCCAATGTGTTATTTAAAATAAAACATCCTAAGCAATTCGACAACAAGAATCAAGGAATAGCGTGGGCAATCCTTCTTAAAATGACCCGCTCTCTCTCCATGTCACGCTTGTGCGTAAACGATCCCCACACAACACTATCTTTTATTGAAAACAGCTGAGGCAAGTAGTTTTCTGAATTTTAAAGTGTGTATAAAATAAGTATAAAATGTTTTATAAAGCATATAGCCAACGATAATTAATAAAGAATTTAAGCATAATATCCCACACGTACCCCAGCCTATAGCTGGTAGAAATGGCTCCATCCTGGGGCCTACAAGATAAAAGCATATGGCACCAAATTGGAATAAATAGTCTTTAAAAGAAGAAAATACATTACATAAATTTATTAATGCGATTTTTGAAGTATGTTTTAAGGCATAATAAAATTTTAAACAATTTTAACAGGGTCACCGGACGCATCAAGCTTTTCTAGTTAGAAAAGAAAGAGGGTATGGCAGTTTTAAATGGTAAAGGTAGTAGTTATGGATCGTAGTTAAAGGGGTATTCTTTAAACAAAATGCACTATTTTATATCGCACAAGCGTACAACCAAGGGTTGGCCTTTAGAGTTTTATAATCAAACTCAGTCAAAAAACACCAGACATATATTGTTTACATTTTTACGGATTTTTAAGAGTCTTGACCGAATAAAGCCTTAGCTATTTTAATAAAAACATTTTTTTTCAGTAAATGGTTGTTCATGTTCATGTGCACAAACACACACACACCAGTGGTCTGGGCCTTTAGAGTTTAACTTTCGGTCGGTTAAAGTATAGGGCCATGATGTGTAGGCAGGAGGTCCCTGGGTCAAGCCTCACAGAGTAGTACCTTTTATTGCTGTGACGTCACCCGGCAGATCATCATAATGAAGCCTTAAGGGTTGGTGGGTCAGAGGATGGAGGGTGGCGTGACACTCAGAGTGACCATGCCCATGATGGAGGAGGTCCCCGGTTTGAGCCCCAGGCAGGGCAGTATCTGTTTTTGTGTCACATAACTCGGCAGATCATCATCATGAACCCTTAATGATCGGCGGTTGATGGATGGATGGTGGCGCGACACGCTGAGTGATTGTGCTTTCAATCAGAAGATCCCTGGTTCGAATCATGGGTAGGGCAGTATCTGTTTTTGCATCACATCACTCGGCAGATCATCATCATGAACCCTTCCAGTCCATCAGTCCATGGATGGATGGTGGCGTGATGCGCTGAGTGACCGTGTCTGTGTTCAAGGAGGGCCCTGATACAAGCCTCGGCAGAGTAGTATCTTTCATTTCCGTCGCGTCACCCGGCAGATCATTTTCTTGAAGCCTTAAGGGTTACGGCGTCAGAGGATTGACATTGGCACGTCACACTGAGCAACCGTTTCTGCAATCAGTTGGTCCCTGGTTCGAGCCTCGGCAGAGTCGTATCCTTTATTTCCGTCGCGTCACCCGGCAGATCATTACCTTGAACCTTTAAGGGTCAGTTGATCAGAAGATGGAGGGTGGCGCAACACACAGAGCGACCGTGTTTGCGACCCGGCGATTGCTGGTTCAAGTCTCGGCGAAGTAGTAGCTTTTATTTCCATCGCGTCACCCGGCAGGTCATTATAGTGAACCCTTTAGTGTTGGTGGGTCAGAGGATCGAGGGTGGCACGACACACAGAGCGACTGTGTTTGTGATCCGGAGGTCACTGGTTTGAGTCTCGGTGGAGTCGTAGCTTTTATTTCCATCGCGTCACCCGGCAGGTCATTATAGTGAACCCTTAAGTGCTGAAAAGTCACAGGATGGAGGGTGGTGCAACACACTGAGTGACGGTGCCTGCAGTCAAGAGGTCTCTGGTTCGAGCCTCGGCAGAGTAGTATCTTTTATTTCCGTCGCGTCAACTGGCAGATCATTTTCTTGAACCCTTTAGTGTTGGTGAGTTAGAGGATCGAGGGTGACGTGACACACAGAGCGACCGTGTTTGCGATCCGGAGGTTGCTGGTTCGAGTCTCGGCGGAGTAGTAGCTTTTATTTCCATCGCGTCACCCGGCAGGTCATTATAGTGAACCCTTAAGTGCTGAGGGGTCAGAGGATGGAGGGTGGCACGACACACTGAGCAACCGGGCTTATAATCAAGAGGTCCCAGGTTCGAGCCTCAGCAGAGTAGTAGCTTTTATTTCCATCGCATCACCCGGCAGGTCATTATAGTGAACCCTTAAGTGCAGATGGGTCCGAGGATGGAGGGTGGTGCAACGCACTGAGTGACCGTGTCTGCGATCGAGGAAGTCCGCGGTCTGAGTCTCGGCAGAGCCGTATCTTTTATTTCCGTCGCGTCAATCGGCAGATCATTTTCTTGAACCCTTAAGGGCTTGTTGGTCAGAGGTTGGATGGTGGCGCGACACACTGAGCGACCATGTCTGTGATCGAGGAGGTCCCCGGTTCAAACCACGGCAGAGTAGTATCCTTTATTTCCGTCACGTCACCCGACAGATCATTATCTTGAAGCCTTAAGGGTTACGGCGTCAGAGGATGGAGGGTGGCACGTCACACTGAGCAACCGTGCCTGCAATCAGTAGGTCCCTGGTTCAAGCCTTACAGAGTAGTCACTTTTATTGCCGTCACGTTACCAGGCAGATCATCATAATGAAGCCTTAAGGATTGGAGAATTGGAGGATTGGAGGGTTGGGGGATGGTGCAACACACAGAGATGACCATGCCGGCGATGGAAAAGGTCCCCGGTTTGAGCCCGAGGCTAAGCAGTATCTGCTTTTGCGTCACGTCACCCGGCAGATCATCATAATGAAGCCTTAAGAGTTGTTGGGTCACAGGGTGGAGGGTGGTGCAACACAATGAGTGACCGTGCCTGCAATCAGGAGATCGCTGGTTCATGCGCAGCCTTGGCAGAAGAGATAGGCGGTATGTGTGTGTATCCTTTATTTGGCAAGATAGGGAAAAAGAACATATATGCGAAAAACAGTGCATCAAAGCAGTGGTGGTGAGTGGCGCTGCAGGCTAAACCACTGTATCTGTGAGCAGCAGGTTGCTGGTTCAAGCCTATCCTTGACAGAAGAGATAGGTGGTACGTGTGTGATTCCCTTATTTGGCAAGAGAGGGAAAAAAAATACATATATACGAAAAACAGCGCACAAACATGGGTGGTGAGTGGCACTGCAGGCTAAACCACTGTATCTGTGACCAGCAGGTTGCTGGTTCAAGATCAGCCTTGGCAGAAGATATAGGTGGTGCGTGTGTGAATCCTTTATTTGGCAAGACAGGGAAAAAAAGACATATATACAAAAAACAGCATCCAAGTAGGAGTGTTGAGTGGTGCTGCAGGCTAAGCCTCTGCATCTGTGATCAGAAGGTTGCTGGTTCGAATCCAGCATCAGCAGAGTAGCCACAGCAATGGAGGAGGGGTCACTGAGATGGAGGAGGGACCACAGAGATGGAGGCAGGGCCACAGAGAGACAAGTGGGACATGAGAGCAAATCGCGCAAAAAAATTTTTTTTTTTCTCCAAAAAAGGGTGGTGAGTGGCTAATCTCTGCACTTGTGATCGGGTCAGTGTGCTCAAGCCTGCCCTCAGCGGAATAGTTACAGGGCAGGCCCTCGAGCACACTGACTGAGTCTGCTCTCTCTCTCCTTTCACTCCTCTCTTTTTCACACACACACTCCACACACTGCACTCTCCTCCACACACTCCACTCCTCCACACTGTAGGGTCAGCCAGCGCATCCAAGGACCCAACCTGTAACCATCCCGCTGAGGGCGGGCTTGAACCACCAACCTCAACTTTCCGATCACAAGCACAGCGACTTAGCCCACTGAGCCATTCACCAGTCCCATTCAGGGATCATCTTTTCGTAATTTTGACTCTCAAACACGTACAGGTCAGAGCAGATCCGGTTTACACATCTGTAGCGATTTCTGAACAACTTTTTACTCGGATCCAGTTCAGAGTCAACTTGCTATGCAGCCCCTCAGAATTGGGACACCTGCCTTTACACACACATGAACTTTAATGACATCCCATTGGTTGGACGAGAAGGCCTGGCTCGGGGTCTCCGCACTGATTCATCCCAAAGGTCTTCTGTCGGATTGAGGTCAGGGCTCTGTGCAGGCCAGTCTAGTTCCTCCACACCAGACTCACTCATCCATGTCCTTATGGACCTTGTTTTGTGCACTGGTGCGCAGTCAATGTTGGATTAGGAAGGGGCCATCCCCAAACAAATTTGGCTAATTTGAAGACCATATGAAGTTTGTAGGTCTGCAGCTACTGACTCTGCAGACAGTTGGTGACTTCTGCACACTGTGTGCCTCAGCATGTGTTGTCCCGCTCTGTGATTTTACATGGCCTATCAGTTTGTGGCTGAGTTGCTGTTATTCTTCCACTTTGTTATAATGCCACTATCAGTTCACCATGGAATATTTAGTAGCAAAATTTCACAAATGGACGTATTGCACTGGTGGTATCCTATCACGATACCATGCTTGAATTCACTGAGCTCCTGTTCGACATTCCGCCATCCGATACCATGTCCCCCCCCTTATTGGCTAGGCACCTCATCCTTGGATACACGCCAGCCCCTCCAACACATGATGGGTGTATACAAGAAGTTTTACGATCTATACATCTTGAAATGCTACGTATTTCATTGCAGGGGTGAACCCATCTAGTACTTAAACAGCATCGGTCTCCTCTAGTGTAAGAACCTGGTCTTTGATAAACCTCAGGACAGGGCCCCCAAGTCTTACGAAAGGTCTTTAAAGACCATCCAATGCTGGTGGCCGTTAGGGAAATGAGGAAACAACTTTTGCACAAAGTGTCTGCTTTTAAATAAATGAAACAGATGTTTCTTTGGCATGTTATGCTTGACTGATAGGATTGTGACTGTTGCAAACACCCCATCCTCATATAAACTATTAATAGTTTTGAGCCAGTTTTTTGGCCATTTAAGAAAGGCAGCTAAAGTTTTTTTATACCTTTAAACATTAACAAAAGCCATTAATGTCTTTTCTTTAAAATTTAAAAGTCGATTTCTGTCTGTTTTTTCGTGATACGTTAGTGAACGACTAAGTTAGGGTGCTTTGGGGTTTGGTCACACATCGCAATCGGCAACTTAAAGTTAAACTCTAAAGCACCCCGACCTCCGGGTTGTGTGTTTGTGCGCATGAGCATGAATAAACATTTACTGAAAAACCATATTTATTAAAATGCGTAAATCCCAGCCAAAGCACAGCAGAGTACCTGATCTGAAGCTGCTTGCTTAGCCAACAGACAACGGCCTGGCCTCCCTCTGTCAGCCTGACCTGCCTCCGTCAGCCTGGCCTCCCTCCGTCAGCCTGACCTCCCTCCGTCAGCCTGGCCTGCCTCCGTCAGCCTGACCTCCCTCCGTCAGCCTGGCCTCCCACTGCTCCTCCCACTGCTCCTCCCACTGCTTGGCATCTCCTTCTCATCTTTCTAACCCCTCTGGATCTCTGGGACTAAGTGACCACAGCGAAAGACTTTCAAAGATGACATTCCAGGCCTCTTGTTTACAAACCAAGCACAGCTGTGTAAAAAAAACTGAAAAATCAATCTCGTTTCTAAAGAGCTTCAAGAATCTTCTCTTTCATGACTGAGTTCCCTACGAAGGCCAGAAAAATGTCGCTTTATATATGAGGCAGATTCACGAGGGCTTGGCAAATCCCGCACAACAGCTCATTTTTTTCAGCTGTAGACACACGCAATGCTGTGGACAGGAAACTCCCCCCTCATCCCCAGCCCTGGAGGTGTGAGACAGTAGCACTGCTCACTGAGTCACTCTAATAGTACCAGTTAACATGCAAAGCTGAATTACACTGAGTCTGTTACAAGAGGATTTCCAGCCGTTAGCTAACAATAGACTGCTATCACGTTTCTACAGCTGAACTTTAAACCAGCCCTGGCCTGATATCAATTAAAAACACACCAGGCCTTTTTTTGTTGGGCCCGCGTCATTAGGTAAATGATCAGACTACATGGATATGTGATGTCAGGCCAGCGTTGCCTCTGTGAGGGCTTTTCCGATTGGCCGAGCTCAGGAGGGCAGTAACTGTGAGGGCTTTTCCGATTGGCTGAGCTCAGGAGGGCAGTAACCGTGAGGGCTTTTCCGATTGGCTGAGCTCAGCAGGCCAGTAGGTGAGTCCAGACCTTTGTCAGTAAGCAACCAGCTGGTTACAGTAAGGGGAATACATCTCTCAAAGAGCTGTATGCAATAGGGACACTACTCCACATAACATTCTGTTAGTTTGTGTGTCGATTTATCCAGCTGTCTACACGATCTACCGTTCTCCTTGGGTTGTGGAAAGCAAGATATTTGTGAATAATAACGGAATCTCCCTTCTCCTTCCTGTCTTGCTTTCTCACCACCTTGAGCGCCTGTAAGCAAGGGGACATAGACAGACTCGACGGCCCAAACACAATGGTTCCTCTCAAGTCAGTGACACCTCAAGTCAGTTACAGGTTGTCTCATGTCTTACAATTAGAATCAGAATCATAAATATCTTTATTGGGCAAGTATATTAAATGTATTGAGGGATTTGCCTTGTGAGTGCTCTGGTAGAACATTAGATAATTCTAACATTAATGTGGGCCCCCTGTCTTGCCTTACAAACACAGTTCACGCGACATCGTGGGTATTTTCGCAGTAACGTGCTTGGCTGACCTCCTCCTTCCCTTGAGCCTGTGCCCAAGGACAAACGTACCAAAGACAGGCTAATGTAAATGCCAGAGTTTCTTCTTTTTAAATTTTAATTATTCTTCTGTTTTGAAAAGGCCCCATTTCCTTGCAAGTTAATTATAGCCGAAATCCCAGTCCCACAAAGATGTGTTCTGAGCAGCAGAGTAAATATCACACACCATCTGTCATTTGCTGCGTTTGAAGAAATCCGTGAGTTTTTAAACTGGAATGTCCGTCTTTTCTAGAGTTGTGTTATAAACCGGACTGTTTTTCTATGCCTGAAAATTCAATGGCTGTCTGGTGTCCAGAGACCAATTTTATCTGAAATGTATGTTACTGTTTACACGTGTGCTGCATTGTAGGAGGTGAAAAGAAAAATATGCTTGCAAATCACAAAATAAAAACACAAAAAAACATGATTTTATCCGAGTTGGTGAGTAATGGTAGTCTGTTACAGAAGCTCGTAATATAAACAGCAGGCGTCACGTTAAGCACTAAAGAATCTGTTCGTTTGGCCGACAATTTTGTGAAGCCTTATCAGAAAGCACAGGTATGGAGAACACAGACAGCTTTGGAAAAAAATGAGACCACTCTATATTTAAAAATCTGCATTTTTAAATCCTGGCTTAATCCTTGTTCTGGTAGCAGAAGACTACACTGCAAGACAGGCTGCTTCCAGGCTCAAAGTTTCTAAGACAGCAGTGCACAAGAACAACGTGAAGCAGGAGACACTGGGAATGAGCAAAGACCAGCCAAGGAGAGGGCAGAAGCGACTTTCTAATGGCGGAGATGATCATCAAGTTATCCGACAGTGCCTCATGAATTGGAGGATGACCTCAAGTGACCTTCAAAGAGAATGAGAAACATTCAGGGTGTGAAATGCACTGCTAGTATCAGGCTGCTAGAAGCAGGACTGAAGTCCCATAAAATAAGGAAGAAGCCCTTCATTAATGAGAAGCACGGAAGAGCCGGGCTAGAGTTTGCAAAACAATGTATATTTTATAAAAGTACTCATAAATTGAGAAATTTTGCTGTGGTCTATTAATTTTTTCAGAGCTTTATACGTGCGTGTGACGATTATTTAAATCACGTTTACCGCCAATAATTGAAAGGTTGCGGACAACCTGGGCAATGCAGAGCACGAGTCTGCAATGCCGATAATGTCCACCAGTCGGCGCCTTTTTGAATAGAAGTTTAAGTCGCTGATATGAACAAAGCTGTCTGTAGATTGCATATAATATGCTGTCCTCTTTGCCTTATAATGTGCATTGGTTCGCTGTGCATTATTTGCTGTATTAACTGTGTATATATTTGCTGTATTAACTGTGTATATATTTGCTGTATTAACTGTGTGTATATTTGCTGTATTAACTGTGTGTTTGCTGTATATGTGAAATAAATAAAGTTGTATATTTACAGATTAGATTTTTTGTGTGCTTGGTAATTGGTGTTGTGCGATAGTATAGCATGTGTGTATTTTAAAGTTAAACGATCTCAGCAATATTCAATGAAAATCAATACATTTTTTTATTTAATGTTGTTGTTTGAGATCAAGTAACCAATCAGATACGTGCCTGTCCTTTTAACATTCAAATACAAGAATATTCCTCTGGGATCAATAAAATTTATCGTATTATATCTTATTTTACACCTTACTGACATATAGATTTTTATTCCCAGCCAGTCTGATGGTATTCACAATAGTACAAGACATTAATTATATAAAAAACAAATGAATGTTTGACGTTTTTACAGAAGTTAATAGATTTGAAAATGTGTCGTAGTCCAAGCAGGTTTGCTCATGGGCAGGATCAGCTACTGTGCAGTTCTCTGCATGGAGGCAAGGGCTTGAACCAGGAACCTTAGCACAGCCACTGAGCCCACCAAACCACTCACAACTCTGAACCCTGCAGATAAAGGCCAGGGGAGATCCAGTTTACTGATTTGTGCCAATTTCTGAACAACATTTGGCCCGGATCCGGTACAGACTCATCTTGCTAAATGGGGCGATCGCCCCTCAGATTCTCAGCACATCAGCTGCACATCTGGTAAGTGGCTGATCGTATGTATATATGGTCAGGCGAATGCGCGTTGGATCATTAGAGAGTATCCAGACCAACTGTAAGCATTTAGAACTCTGGACAGATTCTTCTGCCCGAATGTCACTGGCACCCAGATTTAAGGAGATACGAGCAGATCTGGCCCAGAATCAGTTGCTATATTTGGTGGTAAGAAAAACACTCGAGTATTAATTAACTTTAGGAGGAACAGGGGTCAAAGGGGGAGCTCAGGCTCCTAGGACCGGCAGAGGAAGTCCAAAATCTGCAACAATGTACAGAAATGGGTAGGAGAGAACAAAGCGAATCGCTACCTCAAATGTTGCAGTTCTGCCGACTGCACACTAGGTGTCAGTGTTTCCTAACTGCACAGAAATTCATCCTAAGTAACGGGGAATTTTCCTCCCCTCACTCACAACAATTAGTCATTCTGTGTTTATACACAGATTTGCCGCCACGTCATGCATACTGAATTAGAACATACTCATTGTATTTGGCAGCAGAGCAGGAGACCTCCCAGTTGATACTAAGCCAATTAGCGGTGTTTTGACTCACAAATCTTAGGACCAACAAAAACTGCCAAGTCTAGGCAGTCCTGCAGATGCATAGTTGCAGCTTAACCTGCGATGGGGTGGGTGTCTTAAAGCTGGGCTTTTCAAACTTTTTTGACCCATGGACCTTCCAACCCCCCTCAGCTCAGAACAAAAAAATAGCCTCCAAATATAAATGAAGAAACACCTTAGCACTGGTGATGTGGGGGCCTGTTGATCTGCAAACCTCCTATTTTTGGTGACTAGACTTAATCTCATTATTATCTGTTCTTTAGGTGGGTGACAATCATGGCCGTAAATTTCATTTAATAGTAGGGGGCGGGGGGGGGGGGACAATAAATATAAAATTTCTCATGAGCAATTTTTTAAGGGGACACAAACAATACAGTCAAATTGTACTTATGAAGATTTGTCCCCATAGTGAAAAACTTCTACATTATTATTGTAGCATGGAGACTGTGTCATTATGCTTATTTTCAGTTTTTCTCAGGTTCAATGACAAAGCAGATTTTTCTTCAAAACTATTTATTGCATTGTTTGTTATGTTGTTTACAGTCAAGCCATCGACATACAATACAATTTAAACATGACTTATTGTGAAGAAGATATATAAAATAAGTACTGTTTTGTAACAAAATCAATTATTAAATAATCAATTTACAGTAACTGCTCTATGTAAAAAAAAAACATCTGCAATTTAAAGCAAACACATTAATGAATGGACACTAAACAAAAGTACCAAATGTGTTTTTCCTGGTATCACTGGGCCCCATAAACTCTTGGCATATGTTGTTTATGCTAAAGTTGTCGAGCTCATCTTTCTGCATATTGCAGACTAACAGACTGTTAAGTCTGTCTTGGCCCATAGTAGCCCTTAGCCACGTCTTTAGTCTCCACAATGCACTGAAACTCCTCTCAGCTTCACATGAGGACATGGGAACCAACAGCAAAATTTTGACAAGGACCTCAACCTGGTCAAACAAGCCACGCACCTCCACTGGCTTTCCCCTTAGGACCTCTGCTGCCTCTCTACTGCTGCTACAAGAGAATTTCTGGTGAAAGAGAGGCAACTGTATTGCAAGAGTACCTCTGTGCAACTCAGGGTACATATCTACTGAATCAGTTAACAATCCAGTCAAAAGGACATTCTCTAAGCTTTGCAGAGACTTTAGACTGTCTTGGTTGAAACGCTCACCAAACTGAACCTCCACACAATCCAATACTCTGTCTCAATAGGGTCAACTAATTCGACGGAGTTTACCAGTGATGTAGCTTTCTCGTACAATTCAAGATAGCTCTTGTCATTTCTCTTTCCCTGAAGGAAGGATCGTACAAAATCTACCGCATCCTGCATACCAGAGACAGTCTGGGTCTTCTTCTGCAGTGAAATATTTAGGCACTCAAGTTCTCCAACAACAGCAGAAGCAAGTGTAAGGTCCAACACAGTCTTACCTTTACTGAAGTGCTTGAATAAGCCACTGGCAGTTGAAGCTTCTTAGATGCACTTTTTGCCATCTCTTCTATACTAACTAGGACCCGCTCATCCTGCCCTAGCACAGCTATTATAGCAGAATTACACACAGTCCACCTGGTTGGACATAGAGGTTTCAGTGTGGTGATGGGTTCAATTAAATTGGATTAAATTGAGACAATGTGCCCCACAATGCACATAGAGGGCTAATGGCTGCTGCTCCCTCACTACTGCCTGTGCACCACTGTACTTTCCTGCCATGTTGGAGGCACCATCGTAACTTTGCCCACGTAAGGCAGACATTGGCAGATTAAGCCTCAGCAACACATCAGTAACCATTTTGGCAAAGCCTAGGCCTATTGTCTCAGATAAACTGTACAACCCAATAAGCTCCTCATGTGGCATAAGGTCATGGTCCACATAGCGCAGACAGACACTTTCCTGCTCAATACCAGAAATATCCTGGGTGCCATCAACTATTACAGAAAACTGAACAAGGGCTGGAGACCTAATCTCACTTGCAATCCCTCGAATTATTGTATTGGATATAATGTCCAGGATTTCATTCTGCGATTTAGGACTTACATATGCAGTGGCACGATCTGTTAACCATATCAATAAAACTGGATCATCCTCTTCTGCCCAAAGTTTTATGAGCTGATACAAGATTCCCACTTTCTTCAGTATGGCCTCTTAAAGATTGTCCTTGCCTTGCCACATGCCGCATAGAGCTAACAAATTTCCTCAAGCAATGTCTTGCCACCTCCTGTGTTTACGCCATGCACTAGATAACTGGGCGCTGATTGGGTTTGGCTGACGTGCAGTGACAGTCACATAATGTTGGTGGGCTTGAGAGGTCTGGTGTGCTGTAAATTTTTCAATGGCTTTCTTCCAATTTCTAAACCCTGTACTAACGAAAGCAGCATCGGGTCTATGACCTAAAGAGGACTGGTTAGAAACACCGTTGCTGCAGTAAAAACATAAGACCCCTTTCACTGATGGACTGTAATTTAGCCATGGAAAGTCTCGATACCATTTCTCTTGAAATGTCAATGACTTATTTGAAAGTATTTGTTTCTCGATACACTGGGGAGGTAGTTGGTATGGCTTTGTGCAGGCACTGAGATGTAAACTAAAAACTGTGCTCCCTGTGCTGCTGCTGGCAATATCATCTCTTTGTTCTGCTGTCTCCGGCCCCCTCCCTGTTTCTGAATCTGCCCCTTCCTCTACTCTCACTGTCCCAGAACAGACTGGCTCCTGAAGCAGAAAAAATGCAGGAAAAAGATGTTTTCCATACTCATAATAACTAACTTGTAGTTGTTTACACTTGTTAAATTGACAGATCGTACTGTAAATTGCTGAGCCTGTGATGTTCATCTACTGAACAGCCACAACTCCGAAAACATTAAAGAAACTGTTCACCCAAAAAAGAAAATTGTGTCATTATCCCTTCAATAAAAGCACAACACACTTACCTGACACTGTACATCTGAATGACCCTGCTCTACCCGTCCCTCAATAATTTCTATCTCCTTTGCATGCGATTCATATTGTGAAATTAGTATTTTCATAAGATAAGATAAGATAAGATAAGATAAGATAAGATAGGACTTTATTGATCCCACAGTGGGGAAATTTGCGTGTTAAGCACCATTAATTGCCTTAATATGTGAACTTTTCGTACTTACTTGGCATTTAGGTGCACTGAAAAATGATCCTATGTCCATTTTCCTTTTCTCTGTCATATTATCTAGTCTATGACACTGCAAGGCAAGGCAAGTTTATTTATACGGTACCACATGTCAAACACAATGGTAATTCAAAGAGCTTTACATAAAGAAAGCAAAACTATCGTAAAAAATAATCACAACAATAAAAACAAGGAATTAAAAAAAGGTTTAAAATTATATTTAAAAAGACACTTAAGAACAGAATAGAAATTGATTATACAAAAAATACAGTGGGGTCAGTTCGGACGTAGCACAGTGCTCATTTAGTAAATGCACAGCTAAACAATATGCTAATCGTGGCCGTTAATGTTAAGTTAATATTATGCCAAGTCGTCACAAATAAAACAATGCATGGGAAACGGCTTTGGCGCGTTAGTTGCAGTGCACAATGCAACAAGTTATTGTAAACAAGCTAACGTTAACTATATGAGTAATATTTTAATCGCTAATATAGCAGATTCATGGAAAATTACATCGGTAATCAGTATTTTTGCCGCAACTAATTTATGAATGAGTCTGCATCAACTACACTAAGGAGAATCGCTTTATTTAAAGTGAATAAAATACCCTACTTACTGGAGTTCAACAGTAATTGGGCCGCAGCCACACACCTGACTCGTGTGTGTAGAGTAGGTGAGATGAACTGAGAAAGTAGGCAGTGGGCCAAACCACTGTGAGGAAGGGGGGGGGGACTCAACTGTTTCTATTTTTTGCATTTTTTGCGTTTGGTTTTTTTCTACTTACACTATTATTTTAGGTATACATACATATATTTTTCACAACAGAGAGTGCGATTTTTTTGGAATTTTTTTTGGGGGGACAACCCTCGGATGGGGGGGAACATGTCCCGTCCCCCCCGGGATTTACGCCCATGCACAGCGTAAACACACATTTAAAAGCACGTGAAGTCAACTATGGGATGTGTGATCGATATCCTGACCAAAACCAGACCAGGGACTGTGATCCAAACCTCTGCTTGTGAATGGTGTCAGTCGGCTGATCCTCTTAGGCTTGACCCCTCTGGCACTGAAAGGTACCAGAATTGATTTTTCATCAAAGTGCCAAGTACTCACAGTACTCAGGAGGTCTTCGGGGGGCAGAAGATCACACTTCTGTCAGCTCTGTCCCTGCACTCCTTCATTCTGCTCCCTCACTCCACTTTTTTACTGTAGTGCAACAAGCACAGCATTCTCTTAACAATGTATTGGTTGTAGGTTAAAATCCCAGGGAGCCCAACTAAACTTTAACCATTCCCTCTCACCCTGGATAAAAGTGCCAAGTAAGTGCCCCCACTGAGCAGAACACCTGGAGCTCATCGGCGTCCTTCCCCTGCACTGCTATGCTTAATGTGACAAATTCAGAAGCTCATATGTAAGACACGCCAGCGTCTGTCTCAAAACAAGCAGCAGGGTGACTGTAGTGTTGCTCAATCAAAAAGTTGCATACAGAAGATCACGTACCTCACGGGCCGCGAGTTAAAGAATGGGAAACGTCATGTTTACAGCTTGTCAAATAACTCTCCATGTACTACTGCAATCTAAATTCAGCTGCACAGGAAGGGCTGAGCTTAAATCAGAAAGACGAAAAGTGCATCCAATAACACTGGCTTGACCCCAACCTAGCATAAGATTTAGCATTTTTAGTTCCGATATGGAAACATTAGACAGGTGCTTACAGATATATGATCTTAATTATAGTTGTGTTATTCAAATAAAATGCTCTTTATTTAAATAAAATGCTTGTATTTGAATAATATTTAAATTGTTCTTATTTTTTAAGTTAATTAATCAAAATTAAAACAGCATATCTAACTCTAATGGCTGTTACATAACAGATTTATAAAGAAATGGATAAATTACACTCTTGGCATCATTTGGATTACATCAGTAATCTTTCACAGATCCCTGCAAATAAATTCATGGGCCCCAGGGTGCTGTGGGCCCCTGGTTGAAAAGCACTGTTTAAAAAGACTGAAATCTCATTTTCTCATCATGGGACTAATTTGCCCATGTAGTTTTTCTGGACTTCTAGCAAATATCAGGTAAATATCTGTCCAGCTTGTTCACGGGGTCTTACAGACGATTAGCTGCAGGCAGAGTGCTGACATCTACAAACACCAAAATGTGCCCAAAAAAAAACAAAACGATGAATCGACGACTCCAAACTGATCTGCGAACAGACTAATAGATAGCAGCAGATGTGGCTCCTTTTGTGCCTGTAGGTTTATTTATTAATCTTTGAGTGATGAGTCTGTAGATGGGATGTAGGGAGTCTCCACGTCAATCTCAGTGGTACCCAATATGGCAGCTGTACTGAAAGAAACAAAGAAATAAGACCCCTGAGATCCTCTCTATAGTCTAGGGCAGGGGTCTCAAACTCCGGTCCTGGACAGCTACCGTCCAGTAGGTTTTCTATCTTACCTGGCTTCTGATGAGCCACACCTGTTCTCAGGTAAATACCAGGAACAGGTGTGGCTCATCAGAAGCCAAGTGGGACAGAAAACCTACTGGATGGTAGCTCTCCAGGACCGGAGTTGGAGACCCCTGGTCTAGGGGTTAGCATACACCGTGGAAGAAGGTCCACCGTCCTACTGTGTTGCACCCGAAACAAGGCACGCGACGTCATCATCTCACTGTCATGAGGAGGGGGTTGGGGTTACCCCAGGCCACGTAGTCCCTGTCTCTTGAGACGCTTAATCTGTTGATCTAAGCAGTCTTTATGCACAACAGCTGTGAGAGTATAGCGCTTATTTACGGGGGTAGAGGCAGGTCCAAGGAGGGCATTCCTGTAGCCAGGCTCAGAGGTACGCCATCCTCCCGCGTTCCGGAAATGAAAAAAAGCTTCAAGCATTCCAAGGAGCCTAGGGGCTGCCCTGTGTCTCCCCTGGGGGCCCGTGGATGGAGATCACGCGCAGGACGAGTGATGGATAAGTGCCCGCCATCTTGGCCAAAGTGCCCCTCCTACCACGGAGAAGGTTCCCGTTCTTCGGGAGAGCAGTGGAGTTAAGGGGCCTCTTTCGACAGTTTCTATCCCTGGGTCCGTAATCCGTCACTGAAAGGGACTCTCGCTCGGAACGATAATCTGACAAGCAGGCTGACACACAAAGAGCGCAGGCACGCACACACACATACACACACAACACACACACACACGCGTGCATGTTCACCCGCGGACAGGCCCCCGGTCAGCCACAGATAAGACGCAGTGTGTTTTCACATGTAAATGGCGTGCGAAGGCGGAGCAGGGGCTGCATTGTGGGCCTCGGCGGAGCTCTGTGGTGACCCGCAAAGCACGGATGTTATCAGATGAAGCGTAGACCCCCGGAGGGGGTGGTTGGGGGTGGGGGGGGACTGGGAGAATGGACCAGCTGGTGGAGTCACGTGCAAAGGCCACTGAATAAACGACGCGGTGGGAAAGCCCACGATGGTGAGGAACCATTGGCCAGTGAGGGCACACTAACACACACAGGGAAACTGGCAGGGAAAAGGCACTGTGGCAGCCATGTTTATCAGACAATAAAAGAACAAACCACTGTGGATAAAATGCTTGTTTTGGTGTGTCCAGCATTTCCCAGTGATGCTCTGTGTGTGAGCTGATTTGTGATTGGTTGTTTTTTTTCCCCTTATTTGTTAAATTCTGTTGTGATGTCATTCAGTTTCTAAAACCCACTAAGGAGGATCTGGTGCCAAATGTCACCCAGTCTCTTTCTCACACCCTATTGTCTTATTCAAGTGTTCCAAGGCTCTCTCCATCTGGTGCCTGTCCTACCCACAGCCTGAGAAGTCACATGTGGAGGAATGCCCACACCCCCCCTATCAACATTCTCCAGTCTCCGGCCTGGGGCTTTGAGGAGAAACTCTCTGACCTGGGGCCATTGTGAACTGTGACTGGGGCCTTCTTAGCTGGGACCCAGATACTGTGAGCTCTGAAATGAGACCTTGATAGTGTGCACTCTGTTGTGTTGGGGCCCAGACACTGTGAGCTCTGAACTGGGACCTTGACACTGTGAGCTCAGTACTGAGACCCAGCCACTGTGATCTGAAGCCCTGATACTGTGAGCTCTGAACTGGGACCTTGACACGATGAGCTCTGTGCTGAGGCCCTGACACTGTGATCTGAAGCCCTGATACTGTGAGCTCTGCGCTGAGGCCCTGACACTGTGAGCTCAGAGCTGAGGCTCTGAGCTGAGACTTTGGCACTGTTTTTCTATGTAGGATGGGTCTGACTGGAGACTCTGTCTGTGCAGCCCATGCATAAGCCTCCCAACGCCACCCAGACAATAGCTCAGCAAATAGGAAATCTAATAAGCAAATGAATGGACTCCGCTGAATGATCGGATTGTATTCATATACATGGATCCATGTAGCTGCCATTTACAGATGAAAGAGTGCACCCCCACCCTCCTCCCCCCCAGTCTGTGTTTAAGGGACGAGTAGGAATCCGGCCGGTGGCAGTCAGTGTAAACACACGGGAATGCATATTAATGAGTAATCCTCGCTCCCCAGGGTCGGCCACCTTTGTTTGTGGCCCTGTGGATGTCTTTCTCTGGAAGCAGAGTGACAGAGAGCAGCTGATGTCCTTCCAGGGCCTGCTGGGGGGGGGGGGGGGGACACAGTCCCTAGACATCCCCATCTTGACGTAGATCTAATGGCTGCGGGATGCGGGATTGGAATCTCTTGGTTTTTTCATGCTCCCTGGTGGAGGAGCATGGCAGGCAGAAGCTGTCTCACCAGGGGGTGTCAGGGCTCCGAAAAAAAGTGCCCCACTGGCTCGATAGACTACACTGTGGTCATGTGACACCTGACGTTCGCTCATTATGAGGTATCGACTGCTGTTCTGCTTCCCTCGCCTGGAGACTGGAGAGGTGCATTCTGGGAGACAGGAAAACCCGTGGGCACCCCAAAGACGTTTCTCTTTTGACGGGTGGAGGTGCAGTGGTTGGTTCTGAACACAGGTTCTGAACTGAGGAAGACAGGGAGGGAACCGTGAGAATTGCATCTGCCATTTTGGAACATTCCAGATTACAAGGTGCGATCTCCAACAGTGTAGCACTTTTAACCATAGAGATGCAGAGGGGGGAAGGAGGGGGGTCAGCGAAGAGGAAGAGGGATGACTGGATGAAAAGCAAAAGAGGAGAAGCATGTGGGTGAATTATGGCCTGCTTCTCCGTCCGCGAGAGACCCCATCTGTCTCTGCACTCTGGGGGTGTAACCCCTCACTGCTGGGCCCAGCGTCCAGCCCAGCAGCCCCCCCCCAGGACCACGCTAAGAGAGCCGACCCATTCATCAGGGCTGGGCCCACTGTGAGCCCTGATTCTGCCTGTCCACCTGGGGGTCTGTCTGCTGGTCACTGCAGCAATCGAGGGAAGATTCGGGAAGGAACCCCAGAGAGCAGCTCTCTCTCTCTCGCACACACACACACACAGACACACACACACACACACACACACACACACACACACACACACACGCACACACACACGCACGCACACACACACACACACACACACACACACACACACACACACACACACAATCACACACACAGACACACACACACACCTCTCTTTCAGACTTCATTCCTTCCATCTCAGGGCTGCTTGATAATTGCTATGACCAGCTCCACTAGGATGGGGGGGGTCGCCTTTTTTATTGCAGATGCTGGGGTGTTTGTTTAACAGCCCAGGGAATCAGGAGGAGAATCGGACCCAGGCCGGGAGAGGTCAGGTCCATTGTGCTGGCAGGGCTTTCGCAAAGCGTGCTCCCCCCCCCTTCCTAATTCCCATTGCCTGCTCAGAGCCCCCCACCCGCCAGGGCACCACGTCCCGCATGGGGCAGGGAGCATGCCGCCACTGTCGCTGAGGCAGCACACAGCTGCCCCCCAGCAGCCGATTTATCATCCAACCCCCATTACACCACACCGACAGTGGAGGGGGGCGCGATAACTCAGAAGGCATCCGGGAAGCAACCTGCTGCCATCCACATTCCCCCACCACAGCACCGCCCACGATCTCAATGCAACAGGCTGACGGATGCCACAGATCCTGCCCCCCTTAGGCAGAAGTGTTCTCCCTTAATTCTGGCAGGCTGCTCACCAGCTTCTCCACCAGTGCCCAGCAATGCTCCCTTGACTCCGCCCTCTAACACAGCAACCAATCAAAGGCGCATATTGCATAATGGGTGGAGGCAAACCTTCGGCTGATTGTGGCCCTTTCTTTCATCATCATCATCATCATCATGCTCACCATTTTCCCCCCTCTTCTCCTAGTAGGGTTACAGTTATTTTGATACATCATGATCATAATATTGTTGCACATAAATTTCTTTTAAAGTTCTTTTGCATACTTCTTTGATTTCTTTTATAGTCAGAGTACGATGAGTTCATTACAGCTCACAGCTTTTCTTATCGTCTTATCAAACAATCAGTATTCATCCCTTTTTAGCAGTAGTTCTCAGCACGGCTCCCCCACCAGGAGACCGGGTGCGGTGCCGAGTGTTAGCCAGAATTGAGCCACCCTCTAGACCCGTGTCATGAGGCGGGGCCTAACCCCCGAACCCGTCCAAAGGGGGAGGCCCAGGCAGGGTGGCGATGGGGGGGGGGGGGGGGGTGAAAGAGAGAATGTATCCTCACACACATCAGTGGCCAACAATGGCTGGTCTTTTTGTGTGCACGCTGGCCGGAGGGTGTGTGGTTTTGAGGACAGGGTGAGGTTGGGTAAGGGGGGGGGCCCGGCTGGTGGGGAAATCCCATTTGGTCCCTTTCACAGGGCCAGTGATTGAGCGCTCTTCAGGATTTGCCATGGTTGTCTCAGGCCATGGCAGCTGTCCTCGGGGGGGGGGGGGGGGGGGGGGTAGTATACTGACCCGTTCCACATAAAAACGACCAGCCATTGAGGGCCGAAGGCAAGGTCCGGGAGGAGCGGGGGACATCATGAGCCCCCGTGTTATTCACTGGGAGGGACACTGCAGCACCACACTGTATCAGAGGCACCCCACTTTTCCTCTTTGTTTATCACTCTCCTCCACTCCCTGAGAGCATCACCCCCCCCATCCCCGCCCACTCTCCCTACTCCTTCACCCTCCTGGTACGTCTGGTCCAGTGCAGTACAGCCATAGATGGCTGGGGCTCCTTTCAGTCCAAACGGACAATGCCTACACAGGAAGCGACCGTGTAGCCCAGCCTAACACAAGCTGGCTAGATGGGTGCTATGAGGAGGGGGTAGGATTCCCTGTGCACAGATTGTGGTTTTCCCAGGTGAAATGAGCCACGCGGTGTATCTCAAACCCCCCCCCCAACCCAAAACAAAAACTTTGTTAGAAAGGCGGGCAGCTCTCAAACAGCTAATGAACCGAGGCTAAGAAGACAATTGCTGCCTTTCCATGCCCGACTCTGGCTTTTGGCACAGGGTCACTTACAACCGAAACAACACTCAGAAATGCTGAGCTCCTCAGGGGGAAATTCAGCAGAGCTGCACGTTAACCATTTATGACCAAGTACTGCATATCATGCTGTAGCATGGAGGTGAAGGCAGCGCAGGAGAAGACAGGCCCAATATAGAAGCCAAATATCCGTTCGAACTGGAGGAGTTTCAGCATTGGAAGACATGCTGCATAGAAAGGAAGTGATTTCTATAAAATTCACTCCTTATCTCAAACCACCTGTTGTGATGGTGGAAGCTGGACCTGATACACTTTGTGTCGTCATACTGTGTTTATCCAAAGGTTGCTGGTTCTCGGTCTAGCTGGCCTCTGTTATGTTAGTGGTTATTAAGCAAGGTGTGCTTGGGCAGTCCTCCAAGTCAAAAGCGTCGCTTAAGAGAGTCCTTCAGCATGTCCCGTTGGCCGGGCCTTGTGAACCCCCCTACTGCTTGAACTTCTGCTCACATTCTCACTTGAAGGGTTAAAATCAGGGTTTACTTCTGTCCTGCAGCTTTGCAGCAATACATTTTTATTAGCTTCTGCTACACGTGCAAAATACCAGGTGTGCTGTTTTACAGCTTAACCACTTCAGCAAAGGCTTGAACTGGGAAGGCCGGCCACCTCATGGATGTCAAGAGCAGGCTGCCGTCACTGATAAGTCACATCTTCATGTGTCACTGCTGGGCACGGGGGGAAAAAACAACCCGCAAATTCTGGATCATCAGTTTGTCAAGGCACCTGGTACGAGGGGTAGCGGTTCGCCTGGACTCGGGCTCGGCTGATGAGGTTTATAAACTGCATCCTCTGAGTAAATGAGTGAGTGTGGAAAAATGACAGGTGCGTCATGGCTCGGACGTCACTACAGGTGAGCTCAGTATTCATATGAGGAAAGAAGCTCCACCCCCTTTTAAAGATGGCAGAAGGACCACAGAGAGAGTATCAACCTTGGAAATCTACAGGTGTGTGTTAGCGCTCTCTTGTGGCACATTGATCCTGCTTCAGACATGCGGTATTAGTCTGGAATTGCATCAATTCCGTTTTGGCCCTGGAATCCTGTACAGCACTGTTTACCATCCCAGTCTGCAAGGACCCTGAAATGGTCCATATTTTAGCTCCCTCCCAATCAATAACACCGAATACCTGTTACGGGGGTGTTGGGAGCTGAGAGAAAGCCACTTGAGATGTTCCAAAGTGTCCCCACAATGTGGTAAAACCTTTTTAGCTTCTGACAGGTACCCAACAATATAAACCTAAATATAAATTTTCTAAAAATGTCTGTATTTTGTTTGGTTACTTATAGTTAAGGTTAGGGCTGGGTAGAGGTTAAGGTTGTCATTGTTGGGTTAGGGTTATGCCCATAGAAGTGAATGGAGAGTCCCTACAAAGATATAGATACTGTGTGTATGAGTGTGTGTGTATGTATGTAGCAGGTCACACACCAGCACCGCTGCTTGCTGAACCATAACGGCCCCACGTTGCTAGGCAGAAGGTGCCCCCCCCCCCCCCCCCGGTCAGAGGTGGGGGCCCCAGGAGCCCACCACGCCTCATGGTAATTAATATGAGGCCCTGATGCAGCCATCTGGGATATCTGCAGCTCCCAGGGTTCCGATGCCGCTCCCACGCATGCTTCACGCCGCATGCTTCACGCCGCATGCTTCACGCCGCATGCTTCACGCCGCATGTCTGCCGTCCCTGAGTTACGGCCCATGGCTGGGCATGCATGGGCTTAGTGGTGGAGGTTAGGTCCTGGGCCAATGACCCCTGTGCCCTCTTTCCCCTTTTCAGAAGCTCAGCAGAGTCCAGCCCTTCCTGCGTTTATGGATTTATTGCCCTTTTGTCAGGGTGCGGTGCTTCAGATGGGTCGTACCATGTTGGGGACGATCCAAAGCACAGGGGATTGGGGGATCAAGGTCCCTAGTGACACTGAGGAACCTCATATACTTTTATTCTAGTGGATTAATTGCAGTGAGGGAACATGTGACATGAGCCAAATCTCCCACTAATCACACACCTTGTTAAAATCAGGTCATATTTTCCCAAACAAGACAGGACAGCAGTATCTCGTGGACAATACAGAACAGCAGTGACAACAAATAGGAGTACAGGACCAACGAGACTGATCGTAACACCACCTGAAGTAACGTGCGTCTGTTTCATAACCCTCTGTGGGAAAATGGTTAGGGGCATTTGGAAATCCCTAGATCAAGGAGGAATCTGCGAGCTTCACAGAACAGATCAGCGTGGGATGAGGTGGGTTTGGTTAAGGTTAGGTTAGGTTTGTTATCCCTCAGAATGGCTTAGGTCATCGTTTCCTAAACTGCGGTATACATACCCCCAGGGGTACGTTAACTCGTGACTGGGGGTGTACCAAAAATTCTCAGATTCCAGTCAATCATTTCATCAACGAAAAATATGAAGGTCCACTTTCTCAATGTCATTTCCTTGTTTGTCCACTAGAGTGCGTAGACCAAAATGGTGAAACATTAAATGTCTCATATTGTGCTGTGTATGTAGCCTGTATTTGTGTATGCTTGTGTACATGCAGAGTTAGAGTCTAGTGTGCCGCTGTAGGTTGAATATCTGTGTGAGGGTACATGACTGTAAAAAGTTGAGGAATCACTGGTTTGGGTTTAGCAAAAGGACAGGGGGAGGGAGCGACAGGTGTATAACCCAGCGTGAGCGCTGCTACACGCGTATGCTACATTCCTGCTATATTTAGTGGTGACCAATCATATCCCTCACCTGCTGATTCAGAACTTCGGTAGACTGGAGAAATAAAATGGCAGACTTTATCTAGGTCAGCGCCAGTGCAAGATATATGCACTATTCTGGGCAGTTAATCCGTTATACTGCCACACTCTCCCCTAGGCAGAAGGGCTGAGGAGAGAGGCGAGGTTACAGAGGAATGGATCCAGGATATCGGTAGATTTATTGACTGCTCCATTCTACAGGCAAAATACAGAGCACTTTTGATAAGACTTCAGTAGCAGCAATAGTGAAAAATTGCCTTATAAATGTCACGAGTCACTTTGATATAAAGATGACTTGATTCGCACCTAAATTAAAACAATAACCTTCCTGTATTGCTTGTCAAGTCATAACTTATTGGAGATGACACGCATCACCCACCTTTATCAGATTATGAAGCTTCCTGTTTGCTTAAACGCCCTCCCCCATGGACGTCATAGTAACCGGCACAAACATCTTCTCTCTTGGATGTGCCGATGTCGCTTGGTACAGCTTATTTCTGGCACAACTGCGACCCCACACCTAGGGGGCTGTTACAGAGAATGTATGACCCAACACCGTAACTGGCCCGGAAACAAAGGGTGGGCAAAAACAGTGGGGCAATAAAAGAAAAGCACACAGCCTCTGTGCTGTGTGGGGGTCAGGAGCCAAACGTCTTCTGTGAAAAGTGAAGAACCAGAAAGGCCAGCTGATTAAACCCCTCTATGCAATTATGCTGCCGGGGTCAGGAGCTCGAGTTTGTGTCTGTGTCTGCAGAAAGGAAGTCAAATCCACCCCTCATTATATGTTCCTCTCTTCTCCAAAGACCCCTGGTTCTTCTCACAACAAGGGGTTTTCTTCCAGGACAAAAGGGAGACAAGGAAAGAAGGCAAAGGAGGAGAGTCAGCGGGACTCACGCCATTAATCTGGGAGGCGCAGTCCAGGCTGGCTGGAGAAGAAGCAAATCCTGCTCTGGTGAGATGGAGACATCGGCTGCTCAGGAGATTAGGGACGTTACGTTTGGTCATCTCAGCGGGACGAGGGACTGTGCAACTGATTCCCACATCAAGTCTCCCCCACCCCCTGCCTCCTCGGCAAGCAGGGCCCCACGGATATCCAGAGCAAAAATGGATTCCCAGGTCCGTCTCAAGGTACCGGGACCGTGCTACTGCATCGGCACACATCACACTCCCTCCATCCACGGCTCTGCGGCCTACTGTTCTCGGCCACCGCGACCCCATTGGATAATGTTTGGAAGTGTAAGAGTGGGGTCTTTATGCAGAACAGGCCCATGGACTCCAGTCTGAGCCTTCAGTGTGACAGTGTGGTTTCTGTGGCAGTGGGGGGGGGGATCTTCTTAGCTAGGCCTCAGCTTGAAGAACATGGTAGGTACAAAATGTTTAGTATGGGCGAGGAATTTGTGGGGAGCTGGGTGCAGTGAGCGTGTGTGTGTCTCCGAGCTGTGCAATGCGTGCTGCCCGCCGGCCTGCATTGTGCGTGTCTGCGTGTGCATGGCTGCGTGAGCATGTGCACACGCTGTGTGAGCGTCGGTCTCTAATGACTAGCGGACCACCACTCCAAGCCGCCCCCCCCCCTCCACCCCAAGCAGGCCCCTTTCTCATGCTGATCATCGGCTTTGTCTCAGGGGGGATAATCTGGACGCCGCTTTGTTTCGCCCCCCCGAACGGAGCCCCGCGAGGTCGACCCCGCCGCAGCAGCCAGACAAAGCGCCCCCCTCCACGCCCCCCACCCCTCACCCCCTCCTCTACCAAGGCCCAGCCGGACCGTTCGCTCAGCACGCGTTGGTCTGCACCCCACAAGGGGGAGGCACATTAAATGCGGCCCCCCTCAGCAATGCAAGCGACGCGCAAGAAGGGGTGTATGTATGGAACCATGTCTTTGTGTGTGTGTATGTTTGTGTGGTTTTATAAACAAGAATAAAGAATGCTGGTATGGATACAGGGAGCTATTTATACCAAGTTATATAAAGACCTGAGTAGCTTCTTGTCCAGAATGTACTCTAGCCTGCCCCCCCCCCCGAACCCGAACGGGGGTAAGAGGTTGAAAAATGGATGCATATCAGAAGAGTTTTTGGTATATGGGAGCCATGCTTATGTGTGTGTGTGAGGGTTGTGTATATATTACATTGTGGGTACCACCTGTGATAAAGACCTGTTATTTTGATCTGGTGGGGACCACCCTTTTCGGTCCCCGCGACAACTTAAAAATGTCAAAAGTCTTGTATTGTGTTTGATTACTTATGTCTAAGGTTAGGGATGGGTAGGGGTTAAGGTCGTCATGTTGGGATGATGAGTTTTCCCCATAGAAATGAATGGAGAGTCGCCACAAAGATATAATTACAAACCTGTGTGTGTGTGGTCCAGGTATACCTTACCTTGTGGGGACTAAATGTCCCTACAACGTGATGAATACCCATTTTTTGACCTTATGGGGACCAGTTTTTGACCTTATTGGGAAAACTCAATTTTATAATAATCTGTGACTGCAATGAAAAAACTAAAAATGTAAAAACTCTGAATGAGCGGTCCCCAAAAGAATACAATTACATGACTGTGTGTGTGTGTGTGTGTGTGTGTGTGTGTGAGTGAGTGTGTGTGTGTGTCTGCCAAGTAACATACTGGCATGCCTTTCAGGGTGACCCCAGCATTGTACCATATGCTGCCTGTGACATACTTCAAGTTTACTGTAACCCTGCACCAATTAAGAGGTGACAAGGTGGATGGATTGATGGATAGATAGATGGATGGACGGATGGATGGGTGAATAGATGGGTATATGGATGGATGTATGGATGGATAAAGTTTTTTATGCATGAAGTGTGTCTGCAAATGTCAGCCTGAGATTATGTCTGGTCCTGTACAGACTGCCAGTCAGCTATGACACACAGACCTGTGTGTGTGTCTGTCTTTAAAAGACCCTATGTGTTTACATCACACTCGTGCTTTTTGGCTATGGACTGTAACTACTGAATATTTGGCATGAAAGGCCAGACCTTCACCTCCCTTTACCCAAGAGTACAGGCCACTGCATGTCTCATCTCAACATCTCCAACAGACTCTCTAGTTCCAGAATAACCACTGAAATGTGAGGAGAAATGGATAGGAGAGGACGCCAGCACTTCCTGGTTGAAGATCCATCTAGATCTGAGCTGTTTGCTTTCTGCTAGGCATAGATACATGCCTGCTAGTGCAGCCCCAACTCTCCATTTGACTAGAGGAACACAACCACAGTCACAGTCCTAAACACCGGACCATTAGAGGAGCATCGTGGGATTCTGGTGGAGCAGAAAAGCATTCTTAGTGTAAACAAAAGAGAGTCATGGTGTGTTTAGCAAGGAATGACAGGAAATGCCATCCAGTACAGGGTCAAACGCACGTTCCTGATCGACAGAACCCCATGCGAGTGTTCAGTTGACTCAGGAACGTGTGTCTCAGTCCAAAAGCCTCTCCAACTCTAAGAATCTGGCTACCTCATTTTTTTTCTGTGCTCTAAATGGGGTCTGGTGGGGGTGTCAGTATGGGCACCAATTTGATGGATCAACAGTGAGCCAGGGAGGGAGGGGGGCAGAACGCGGGTGGGCAGAGGGGAAAGTAAAAATGAGACAAAGGGCGATCCCTTCTGCATCGTCTGCTGCTCCACAACTCGGTTCCAAACCCCTTTTCTCCTCCCGCTAATTGGCCACCCAAGAGTTGATTGGGCCGGCCCTCTCCCTCCCTGCCAGCACGCCGGACTCTTCCCATTGTGCGGGCGGCACATAGTCGTTCTCGCAGCCCGATGTGAGCAGCCTGACGCAAAGTATTGTTGCCGTGGTGAGCGATGGCGACCTGGAATCTGCAGCCTGTCAGACAGGGGCTCTGAAAACTTCCCATTGGCCAGGAGGATTTTTATAACATTTGCCCTCAGAAGATAACCTTAGTAAGGCAGCCCTGTAATCACATTTGGGGAGTGAATGGGGACTTATGTCAATAATGTAAACGAGAAGTCGTGTAGATAAATAGACCACCTACGGATCTCAGCAACTTATGCTTCCTTAATATGATAAATATGTTTGTATCTGTAAAACGTGTGGGCAACACTCCATTATCTCAGGTTTCCAACATGGCTGAGAAGGCATGTTTATATTTTGACAAAGTGGTGACACTATAATCACATGTGAGATGCCCTTAGATAATGAACGTTTGTCTGTCAAGACTCAAGACTCAGTTCTGTATTTTCAACAAATCTACACATACGTACACATTGTGTTGAAATACAATTTCTCTTGGGGACCCTTTTGCGTTACACATAAATTCAAATGCAACAAATAAATGTATGATATGAACAACACAATACAATGCAATGCAATATAAATATAAAAAGTGTACAAAACTCTATTTGATTTTCCGCACAAATGCTGTCCAGAGACCTGAAGGATGGACCCAGGACTTTAGCCCTTAAAAACAAACCAGTAGGCAGGGCTCCAGACACACAGCATCTCAGTACCATACCGAGATTTCACCAAAGGAATTTCTTCAGGCAGCCTTTGATAGATAAGCGAAAAAATATCCCATTGTGTCCCGTTCGTCAATTAGGAATTGGGAACAGGGGGGCGCTCCCAGCCGCTGATTTGGGTGGCCGCTGAAAAGGGCCAGTTTATTTTCTTTAGGAGGGGAAACAGTGGAAGTCAAAGGTAATTTGATTGTCATTCTGTCCCATATGGTGACAAGGCTATCCAGTAAATCCTGCCCGGCTATGAACAGGCCGGGACCCTTTCAGCCCCACAACTGAGGGATAGCAAACACACTGAATCTGGTTACGGAATAATAAGGGAGGCAAACAAGGCAGGGGCTGTGGGGGTGAATCTGGCAGTCCACAGCAAACACAGCCAATGCTCACCAGCACCTCTCTGGGCTGGCGAAGTCCATCTGGATCCTTTATATCCACCATCACTGATGAGGCAAGATAAGCACATTCCTCAATAGACAAAGACAGATGTCTCTGTTCCTACTAGCTCTTCATAAGTGACACATACACTTTGTTGGGATGAAGACTATCATCCCATCGCCCTTTTCATCAGTTACATTAATGAAATTCAGCTGGCCCTAAATTTACAGTTTCATTTGAAAAACAAAATCACCTTACCGGGCACCCGCTAAATGAAACCAAGGAGTTGGTGATTCCAGCTAGCTAAAGGCTTGCTTTTTACTACCGGGACACGACCAATGGGTGTTGACGATACAGGAAATGGAATTCTGAAACTTGATGGCCATGACCAATCAGATACAGGGTTTATTGTCAAAGGAGTTAGACCTCAGGCGGTTCTTCTGGTTTGTTCATGCACACATATGTCTGTGATGAATGATTTTCATGACGCCCCAGGGTTGGGGTAAGTGGGGGGGGAGGCAAGCAAACGATGAAGTTAAATATTTTGATTTGGGCAATTTCGGCAATTCTTCAAACTGCATTCAGTTAATTGCAAGAATATAAGCACCCTAATGCCCATAATTATCGCACTGGGCCGTGTTTCTCTCAACGCGGCAGCTCCGGCAAGTTTTAAGCTCAGGGGCCTCATATGTGCATCAAAATGTCATTTAAACATAAATCTCACTGCCACATGTCCCGTTTGAGGTGCACGTCAACGCGGGATAATTAATGAATACAAAGGTCTGGAACATTCCTTCCAGGGGCAAAAGACAGGTAACTGAGACAGAGGCATGCATTTAACTGTCTCGTGAACCAGGCCTCTGAGAGCGTGCTGGAGGGAGGTTGGGATTCAAGTTTGGGCTTAAGTTTGGGACCTGAAACCAAAGATCACTGGAGGGGAGAGCAGTGTGCCAACAAAGGATACACTCTCGGAACCTGAACTTCCCTGGCCCACAACCTGGCACGGTGCCACTGAACACACTAGTGGCATGCTAAGACCAGTGGAGGTGCAAGGCCTGAGCAAACCTGGAATTTTCCAGAGACGCCAGACCACTAGGGGGCGCACTGTTTTAGGAGCTGAGGATATGGTGATGGAGAGATAACACCTAGGCCAATGTAAAAATTAAGCATGTAAAATTAAAATGGGGTGCAGAAGAGGTGTCATGAGTGTCAAAAAGATTGAAAATCTACCAACAATGCCATCTCTTCTTAGTAGGAAACATAAAATATTGAGGAGGTTGAGCATGAGTTCAGCATGAGTTCTTTAGCTGTTTGTGAGGATCAAGAGAATATGGTTCTAAACTCTGGTGTAGCATCCTCACCACAGAGCCAGGCTGATGTACAAGAGCATCCTGCCAGCAATGACAGTAGAGAAACAGCTGAGATGATCAAAGTGATCAAAGGGCTGGCAGGACTCAAACTCCGGCAGTATCGAAGAGAGGGGGGGACTTACTGGTTTTTTGTTGGGGATGCTTGATTTGCAAACACCGGCCCTGGCTGTGACCCTCCCCGAATCTCACCTTGGTAAATCTTACAGGAATAAGGAGCATGAAGGAGTTCAGCAGGCTAAACCTCTGAGGCTGTGATGGGAAAGTAGCTGCATCCAGCCCAGCTTCAGTAGAATATTAACGTCTGGGGGCCTTTGGGCAAGACCCTTAACCCTTCGCTGATAAGTTTGTGCTCACCTTCATGTGCATCGTGGCATTCAAGGAGAGGTAGGTAAAAAGGGGACGTGTTATTATGTTGGATCTGCAATACATAGCAGCTTGCAGGTAGCCCTAGATGGCTTGTTGTAAAGCAGAAAGTCTGGTAACTACACAACCTCGAGAGGTGCTGTGGGGTTGAGGCTCGGGAAGACCTGTGCTGCATCAGGTCAGCCGCTCAAACATGACCTTTGACATGGTATATAGCTTTCCAGTTGCTGGGGAGTAAGCAAATAATACTGACTCATCCCTGATCTCCACTCTTCTTGGTACAGCGATTAACACCAAAGCAAACTTTCCTTGTCCTGATGTAATGGAGTAAACCTTTTCACAAAAGGCTTACATGTAGGAACAACTTCACTAGCACAGCCCCCCAGAGTTGTGGGTAACCTGATTAGTCAACACAAATGTCATTCAAACCCATAAACGTGGTTGGGGGGGGGGGGATAGTGGGTAGGTCACCTGTAGCCAGAGGTGAATAATTCAGGTCCAGAAAGTACAAATCCAGACCAAGTTTTCAACCAACCAGCTGAGTATAAAGAGTCACAGAGTATTCAACTGGTTGGTTGAAACAAAATCTTGGTCTGGATTTTTATTCTCTGGGAATGAACTACCCACCTCTGCCTGTAGCTTCTATATTGTACAACGTAGGTACTAACTTGTGAGCCATGTGTTGCATGAGTGGTTGTCACCATCATGAGGTCAGATTGGCCACCTCAACGTCACCAGACCTTGGGGACACGTCCTTCTGCTTCAGGTGGACTTGCCCTCGGAGTTGCAAAAAGGTCCAGGGTTCCCGCAAGAGACCTGGCAGAAATGAACAGCTTGTGGTTTTTGGTGATTCGAGACACGTTCTTCTTTTATAAACGCACAGCATGTTGTTTTGCAACCGCTGGGGGGAGAGAGAGATCGATGAAAACAAAGACAAAGAGAGATATCTGTGAATCGGTATGCCAGGGATGCCTGATGCGTGAATTATAGTCCGACAGCTCTGGAAGCCAAATTTCCAAGAAAAGTCACTGTTTGCAGACTGGGAAAGTACACTTTCACAAAAGGACAAAGTACCCCACAAAGATCCAAGATAAGTGTTGGGAGTGGATCGTAAGCTCTGATTTATTAGGGTGAGTGGGGGGTGTTTACCTGCCAGAGGTGCTGGATGAGGTTGTGAGAGCCTAGGAGGGCGTGGAAGTGAATTTCCCAGAGCATGAGAAAACCACAAGGCCTTTGGAACACATATAGCAAGGAATGTCTCATTTACTCTTTTAAAGTGGGTCTTCTCTGGACATTCAAAACATGAATGTGTTTTCATATTGCTTTGTGATTCAATGTTCCTTATAAAACACAGTTCTTTAGTCTATTTGATTACATGAACTTTAAATTAATTTCAAAGCTCTGTTCTAATGAATAATATGATTGTCTCGTAAATTAATTTGCTTTTTGAGTCTAAAAAAAAGTCCTATATATGTTCCAGAAACTCCGTCCAAATAAATTGTTCAGCATGGAGGGCATGTGATTCTCATTTACATTTAAAAATGTGTCCAATATTCAGGTAGGAAAACGAAATATAAACTTCATGTATTTTCAAAATGAGCCATTCGTATCCACACTGCTTTGCATGGCCTGAAGCAGCTCCCCCTGCTGGCCGGGGGCCTGAAACACACCAGGCGTTTCAGAAGCCCAGTTCAGCCCTTCAACGGACGTCCACAAACATAGAGCAAACTGCTGAAGGACAGCCTCTCGATCAGAGCCTGCGAAGCAACAGCCACAGTCTTCCACACAGCTGCCGCTTGAAAAAAAATGGCCGGAGTTCAAGATAAACAAGACGGCCATTAAGTTTCACAATCTACTAAATAAGCCGCTTGGGGTATTGTGGAAGGGTGGGGAGGGGGGACAAGGAGGAGAGAGCTGTGGCACTGTCCTGGGCATGTTTAATTAAATTCTGGAAGGGGCTCAAGGTACATCTGCACAAAATGACCCTCTGGTTGAAAAGAGGGATTAAGGGTGATGGTGTTAGCTGGGATGGGGGGGTCAACTGTGGGGTTTGGGGCGAGAGCAAGTTCATTAGACTGCAGCCAGGGGAAGTAGAGAAGGTGGGGAAGGGGGCGGTGGCTATTCTGGAGGGGGGCTTGTGGGCGTGATGTACAGGCCAGGCTGGAGATTTACAAACATTAATTAAAACCGATTCCATCAGGCCCACAAAGCACAACGACCGCAACCAACGACATGGAGGGGAACATGCCGTTTCAAATATCAGCCCTGGGAGCTGCCGAGTCCTGCAGTGCCTGCATTCTGGTCGCCCTGGGCTTTGTTACGGTTTGTGAATGCTGGATGTTCACTCTGTTCTTAGGATTGAGTCGAGTCCTGGCGTTCTGATGTTCTTGGAGGGAGCAAAGAATAGAGAGATTAGAAGAGTCTGAGATGAGGAGTCAGTGCAGCTCTCATAAGGACAGAGTCTTTATGGGTCCAACAGAAAGACAGTAGAAGAATCAGAGCAGGTGGAATAGAGAGAAACTGACTCGGTCCAACAGAGAAGGTCCAGCTAAGATACCAAAAAAGTCAGAGTAGCTCCAGTAGAGCCAAGCACAATGAGACATTTTTTTCCCTGTCTACCAAGTAGCCTGTCTACCTGCTGGCGGAGGAACATCAGGTCAGGTGTGACATCATCGCCTTTATAGGTTCATGCGCAAAGGTTACCCAGCCTCAGCACCAGTAGAGCCTTGGATCCTGGCAGGTCCCTGCCCAGGCCTCACAGCTATGGGACAGAAAGGCCAGACCATAAAGTGAGCCCCTGTGGCAGCCTCAACTACTGCATTAATGCAGAACACTATTGGAAAGAAGGTCCGTGATCTCCAAAACAAGGAGCTTCCTCACCCAGGTTTGCGACATCAGGCATAATCAGCAGCATCGAGCTGCAAGTTTAGAGTTATTCTACATTTAAAAGCCTCTAAGTTTAGGTTCAGGTGGCTAAGAATAGGAAAGCATCACAAACTCAGTTACATTTTGGAAGACTGACGCATTATGGATACGCATTGCCAGTGCATCTGTGTGTAGCAGTGAGCGGCCTATCTGCTGAAAGGAGGGGACAGTTATTTAGGTTTTTATCCCCTCAGCTAGTTAATTTTTTTCCAACAACAACTTCATGCAGACTTTACTGCAGATAACCACTCAATGTTTTGGCCGCGGCCCCCAAACGCCCTGACAAGCACTGGCCAATATGCAGATCCACCACTGTGGCTGACGTCTTCACTGTCAGAGTGGACACGCAGTGCATCATGGGAACGCAGGGTTTGGCGTGGCTGCCATCGGGCGTGGTAGCCCCCTCCCATCCTCCCTGCCCTCCTCCCTTACCCCACAAGGCTTCCAAGCTCCCGTCCCACACTAAAGGATGAACTTCTTCATTTGGAGTGTGAGACAATGGGGCATGTCGCCTTTGTCCTGCAGACATCCTGCTGCTCCACAATATGGCCAGTCAGGGATCAATGGAACAGCACAATGGCTGATTAGGCAGAGGGCCCTCGTGGCCTGTTGGAGCCCGGGCAGAGTGGACAGCTTCCAGACTGCGTGGTGTCTAGGCCACACTGGGAAAAGAAGAGGAAATGTAAAGCCGCATAGGGAGGGGTTGGGGGCTGTCTCTGGGGACGGAGTTTGTCTTAGAGCTGAACTTGGTTTCCCCATCGCAGGGAATGTGGCCGTGCAAACAGAGCTGCTTCTTCAGACATATTGCACTGATGCGGACTCCAAGCAGACAGGGCTACCCCAGAAGCCCCCCAAGATCTCTCTTTTCTTTCACGGGGCCCCAGCGCAGCTCTGGTGCCAGCGGTGGCGTTACCTCCGAGCGGGGCTGCGCTTAAAGGCCAAAGCAGGCCACTCGTCCACATCCATCTCCTGGCGACAAGTCAGCCATTATTGCGGCCCGATTAATCACTCAGTCACCCGTCACACGCGGGGGTCGGGGCCTCGGAACACAGCGGCACAAAAGCCACGGCCATGCGATAACTCTGGCGTTTCAATCAGAAGCTTTTAATTAAAAGCCGCACTGTTAAGGAACACGACTCTTCCCAACGTCACACTGCCGTGTGTCTTGTAAATAGCCTTCAACACGCGGCCCGCATCAGTCTCTTTGCTTAAGAAAATATTATGCTAATTGCATGGAAATTCAAGCAGCAAACGAGTAAGAGAGAAATCCATTTGAAACTGAAATCAAGCATTCTACCTTATCCAGACCTTCAATAAAAAACAGGTACAAACTTTCAGATCTACTGTATAAAGTAGCTGGCTAGAAGCTCTTACAATCCAGCATTTTTCATAATGACTGTTTTGAGCGTGATTGTGTCATTAGGGAGAATTATAATTTATTTGTAAAAGTAATTAAATTGCACCTCTGATGGAATCAGGAGGTAGTGTTTTGCAACTGATTTGGAATCATGCACTGGTATTTTAGAACGATATTCCAGTCATGACTTGGAATCCAGTAGTAGTATTCTAGAATCAGTTCCAAGCCTGATTTGGAGTCATTCATCACTGTTCTAGAATTATGGCCCGCACATACTGTAATATGGAGTCATGCAGTGGCATCCTAGAATGACAGTCCATGCATGATTTGGAGTCATGCATCAGTGTTCTACAACTATATTCTATGCAGAATTTGGAATTATGCAGTGATATTCTAGAACGACATTCCACGCATGAATTTGGAGCCATGCAGTGGTATTCTGGAACCGTATCCCATACATGATTTGGTTAACTGGGTTCCCGTGATTTCTGGACGGGTAGATGAATCTGCGGTGTCATTCTTGTGTCCTTCTTGTGGGGGTGTGGTGTGGGGGGGTGCCTGACAGGTGGCTCACATATCAGCGCTGCGATGCTTCTCCCCAGCCTTGTTGTGGCAGGATGTGATTCCCCAGCACAGTGAAAGGGCGCGAGTGGCTGAGGCCAGCCCTATTGTGTGGCTGATTAGGGCATGAATGGAGCGAGAGAAAGAGGGGCTGGCGAAGGGAGAGGCCCAGGGGCTGACCCAAGGAGAAGGAGGAGGGGAGAAGGGGCTAATGTGACACAGGTTGGGGCTGGGGCAGCATGGGTATGTGAGCGTTCCAGAGCGCTGGCCCAATGGAAAACCCCTCCCCCTTGAGCCGGCAGCCAGGAGCCATCTGTCAGGACCCCAAGAAAGCTGGAAGCCCCGAGCCAGAGCAGTGGCAGCACGGACATCAGCTCACGCCTGACATTTACGTGTAAGACCCAACACCGCACCTGAAACACGAGTACACATGAATAGACAAATATTCTCATACAATATTCATTTCATACATTCAAGGATGTTTACTTATTTTTTGGAAAACTCACAAATATATACACTATATGGACAAAGGTATTGGGACACCTGGCCATTACGCCTACAGGAACTATTATGACACCCCATTCTAAAGCCATAGGCATTAATATGTAGCTGGTCCCCCCCTTTTGCAGCTATAACTGCTGCCACTCGTCTGGGGAGGCTTTCCACAGGATTGTGGAGTGTGTCTGTAGGAATTTTTGCTCATTCATCCAGAAGAGCATTTCTGAGGTCAGGCACTGATGTTGGATGTGAAGGCTTGGCTCACAGTCTCAGTTCTAATTCATCCCAAGGGTTTGATGAGGTTGAGTTTTCTGCAGACCAGTAAAGTTCTCCCACACCATACTCACCCACTCATGTCTTTATGGACCTTGCTTTGTGCACTGGGGCGCCATCATACTAGGACAGAAAAGGACCTTCCCCAAACTGTTCCCACAAAGTTGGAAACATTGAATTGTCCAAAATGTCCTGGCATTTCACTGGAACTAAGGGGCTTGGCCCAGTCCCTGAGAAACAGCCCCATACCATTATCCCTCCTCCAGCAAACTTTACAGTTGGCACAATGCAGTCAGGTAGGTAACGTTCTCCTGGCATCTACCAAACCTTTACTGGTCCATTAAACTGCCAGACAAAGGAGCGTGATTCGTCACTCCACAGAACACGTTTACACTGCTCCAGAGTCCTCAGCACTCGGAGACCCTGCTCTGTTACTTTACGTGGTCTGACACTTCATGGCTGAGTCTGTTGTTCCTAAATACTTCCACTTTGCAATAATACCACTTACAGTTGAACGGGGAATATATAGCAGTGAATATATTGCAAGCTTACTTATTGCAAAGGCGGCATCCTATGACAGCACACTTGAATTCACTGAGCTCTTCAGAACGACACATTCTTTCACAAATGTTTGTAAACCTGACTGCATAGCAAGGTACTTGATTTTATACACCTGCGGCAGTGAGTCCGAACGAAACATCTGAATTCAATAATTAAGAGGTGTGTCCCAATACTTTTGTCCATATAGTGTATAAATGGCCCACTGGAATTCAAAACCATTATATTCAAAAACGGGATAAGAACAGCAGAAATGATATAATGGAAAAATCATGTGAAGATGTCCCTTTTGCAGAGTCAGGGCATTTGAGAAACTGCCACGTAAAAATTGTCGGCGAATCCCAAAGGCAGAGGACTTGATCTCCACCTGTTGGCCAGTTTATCAGTGGCAGGTCATCATCGGATGTTGTGATTCTGAGACAGTCACCGAATTGACGAATATGGAAAAAGAGGATTAACATCGCACTACACATCCCATAGTGTACGAAAGTCTTCTTTTCTTTACCGTACAGATAGCCGTGGCTCTCCTACCATCCTATTTCCATCTTCCTCATTCAGGAATCCGTTTCTAGGGAGTTTCCCTTTTATTCCCAGGAAAAATCAAACGGATGCTGGAAGCATTTCAAAGTGTGCACTTGGGGAATACCAAACGCCTTGAGGAACCTTTAAGAAAACAAGATAAAATAAACTGAGATAGGGTTGACCTGTGCTGTTTTGGTGACGTCTGACTGAAAGTGTGTTCTGGGGCAAGATACTTTACATAAATTGTTATCAGCCGCTAAAATATGGGCGTGGACATTGACAGCTAACTGTTTAAAGCTTTAATCGGTGCGGCATCTCTGTTGCCACGCCAACACCACCATCCCATCAGTTCATGTGGAAAGATGGGCAGAGAGACTGTAGATGAACCACCTGCCATCAACTTATATGTATTTTTGGCTCAGAGAGGCGGGGAAAGGCCAATCCGGCAGCATCCTGTTGAAGTCTGAAAGTGAAATCTGGAGTTCGCACCACTGCATTATGGGAAAGTTCAGTTTTGGTTTTACATTATATTGAGACGGGCTGTATTTCGCCATCTCCGTGATCCCCCATTTCTGCCGAAACTCCTGCTTCTGAGTGAACAGGCAGCACACAGGAACCAAGCACCAGAGAAAAGGAGTCTCTTTTTGCCTCAGAGTTCTCAGCAAATCTGTGTCAGGTGACAGCTACAGCCTGGAAGGTGAGAGGGAACCAAAGCACACAGTTTTTTTTTGCACAAAGCCGATCAGTCCTATTGGCGACAAAGGCAGCCTATGAATAGTATTGCATTTACATGATTGGTTATTTCATTTTCAGTGGGGGTGGGGTGGGACCAGTAGCTTTTGAATGATTGGTTATTTCATTTTAGTGTGTAATTTTATATTTAGATTTATCCCCCCTTGGATCATTGGCAATGCATCACACCGGCTTCAGTGATGGAGATGGACAGCTCTACTGTGCACTGAGGTTGAGCTTTTAAGTACAGCCCTGCTCCCTGTGCACCAAGGCCCCTGTGCTGAGCACAGCCCTGCTCCCTGTGCTTACAAAGCCCCACTTTTAAGCACAGCCCTACTCCCTCCCTGTTTTAAGCACAGCCTTGCTCCCTGTGCAAAGAGGCCCCTGTTTTAAGCACAGCCATGTTCCCTGTGCACCAAGGCTCTGTGCTGAGCACAGCCCTACTCCCTGTGCAGAGGCCCCTGTTTTATGCACAGCCCTGTTTCCTGTGCACCAAGGCCCTGCTCCCTGTGCACCATGGCCCCCATTTTAGGCCCAGCCCTGAACCCTGTGCACCGAGGCTCCTGTTTTAAGCACAGCCCTGCTCCCTGTGCACCGAGGCCCTGTGCTGAGCACAGCCCTGCTCCCTGTGCACCAAGGCCCGACAGCTCCCGGACTCTCTCTCTGGTATCAGGAAGATCCTCCCCACTGTCGGGAGGCCATCGGCAGTGCAAGCTCAGGCAGAGCGCTGGGATCGGCCGTTGTGTGAGCGATCCTTATCTGCAGCAGCAGTGCGGCAAACACAAACATATAGCACAGCAACCTGAGTACAAAACGGAACAGAAAGAAGGGTGAGGCTTTGTAGGGGGGTGGCACATGGGAGACTGCACTGACAGGACGGGGACTGGGGGGGCTGCTGATTCACCACGGCTGTACGAGGGGAAGCCTCAAAGCCACCTTATACGGAGGCAGCTGCATGCATCAGTGACTGACACACCCCCCTGTTCGCCTGCACGCTCTCCCAGCCCCTCCCTTGTCTTCCAGCTAACTCCCATTACTCCCTCCAGTTAAGCTAACTCCCTAACTTCCCTCCCCCTTATATTATATAATTTTATACTTTTATGGATTGCAGGGCCCCTGTAGAGTGCTGGGGGGCCCCTGAATCTGTTAGGGTATCCTTGCCCCTATTGTGGCCCCTGTAGAGTGCTGGGGGCCCCCCGAATCTGTCAGGGTATCCATGTCCCTCCAACGCCCATGCTACCACCTCCTTGGTCATCCTATCCTCCTTCATCACTGAAAAGTGGGGGTCACAGAGCCTTTGGGGGGAGCCTACCCACTATAAACACACCCGCTGGCCTGTCAGGAAGGGCTGCCTGCAATATTCCTTCCTTAATAGACTTCCATCTAGAGCAGCTTGTATTGTCAGGGCTGGCTTTAAAAGTGACGTCAGCCCCCCGCCTAAAACTCTGAAATTCATTATGCATCAAGCAGCGTATAATTACAGGACAAGAAGTAGGGGGTGCTCAAAATTTACACTCTATTATCTCACACTCATATTTCCCATGCGAGCGGCTAAACTGAGTTTAATTTGGCAGAACCACAGGGGTCCCGGTGCTGGCCGGGCCTGCTGTCCCTCCCACTGTGTGTCCAACGGGGGGGGACGTCCATCCATGCAGCACAGAATGGGCCCACTGCCACCTGCTTCCCCCTGAGCCTCAGGGAAGAGGACAGAGCAACATTGCACCCCCAATAAGCCATCACCTCCTGTTTCACAGCCACAAGTCCAAGGCCCCACCCGGCAGCCAGGGACGCTTCGCAAAATGTCAAACTTTACAGCAAGCCCAAAATTACAAGTCAGTATATGACAGCTGGGTCAATGAAGGTAATACAGCCAACCAGCATAGAGGGCAGTAGAGAGTATAATGGTGAAGGGGGTCAACACACATCCCAAGAGAGCAAGATACTCAGCCTCAATTACTTTAGTAAAACACACAGCTGTATAATTTAGGAAAAACCCATCCAGATTCCAGCCTTTATTATATCTAGTATAAGCTCATGGGGATGAGAAGCAGAAGGATCAAAGAAGGTGCACACACTGGACAGGACGCTAGGCCTAGGACACACGTATATACAGCCACATGTTATCGGTTAGTTTGGAAATTTCAGGTCCAGAGAGTAAAAATCCAGCCCAAGATTTTGTTTCAATTAACCAGTTGAGTTCTCTGTGACTGTGACTCATTATGCTCAACTGGTTGGTTGAGAGTAAATCGTGGTCTGGATTTTTACTTTCTGGATCTGAAATTGCCACCACTGGTTTGGAAATGGTGCAGTTCACCTCATTGCTGGTCTTGGGTCTGTGGGAGGAAAGAGGAGGGGAGAGAGGGGGGCAGGACTCGAACCGGGGGCCGCGATGCACCAGCGCTACCCACTGAGCCCCCATACTGATAAAGAAGTTACCTAAACAAACAATCTTAAATGCTACACTGTGTGTGTGAATCTGCATCTCAGGGCTCCCCGCCTGCTGCCTGCTCTCGGACCTGCTCTCTGCCTGCACAAGCCGCCGATTTGCATCTTTCCTCTACATTATTGACAGTTCCATGACTTGCATTTTTCCCCTCACTTGCAAATGGTTGTGTGTTTATATAAAAACTGCTTTAGGTTACCAAGGCTAAAGCTTTGCATTTGGTAATTCGTGATAAACTTTTTTTTTGTCTCTGCCTGCAGCTCCTCTCCTCAGATCAGCATGTCCCAGGATCCCACAAAGCTCATCTTCAGATAATGAAAATTGCCTTCAACCCCCCCCTCCCCAATTAATGGTATGTATTTTGAATGTCTCTCACTGTCCCGGTTGGATGTGTATATTCATTCTGCCAGCCCCATCGGCGTCAGTGGGGGGGGGGAGGGGTGATGCTGCCTCTGCCCACCCCCCTCCCCCCGCCTCCCTGCTACAGGCCATTGCGAGCGGCTCCTCTATTGCGTAAACTGCACAATTAGTCGGCAGGCAGTTAACCGTCAGTTTGATTCTTGTGTCAAATGCAAACAAACTCAGAGACAGGTGCCCCCCCCAGCGACGTGTGTCTGCTGGATGGGGGGGGGGGGGGGAGACGGCTGTGTGTCCCTCTGTTATTCACTTTTCGCCACCTGATGTGCTGCAGTTCAGGCCTTTCTCAGGACAGCCAGTCGGGGCCTTGCAGCCGACCGTGTCGCTCTGCAGCCCCCAGCGAGAGCCCACCCCCCGCCACCCCCGTAGCCCTGATCCTACCGCTATGGCTGTACATATATCTATGGGTTGCCAAGTTGTCAATATGTTTACTTTGGGGATTTATGGCTCAAGGTTTGCTCTGTCCTAGAACCCAAATGCTTGCTGTGCTCTGTAACACAGAAATAAGCCTTTTTATTGGCTATACTACCCTAAGGAACGGCATGCTTAATACAGTTAGGAATGTGCTCTGTATCTGTTTATACTCACTCACATTTTTCGCACATTTTGTCCTTAATCAAAAAAATATATTTATAGATTGTTTTTTCTGTTAGCAGCAACTAACCTTGCAAAATATTTGAGTTCAGGTAGGTTAAATAGTTTTTTTTTTAAAATACTTGTTAAATTAAGTGATTTTCAAATTACATAACTAGCACAGAGCTCTGCTGAAGGGTACAGCGGTTGAAGAAGATGGATGGATAGACGGGTGATAAAGTAGAACAGGAGCAAGAAGTAAGCGAGAAATTCCATCACTAGAAGGGAACTGGAATCGTAATGTATGCTGTCAAACTTCTGCTCGACAGAATTCCTCTCTACCCACCCTCCACTTAATACTCGCGCCTCTGGGCTAATTTGCAGGTCGGACGACTTACTTGCAGTCGCTGGAAGCCTTCCAGGGACAGCCACAGGCTCAGCGAGTGACGGATGCAAGCAGACAGATGCTTTGGGCGCAGGGCGGCTGCCGGCGCTCAGGTTCACGCAGAGGTGAGCCTGTCCATTGGACATGTCTTCTCTCTTATCTCTGCCGGACAAAACCAGTTGCGCAGAAAGTGCTCCCGGCTTTGCAGGCTGTTTAATCAGGTGTGTGACAGATCTAGTAAACAGTAGCCCTGTTTTCAGGTAGCTACTGCCATACAGGTCAGTCGCCCTGACCAGGCCCCTGACGGGAGTCGACATCCCATGATTCAAGCTGGGCCTTTGGTCTCAGTTACATTTCTGTCCACTCATCTGGCTGTATTGTACATCTAACCAATCTGAGGCTACCACCGGCTCGTCACTGGTGGCGTTTTTGGTACTATATTCCCGTCCCGTCTCAACCCGCAGTGGGACTGTCACCTCTGTGCCCTGAATACATTCTCACAAGCTGGAATGTACTATGCAAGCCATCAGTCACCAGAAGCCCTTTACCAACGTTCTCTGGGCTGTCATGCCCATCGACCATTGTCACATCACCAGCAGCAAAAGACACATCTGATTCAGACCCTAATGACTGTGAACTTTGGTCCTGATGGGCCGGGACACAGGCGTCCCATCTCTCGCTCGTCATGTTCTTTCGGCACAGTGGTGGAGGTGGCAGGAGAGCACATCCACCTCATGGCAAATAGGGAAGCATGTCGACTGGACCGGCAGGAGGTACCCTGCAGGTGCCCGTGAGGAACTGGTCCGAATCAGTTGGGAGAACAGGTTCTTATTTCCCCATCTGTTCGTTCCTGGAATCACGCACATTAAATCTGTGAGTGACAAAGAAGTCTTTTAGACCAGAAGGGTCTGGAAATATCCCCTCCTACGTTTGAGGGTGAGCTTGATTTATGATTGAATTCTCTGGAATCTAGGGGGGGTGAGACCTTAAAGTTCATTCTTTTTCATGCCACCCTTGACCCCCCTTGACCTTATTCAGTGGTCCAACCGCTGTCCCGAGCGTGGGATTGAAAGGCACCGCTTCCCGGGCCATGCCTCAGCCCCTGCGAGCGTGACAGGCCATGTCGTCCTCTCGGGCCTGCAGCAGCGCGTCAGTGCAGCCTACTCAACTGTGCAGCTCAGCTTTAAGGAAGGGGAAGCAGGACAAATCAAGGCATACGCAGCCATGCAGGACTGAAAACAGCAAAAAAAAAAAAAACTACGGTAATCCCCTTGGGCACTGTTTTTATTCCCAGCTAGGGGGGTGCGTGCGGTTGCCCTCCACGGCATTTCTGAACTGATACTACAACTGTGCCCTAGGGAGTGTGCAGAACTCCCTCCGCAGCTCCATGTGACCCCAGCCTGATCTTTTTCTGTGTCAAAGCAGTGCCAGTTTGGTATCCCCCCCACCCCTGCTGAATAAGGACACAGTCTATCTTGGCGTTTTGTCTGATTCCCAGTGCATGAGCACCAGGCCATCCTGTAACCTGTGCGGAGGGCTTCCTTTGGAGTGGCTGCCATGTTCGTTCTGATTCTTTTTGCTCATTCTTACACAGCTGCCTTTAATCTTCAAAGGACACAGGTACCCTTGGCTCTTCAGAGCCAATCAAAAGCAGGCAGGCGGAGGCCAAAGTCAGGTTGACACGTACATTAGTCACGCATCTATCCATCCTTCCACCTACCATGCAGGACAGGGGGCCAGGAAACCGTGTCTGACAGCACAAGGCAGAGTTACACCCTGGATGAGGTGCCAGTCCATCACAGCTAGCATTAGTCAATACATGCAAATGATAAGTCAGTAAATAAAACAGGTTGAAACACAGTTTCCCCAAATAAATAATAATAGGTCATAAACCACTCAGGATTACTCAGGTTTTGCGTGTATTTGGGAACCGTCACCCCTGACAACAGGCGTGTAGCTCAGCTATATCCATAACCTGCACAGATCTGCCCTGCCTCCCCAGCCTTAGCCCTGCCGTCTGCGAAGAAGAGTCAAAATCTGCTGCTTAGCTTGTATTTAACAGAGCTGTCAGGACACATGGTGGTGGGATTTAAAATCGTAGTTGATGGCCACGTGGTTCCCCTGCAGGCCACGGTATCCATCCCGCCCAGGTTGAGCGACCAATCATGTCTAGGGTTCCAGCCCAAATCTTACAACTGACAAGGGATTGACTTGAGTGTGTAGCATGAAGGTAGCCCTACTCTGTATCCTCTGTCAGACATGATTCAGTCCTCAGTCCTCTAACTGGAACCAGCTGTACACCCACTGAAACACACGTACACCATATCAAGCAGGGGCACCCAGTAATGCCGGGCACTCCTCCCCAACGCGTTACCCGCAGCTCCACTGCATGCCAAGGAATGCAGCAAACGGACCTCCAAGCCACTCAGCACTGCCCCCCCAACACAAACCAGTGAGGGGGGGGGGGGGGGAGGCAACACAGATACCACAAACCGCGGCCCTGCTCATCACCACCCGGGGAACACGACTCAACGTGCCCACCTGCCATGGCTCTTGCCATGCTGAAGCCGTTAACTCCCGTGTGATAGAGGGGCGTGGCCTCGGCAAGTCGCTGCTTACATGCGTGACCTGCTCTGACGTGCTGTGTCTTTGCTGGGATGCCGCCACTTGGCGCTTCCTGGTGGCTGAGACGCCGCATCTCTCCGGAAGCAGCGTTCCCCAGTCACAGAGTCAGATCCTGAAATCATAAATGCTCCTTTGAAACAGGGCCACCATAAAATAAAATAGGCTAAATAAGACACAAGCAAAAGTCAGTAGGCTGTCACTGAACTCTTTATACTGAGAGATATAACGGCATAAAAAATGTATCCCACGCGGGTGACATTTTCAGTTACTATCTGCTCTGCCTCATAACTTGAAAATGTAGCTGAATTTTTGCTGCATTTTCCATGAGGAAAGATGTGTCTTTTCTGTCAGTCCATCTGACATAGATATGTTTCTCACAAACCTCTCTGCAACTAGGGCAGCTGTTCACCATCATGCAAGGTCTGCTGATGGAGGATCGTCAGTGGAATCAGTTTAATGTCCCATTACCAGGATGGACATGTTCTGCAGACACATGTAGCCACTTGTGAACCAGAAAAACTCTCTGGCCATTAATGGTGCAATAAAAATTTTGATACATCACCACCTCAACAGACAGGTTCTACAAGGAAACCGCAAATTATCATTAACCGCAGGGAATTTCCACAAGGTTAAATACAGCATGATTTCCATTAAGATTAGAAGCTTGTTTACGTTAATATGCACCAATATGCCTCTCCTGAGGATGCTGTTGGAGTCCTACCAGGCTAAAGTGACTGGATTTTACTGCCTGTTCAAGATCTATCAACAACAACAATCGTGTGAATATCCGCACCTAAGAAGAAGACCTCACTTTGAAGACTTCCACTTATTCTTTGCACCCACACTCTCAGCAAACAGCTTGTTCGCTGCTTAGTACAACCATGTAATACATATTCAAAACACCCTGCTCTGTCTTCCCTGTTCAGACAAGTTGGACAGTATGGTTTTTATTAGGTTTGTATGCCAATACTTTAGCCAGATGTACTCTGCTGTTTCCCAGGAATTCCCACAGCGGCTCAACAGGGAAAGTAGAAAACAAAAAGTCACAATCAGCTGCATCCAGAGTAACTTAAACACACTGGGAGCACCTTTCATGACTGAAAGACTCAAGAGCATCGCTGGAATAAAGATGGTTGGAATAGGGTGACAAGGTCTGCCAAAACGCTCACGGCCATGTTCCAGTTGTCTGTTCACTTTATGTGTGATTCGATGCCAGGAGAACAAGGTAAACCATCCTAAGATTCACTTGGAAGATGAGTTCTTTCATTCTTTCCATTCATTCTCCGTCTGGCGAGTGGGGAAGCCAAGCATGACATCAGGGAGGCAATGACCAGGAGCTGAATCCGCTCAATAAATCACGGTAAATATGGAGCGAAAGCTTATATCGACCACATATTAATTTATTCTCACAATCTCGATCAGCATGTAATCCACGTGTGTCGGGTTTTGCCATGTTTGAGAGCTAATCACTCATTGGTTAAAGGCGAAAAGTATGAATTCCACCAGACTTCAGTGAAGTTTTTAAGTTTCTGGATTTGCACTGGTGGAGTAGAGATGGACGAAGATAAGGTGGGGGCTGTCCAGGTGTGGTCCAGACCTCATGCAGTAAAGGATCTGCAACATTTTCTCAGCCTTTCTAACTTCTACTTTGGGTTTATTAAGGTTTTTAGCTGTGTATTCTTTCCTTTGAGAGACCTACTCCAGACTTGGGGGTCAAAGCTGTCCTGAATGCCAGAGGCAGAATCACCTCAAGGACCTGTTCTGCTCTGCCCTGGTTCTGCGCCAGCCTGACTCACCACTGCCTCTCCTTGTAGAGGTCTTGTCCTTGAGAGACCCCCTATCAGGTAAGACCCACCAGTGTGCGTTTCACTCCCAGAAACTGTCCTCTGCACAACTGAATTACAATACAATACACGTTGTGGGGGGGGGACAGACACCTCCAATTAGCACTACGACGTACTGATATAAGTGACGTACTGAACATACTAGCACCTGTCTCTTGTCTAGCTCTGCTCCACCATGCTCGGTCTGCCAGACCTTCCTGCTTCTCCAGCTCAAGCCCCTTCCTGTCCTCCCTCTCCTCCATCAATCCACTAGTAACCTCCCCCTGTTTCCTGTCGGTGTTGTCGGACCGATCTCCCCATCGCCTGGACTTTCGGACCCTGTTCCCACGGCGACAACTCTGCCTACTCCCGAAAGATCTGTTCATTCTTAGCCCCCATAATGACTAACGATATCAATCATAATAATCATGGTAATATCGGCTGCACCAGCATTCAGTGATTATCGATCCATTATGGCGTGAGCTTTTGTTCACTATTTTCTTAATAGTCAATCAAACAACGCAAAAAATGTACAGGGCTCCCAGTGTGGCTAAATCTCTTTAGACAACCATCCTGCGTCACGTCTAGCCAGTGCCCTGGAGCAGAGATAGCAGGCGTCCTCTGTCCCACCTCCACACAACAGTCCTGGAGCTCCAAAAACCACAAAATCAAACCCGTCCTGCAGGAAAGTCAAAAAAAGAGCACAAAATCTGTGGTTAAAAAGAACATTTTAGGCCGTCTTTCACAGAATAGAGGAATTAAAACTCTGGCACAAAGGCCTATTAGTGTTGGACATGAGCATTAACATAACAGTAGACTTACCCCTGAGCTTCCACAACGGCGCGGCCCTGAATCACAAAAAATGCTCCTTTAAACATAAGAGCTTTAACAGGCAGCATGGGATGGCTGAGATCCATGAGAGAAGTATGCAAACCAAGGTCTTTCACCCTGAGTGAGCCAGCATCGCGTGGAAGAGAAGGGCCACATGACAGGCGGACAGCCCGTAGGCTCCCGAAAAAGAGGGGGGGGGACACATTTACAACCCATTTATCCCGCCGCCTCCCGCGTTAAAGACTGTTGCCGTGTTACTTTGACATTTGGCACGTATGGGGGCCCGACTCCATAGCCGCAGGCTGGCTTTGCCCAGAAACGCAGCTCCCGATGAATCCGGGAACTATGAGATGCCATTACAAAGGGGGGGGGGTCAGCATTCAGCTCTTGCAGCCCCCCAAAGATGGACCTGTACCTATCCACAGTCTCCAGCACTGCTCTACACCACTTTAAAATGCTCTTCCCAAAACAGAAATAAAGATCGTGAGCAAACTGCTTTCCCGCCGCCCTTCTCCTTCAATCGCAGCCTCTCAAGGGATATTCAGCCCATAAAGACTAATAATCACTTTCTTAATAATCTGCTTTATTCCTTTTGTTAATCCGTGTTAACAATTTGATTTAAACAAAAGGTTCATCACTGCGGTATCAGTATTGAGCATATAATAAAACTGCAGAAGTAATACAGTCTGTGGACAGCCTTCATTTGAATATCAATAGTTTAGGGGGTCAGAGGTTATAAAATGGCTTGGAAGTGAAAATACTGTACAGTAATAATTTTTTTTCTGGGGATCCTTACAGTTGAATTTCTCCCCAGGAGGCTTGTTTGCAGCGACACTCAATTCAGAGGGACTTTTGTCACCCGTAGATTATGCAGAAACTTTTACGGTATTTGATAAAGCCCAAACAGGGGTTTTCAGGTTGTTGTCTGCTTGACATTTCTTAAAAACAATGGGCAACCATTTACATAAAGCAGTTGTGGTGACCCAGGGTGTAGGACCCCCACCGCCTAATAATTATTTTTGTACTGAGTCTTTAGTTACTCCCCTTGACTCCTTCACACAGCAAAATGCTACCAACACACCCCTTAGGATCACAAACCAGCCGACCCACGGCGGTGAGCTTAGACCTGCAGGGGAAACAAAGGCAAACAACCCCAGAACAACACCATCCTTGCCGTAACCCAACAGCTAGCGTCATACGCCCCGCCGGTTAGGACCTTCCCCTTACTTCCGGGTCCTAAGCGTAATATCCCGTGCTGCTCCTCCTCCCCCCCCCCAGCCGCCGTCTTCGTTGCCTTCCCACTGTCCTAAGACGCTATGGCTGCGTGCTCGCCGTCCCTCTATCGATGCCGCGGACCCGTGACTTGTAGCCTGGTACCTCAGCTCACTCACGTCCGCCCCGCTACCTCCGCTCCACTTGGGAAAGTACCGCATCGCCCCAAGGACACGTCTTTAAATACAACCGCCATAATCACCTTCCGTCCCCGGGCCGCTCCCTCAACCCTGGACGTGGCCATCTTTAAACCGGGTAAAGTCTCTGCCTCCCACCCCCCAATCTAGCAAATCCCGCCCCTCAATTGCCACTGGGGGACAGTGCAAGCTCCCCATAGCTTCCGTGGTGCTGCCAAAAGGGAAAAAAAATAAACATAACCAAACCATAAACCCATAAATCATAATACCCCCCCCCCCATCACAAGGGACACGACACAGTCATCATAAAGCATTATGCATTATAATGCATTCATAGAGTATTATAAACATGGCTATAACTATCCACAGGCAAAAAAAAGGCATAAGACATTATAGCCATGTTTATTATGCATTATGAATGCTCTATGACGCTCTCGTCTATAATTCACTATTGATACCTTCAAAATGCATTTTGATGGCCAGTATAAGCCATTACAATGCATTATGAAGATATTTATAGTGCATTATAGATGAGGGCCTCATAGACCATTCATAATTCATAATAAACATGGTTATAATGTTATACCCTTTCATGAATAGTTATAACTGTGATTATAATACTTTATGAATTTATTATAATACATTATGAAGGTATCTATAATGTATTATATGTGAGTATACTGTACAAGTAAACTGTTACCAAACAATGTAACACAACTTTTATTTGCAACCAAGAGTGTTGAATTTAAATGAATGAGGGTGCAATCTTATCGCACCGATCTTGTACTGACCGAGTACTGGTTTTGAGAGTAGGCCTCCCAGTGGCCATTCGCAGGGGCTCAACTGATAATCTAGTGGTGGGCATAGCAACCACCCCCAAAGCAAAACAGGAGTATGGAGAACTCCCGAACAAGCCCTCTCCAAACAGTCAGATCTGCCAATGCTTGCAGAATGCTCACGGCAACATCAAACAGGTGGTTTTTTTCCCTGTCGTGATCATTGCTCGAATATGCCAGACGCCTCATTTCACAAGTGCATTCTGCATACGTGAATTAATTATTTTAAAGAGTCCTTACCTGTAGATTTCAATGAACTGACACCCCGAGGTTATTTAGAAGCCACAGTCAAAATGGATTCAAAACAAAGCGTTAAAGAAGCCCATGGAAACAGTCTAAAGAGAAACATTTGCAGGGACCCCCCAGCCAACTGCTCCTCTCTGGACTGCCCTGTGCCCCCCCCCCCCAAAAAAAAAAGGCCCCATGGCAGAGATCAGTTCAAATGGAAGGGAGGATCCTCATGTGTAAAACAAGCTGAAGAACACTTCACGGTGAGTTTAGGTCTCAATGAGGAGCGCTTGGCCGAGCAGCAGCTAGAGACACGGAGCGCAGGCACACACACACACACACACACACACGCACGCACACACACACACACACACACACACACACACACGCACGCACACACACACACACACACACACACACACACACACACACACACATGCACACACACACACACAAACACACACACAGACGTATACACACACACACACACGCACACACACACACACACGCACGCACACACACACACACACACACAGACATATACATACACACACACACACACACACACACACACAGACATATACACACACACAGACATACACACACACACACGCGCACACACACACACACACAGACATACACACACACACACAGACATACACACACACACACACGCGCACACACACTCACATACACATAGTCACCCACACACACAGAGGCATACACACAGACATACACACACACACACACACACAGACATAGAGACATACACACACGCGCACGCACACACATACACACAGTCACACACACAGACATACACACACAGACACAGACATACACACACATATATACACACACGCGCACACACACACGTACATACACACACATACACACACATATACACACATACACACACACACGCGCACACACACACACACGCACGCAGACACAAACATGCACACACAGACACATACACACACACACACACTGACACACATACACACATGCACATGTAGGGTATACCTATCCTTATTGGGCCCGCTCATTCACTTCTATGGGAAAAATGCTAACGCTAATTATGACAACCCTAACCCCCACCCTGCCCTAACCATAAGTAACCAAGCAAAATGCAAGAGTTTTTGCATTTTTAGCTTTTTCATAGTAGTCACCGATTTTTACAAAATAGCGTTTTCCCTTTTGGGGCCTGGGAAACCGGTCCCCATAAGGGAAAAAAATGGATATTTATCACGTTATGGGGACATTGTGTCTCCATAAGGATAGGTATACCCGCTCACGTACACACACACACACAGTCACACACACACACAGACATACACACACACGCACGTGCACTCGTATACGCACACAGGCTCTAACGCAGAGCCCGCAGGATGCACGGACGCCTCAAAAGCGCAATGCGTGCCGAGTGCCTGGCGAGCCGGGGGTGCCCCATACAGTGAGGGGGGGCACGCAAATTCACCGGAGAACGTGGGACTGCTCAATGAGAAAGAATTCCTTTGTGTGCTCTGGATGGTTGGGTGGGGGGGGGGGTTGCAGACAAACAGCCCAGCTGGTGAGGGAGTTTTGGGGGTGGTAGTTGGGGGGGGGGGGGGGGGGCACCCCCAGCTACCACTGTGAGAAGTGGAGGGAAGGAGAAGGGGTGGAGAACTAAACACCGAGCAAAAAACTGATCCCGGGGAGAAAAGAAACTTCCATTAACTCTGAACGGCCCAAAATCTGCAGAATAAATGAATGCATAATGTGTCAATATTAATATTGTCAAGCAAAGGAAATAAATTAAGAGAGTCAACAAAGCCTGGGAAGTCAATATTGGTTCGGGTATATATGAGGAAGACGCAGGCGTGATAAATGGGGTAAAACGCAAAACAAAACAGCCAACTGTTGTGACTTGGCGGTGCGCACATGGGCCGACAAGCGCCCTCAGCGGCCCCGTGCAAATGTTTGAACAGAGATTTAATTAACGCTGTGGAGTGGGGGACCTGTCGTCATTTAGAAATGACAAATAGTAATATCAAGCAAATAACTGCTGCGTTATCGCCCCCTAAAACGGGCAAATACAACTCCCGAAACGAGCGAATTTACAGTCCCCCATGCGTCGGTGTGTGTGTCACAGCCAGGCGGACTGGGGACGGGGAGCAGTAACATTGCAGCTTCTCAGAACACAATGCGAGGCTTCCTCTTTTATACGGGGACCTGCAGATCACAAAGTTCAGCAGTCGTTATCCTGAAATTTATGAGGTATGGTCGATGCCTCAGGTCATAATTGCAAGCTGCCGCTATTTTCTACTCATGGCAAGCGGCGATTCACAATTGGGGGAGCAGATGGATGGATTCTCAACTTGCATCTCAAAAGTCATTCAGCACTAAAACTCTCAGCTCAAAGAACATGTCAGAGTGATCCAGTTTGATTGTTACTTTGTCATGGCCGTCTACAGTACAATATCTCTTTCCGTTTTGCTCTGCTGGGCAGCCTGAAAGGTTTGCAGCATCCCTCGGATTTCGCCGCCTCCCAGAGATGCCGATGCTTGCGAAAGATTCACGGCTGCCTGAAAAATTTTAAGCGTCCGAGGGATTCCTGGGTGCCCGAAATCTGTGCACCAAGCCTGAGAGACGCACAGGGGTTCGGTAACTTTCAGACAGTGTGGGAGCTCTTTGGATTACCGGAGACTTGCCGGCTTCAGACAGTCAGACAGCCTACGAGCTTCATCTAGGCCTGAGACAGGCCTCATGCCAGAACTCGCCCATGTGAAGGTATCCCGAATGAGGCTATATGATGATGCGTGCCCTCCCAGCCCCCCTGCCCCCCAGGGTTCCTGAACGAAAGCCCCACAATCCCCTTCACTCCATTACTGTCACACGGAACAGATGGTGCCTTTCATGGCCGCTGTCCCACACCGTGATCCCACCACGGTCGTCGTAATGTATTCTGCACCACGAGCCCCTCTCTCTCTGCCCCGACGCACATTTGCATAATTTGTTTATCAGAATTTTTCTTTCTTTAAGTCTCGGCTTGAATACTGCAAAGGGTAATGCTATGCTGGAAGTCGAACCGTTTGGTGAATCGATCAACAGACACACCTCTATCTTCCACCGGATTGACTTTCTTTGGTGTTAAACTTTTCTTGTTGTTGCCGGTGGGGGTGTCAGGCGGTGACCCTCCGCAATGCCGACTCCCACGCTCACTCAGATTTACAAAACAAGCTTCAGTTTAACTCTTATAATTCAACCTCTCTGTATACAAGATGCCAAGGGCTGGGAAATTCTGTCAGTAACCCCCATGTGTGAATTGTAAAAGACCCTTCTCCTTGTGCTAAGTGTTTACAACCCTTCTTGGATCCATAATGCTAACACTGATGCTGATTGGCTCAGAGGACCCGCGGCCCCGGTCTGCTTTAGATGAACAGGACTCCCCCCACCCCCCATCCCGTCCCCCCGGGCCATACTGACTCTGCAGAATGGTACGATCTAATTCATTCAGATTTTCTGGCTTTAAATTTCTCCTTCTTGGCGCAGAGACAGCTACTCGAAAATGCTAATACAAAATGCTAATAGAGAAACGTGTATAAAGGGAGGCGGGTCCTCCAACTTAAGTCACATGACACACTAATCACATGACACACTAATCACATGACACACTCGTCACTACATTGCAGGCCATAGTGTCCTGAAAACCCTCAGATAGACACCCCCACCTTACCCTCCCCCCTACCGAAATGTTTTCATCGGGATGCACTTATGAATACATTTTCATGCTCCATCTATTTGTTGGACAGGAAACTTTATAGCTTTCCGAAGGTTCAGCAGCAGCAGGTGCTGGCCATTCCTTCGAAGTTCGATGCAAAATGTGACACTGAAATCCCCTTTGCGTGTGACTGTGCAGATTCTGCTGCATCACTGGGGAAGTCTGAGTCTGACTTGGCTAACTGAACAGACTCCTGGAAATCACCCTGTGGCTTTAAAATCCTACACAAACGTCCCCCAACCATTTTTCTCCGATTGCTAATTATATGAACAACCAAAAGGCCAAGAGCTACTGCCTCCAACATTGTTGTGTCATACCAGCTTAAATTGTTTTACATGCAGATTTACGTTTAGAGTGATGGTAACGCTAACTTAGCTAAATTGTACTTATACACGTGACATGGGTCAAACGTTTGACACTCACGGGCGGGACTTGGCCCAGGAACAGCCTATTGAGAAATCCTGTCCTACGGCAAGTAACTCCCTCAACATGGCTGTAAATTTCGCCACTGGCTGGCCTTAAACGCCAACGCTGAGTTCCACTGAAACATGCCCGGCAGAGATGCTCCGCAAAGAAGTTCTTAAACGCTTCCCGGCGAAGCGTGAGCTTGTGGCGACAGGCAAAAATCAGAAAATAAAATATGCCTCCGGACACCAAAACTCAAAGGCTGAAAGAATTCCTCACCTTGTGTCTCCTCTGCTAAAAATAACAGAGCAGGTGTGGGCGGGAACCCCCCCCCATGGCTACAGAGGGGTAGGCCTTACGCTGCGACAGCGTTCGTTAAATTCCAGCTACGTCTTCCTCGTATTTTCTGCTCGACAGTTGGCTAATGGCAGAACCAAAGCCGCTTCACAGTCGTGCGATTGCGACCCCGTGCGAGCCTCAAAGCGGCAGATCCAGAACCAAATTTTCATTTGTTACTGAAACCCAAACCCACGACACACACACACACACGATACTCTCACAATAATGGTAGGAACATGCTACCATCCATACCCAAACCTACGCCCCTTGACTGAAACACAACAAACGTGCGATGAGACCATGCAGACCTCACCTGTTATAGGTGGGAGGGAGTTAATAGGTACACGACAAAGAAATGTTTTTCATGCCAGGTCTGTAGTGACCATCAGAATCCAGTTGTAGAGATGCTCACCTGCCCACAGAAGCCCGTCTGGATGTCAGAAGACAAACACTTTTTCCCAGCAGCAACAGCAGGGTCAGAGTTGAAAAGGTCATGAGCCACTGGGAAAAGTGCTGTCCTACTACCGGCTACCTCTACACCGCAGACAGCCGGCAGCCCCGCCCCCCACAGGGTGCTCTCTGGAGATTTATCTAACTGAAGATCTGTGGCGATAACGTGGCGGCCAGTACACTGCACGGCCTGAGCAATCACAGCCGTATCTCGTATTTGCCGAGCTGTGAATAAATTGCATCGATACGCAGACCTGCAGGCGACTGGTTCTGCTTTCGTTTTATCTGTTTGCCTCCGATCCTGCTATTGCCGGGGGGGGGGGAGGCAATTAAGAGTAAGTGGATCTACTTTAGCAGTTAAAAGGAGCAGAGTGTGTGGGTGGGATTCCAGGGCTAAAATTACAAGCGGGAAGCACCTGCAGGACCCCCACAGGTAAACGGGCATCTTCAAGTAGGCAGTGTTCTCAGTCGCATGGCCTATTGTGTACATGTATAACGACACTACAGCAATTGAGGTGTGTGCTTTAGCAGGCTAAAATCCCTGTGAGGAACCTGCAGGACAAAGGTTCATCAGAAATGACCGGACAGAATGATCCAACAGCATTCCCCTTATTCTAGGTTTGCCGGGCCGTGATGTGTGACTCAGATGATTAAACTTCTGTGCCTGTGATTGGCAGGTTGCCACTTTGAATCTTGTGCTTTGCGAAGTAGTAACATCTCCGTTGGGCCCTTGAGCAAGTTCCTTAACCCCCAAGGTTTGTTCTCACCTCTATATGTGTGTGTGTCTCTTTAAAAAGGAGAACGAGATGGGATATTAAAAAAAAAAAAAAAAAACATTGCAATCTGCCTAATCTCATATTTGTATAAATAAAGGTTTACTTCAAAATGTCACAGTGTTGATAACATAACATCCAAGCGGATTATATAGTGACTTGCATTAGCAGTGCACTTCCCTTCAAGCTATCCTCCCCCAGCGCTGGATCAGATAGGTCTGTTTCCAGCTAACATGGCATGTCCTCCATCCTGGGCACTGAGCTGCACCTTCTGGCTCCTGACAGAGAAATGTCAGACATACCTCAGTACTGCCATGGAGTGGCAAACATGGGGTGGCAAACCGGCACCCAACTGAGATCAGATTAGGGGAAGCGCTGAGCTGGTCTGACTGGGTGCTCCTCTCCCATCTCTGCTCGAACCTGGAGCCACGCCAGGCCCTAAAACTGACAAGATAGGGCTGCTGTTGTTGTCTCTCCAGAAGGAGGCCCTGTCAGGCCCAAGGCTGCGGGCTCGGAGCTGGGCCCGCTGTCTTTTTGTTCCCCAGGTCGGCTTGTGTTTATTTTAGTAACTTTTAATCTGATAGGAGAAACCATAAACACACAACAGGTACTCAGCCTTGCGTATTTTGACGCACAGTCATGGGAAAGATTTTTGTCGATTGAAGTCTTCATTTTGCCTAACCACGGGCTGGAGGGGGAGTAGGGTTTAGTGCTGGGCAGCGGTGGAAGCCAAAGGAGCACGTTTGATCAAATGGTGTTATTAAAACAAAAAAAACATGCTCTCTTTAATGGCCGCCATGCACACAATTCAGCGTTCCCAAATCCATTAAGACACACGAAGCAGCCACATTTTTAAACCCATAAAACGGTGCCCCCTGCAGAGGGAGCTACTGTACTACTCTGGCTCATGCTGAGTGTGGCCTTGCGCACATGACATTACCCAGCATGCATCTGGGGGGGGTAGGCCTGGAAATTTGAAGGGAAGACATTTTCTACCTTTATTACTCATCAGGCTGAGGGGTGAGGGGCATCACAGAGATTTCTATGGCAGTAAAAGCAGCTCACACCTGCCTCACTGTTGACTCAAATCCTTTCACCAATATCTAATCACCCTGCTGCAGAACGTTGATAAATAGGCACATGTCTCATACAGGAATGAAGCGCCATGTTAAACACACAGATCGTTATCCCTGGTTGCGGGGGGGTAGCTGATGGGCAGGTTAATGGTTAAGAGAGGGGCTGAGGTACATATCGCGCCAAAAGGAACCTGGCAGCCTGGGTCCAGGTCAACCACCCAATATATAGTCTGGGTTCAGACCAACTACCAGGCACAAAGCCCAGGTTCAAACCACCCAACTGACAGAGCCTGGGTCCAGACCAGTCACCAAACACACATCCAGAGTCCAGATCACCCATTTGACACATGTAGCATGGGTCCAGACCAACAACTCAACACATAGCCTGGGTCCAGACCAATCACCAGGCACATAGTCTGGATCCAGACCAACCACCCGACACACAGCCCAGGTCCAGACCAACCACATGACATAACATAGGTCTAGACCATCCACCCCACACAAAGCCTGGATGCAGACCATCCATCCAACACAGCCTGGGTCCGGACCTTCTATCCGACTCAGCACTTATAAACCTTCTCAGCTTTATTTTAATAATAAATCCACATATTTTGTGATTTAAATATTTCAACTGCAGCATCAATGGCTCAGTTACACCACTGATAACCATGTTTACTCAGAGACACACTAATCAGAAAGAACGTTAACGCCGCATCTTGGTCCTCATATCGGGTGTTCGAATCCATGAGTTATGGTGCCAATTTAGCAGTATTATCAGGGAATCTCACCAATGTGCAGAGCCTTCACTATTTATCCAAAGAGGCAGGATTCCACCCGTACTATCAGCTCGATGTCGGGGAGGACGAATGATGTGCCCTGATGTCAATCACAATTCTGACCACTGTGTTGCATCACTGCATTCGTGCAGGAAACCGAGGTCCAAACACTTCAGATATGCCTCCCAACCAATCATTTATGTAGCATATTTCTTCTCCTTTTTGACACTTGAAAGGCGTTTGGCTCATTAGAGGAGAATGCTTGCATCTATTGTTGGGCATTCAAGTTGGAGCAACAGGAAACCCACAAAACCTCAAAGTGCCAGATGTTACCCAAGAGGAACTAAACAGATTCACGAAAGATTTATGAATGAAAATATCAGAGAATCGTAGGGCATGAACAGCCCTGCTGACAGATATATTCTCTAAGTATAAGAATTACTCCAGGCAGGTTGGGAAACAGAGACACACGTGATACATCCACGGGATACGGGATTCCGAAATAGGCAACGGACCGGGGACTAGAGCACAAAACGAAGCGGAATTAAGTCAAGGAAGGGAAGGATGGACTGTGGGAGAAAAACATCAGAATCTGTGTGTGTGGTCTGGTATCTTCCATCAGGTCTTTATCTACCTGAATATCACAGTACGCTCTGTTTGTTCGCTGATACCATTTTCATCCATTTAACTTTGCACTAAAAACACACAGAATTTATCCCAATGCACTTTACTTGACTCGCTTAGTGCACTTGCAAGTGGTTCCGTATATTTGCTGCCCTTGTAGACAAATGCTGACGGTTAATGCGCTGAACAATGACTCTACCAGTCACTGTTTTTTAATGACCATGGTACATATCCTGAATTTTTTTTAACAGTAAAACATCCTGCTGCAGAAAAAGATAAGTCACTAGCTGTGGAGAGTAACAAACACTGATTATGAAATTCAGTAGAATCAAAGGTGTTACATGACAGTGACGGCTATTTATGACAAGGGACCCAGCAGCCAAATTTCTGTCCTTGGTGCAGGGAGATATAGAGCTCATATACTATCAGAAAAACGGGTACAGTACAGGCACAGTTATATACCCCAAGGTACAAACAACATTAATACCCTAAAAATGTTCCTCAGAGTCAATTTCTGTACCTTAAAAGGTACATTTACCTACAGCGAGGGTACAATAGGCAGACCCTTGAGGGTACAGCCCCAGAAGTAATTGTACCTTCAGAGGTACAAACTGCTCCTTTTTTTATCTGACAGTATACCTGTCTGATCACACCATGGCCGAGTCAAGCATTTGATGGGAATCCGTAGCTCTCCATCTGATCCGACCCCAAACAATGTGCACAGGGCTTCTGGAACTTTCTTACTGGATAGGCCAGAAAAAACGGTCTATTTTCTGAGGCCTGTCGGTCAGTTTTCCCCAGGACCTGACTGGCTCAGTAAGAGAAGAAAACATGGGCCGAGGTTGGTGGGGGGAGCAACTTGGATGGAGAGAAGACAGTGCTGCGGGAGACTGACAACCCCTACTCCCCCCCACACCATCCCTGCAGCTCTCTCTCTCTCTATCTCTCTCTCTCTCTTTCTCTCTGGGAAAAGCACACACTCGCACATGGCGGATCCACACTGAGAGGCTGTCTCCGAGGGGCCTGGCCGCAATTAGGGGAGGAGGTAGTTGACAAATTAAATCAGCATGCCACCTGCATGGAGGGGTTCAGTGACAGCAGCTTTTCAAACACGCTGGGACCTATCAAGATGTGTGTCACTGCACGACAATGGAGAGCGAAGGCAGGCCGGAGATAGTGCAGACGTGCAAACACACATGGGCACAGATAAAGGCAGAGAGAAGCCAGAGGCTGCTGCACAATCCACAGGTGTGATATGCAGAGCCCAGCGGGAACCTGACGAGAGAACCCTCGTTATGACATAACTGCATCATTAGGATTAACAATTACGCGTATTGTACTGCTAAATGAAACTAATTGGTAGTCACTGCGCGGGGCTCTCCGCTGTCGTTAAAAGCTTTCCAATCAAGAGGACATTCTTTGGAACAACCATAATGGCATGTTGACATTGCCCCGAACGTGTAAGATCGATGTGCGTTTTTTATTTTTTTTCTGAAGGCACACAGCCGTGGCCGTGTGACAAGGTCGTGGGACGAGGCGGGGTGCCGGCCGGCTGGCACCGGAGAAAAGGGACGGCAAGGCAGGCATGCGGGGGCCGCTGATTCGCCCTGGAACCGGCAGAGACTGCTCATTCCCCATGCATTTCCTGTTTTCCTTATGACCGTTTCCCGGAGTCACCAGTGGCAGGGGCATTCCCGCCACTGACTTCCACTCCGAGCCGCCTTCCAGGTGGGGGTGCTGCTCAGCCTCCGGCTCCCATGTTCCCACTCACAGAGTCACAGAGCCAGAAAGCCTGCTTAGAATACCCAGCAGCGGCCGTTTATTATCTGGCTTTGGAGGAGGTAGGCGGAAAAAAAAAAACACAAAACAAACTAAATAAATCCCAAGAACCCTCAGCATCAGATTTAAGAGAGAGAAAGAACGCAATAATTAAATCACTCTAATTACAAGCCCTGCCCTTTTCAGGAAGGCTCTCTCAGTGGGCTGGTGGGAGGGGGGAGAGTGACTAAAGCCCCTTCAAAATGGCACTAATCAATCAGGGCTTCCCCAGTCATCCCTCCATCTCAATCTGGCCCTGAAAGACTGACTGACACCCCTCAGACCCGGCATTGTGGTTCCGGACCGATTAGGGCTTTGCCCGGCCATTAGAGGCGCGGCCCGAAGAATTGCAGGGTTAAAGGTTCTTTTTTTTTTTTAATCAACATGCTCAAAGTTCTGGACACCTGCTTTTCAAATTGATGCTTGCCCCCCCCCTCCATTTCATTCTTTCCTTTTTTATTGCAGTTTGGGTGGAGAGGGGGAGGGGTGTCTCGATTGCGTGCAGTGGGTAAGTAAGGCCGGCGGTGGTGGTGGGGGGGCAGTGATAAAGTTTGAAGGGGAGGCTTGGCCCCACGCCTGAGGCTGCAGCCATTGTGCGGACAAAAGGGGGACGCGGGGCAATTTAAGTTGGCTCTTTACATGCACAGCCAGACGGCGCAAGCGGGACATCCTGCCAGCAAACACGAGGCAGAGAAAGGAACGGGGGGGGTGGCTAAAAGAGATAAGCCCGTCAGATTCGGCATTTTGGGGAGGAGGGGTTCGAAAAAAATACAAACACCGCGTAGGACGAGCTGCCGGGATTCACCATGTTTGTGTTGCGTGAGGGGGGCACACCATCTATCCTAAAACACAGCCAGAAAAATCCAACTTACAGTAGCGGGGGGTCTCAGGTAGGGATGGGGGACATGGAGAGGAATAAGGTTTCGGGGGGGGGGGGGCAATCCGTGCTGAGGGGAGGCATTTCCCTGGGGATGGGGATACTCATATGGTTTATTCAGTACTCTTAATTTCTGAAGGTACTCTGCAAATTATACTAACACAGATGCTAGGTCCAAATGGACGAAACCTAAATGCTTGGCCCAGGAACCAGTTCTCTTTCAGTGCTTAACAGCATAAACGGTTCCTGCTCCATCCTTTACATCTGATGGACATCACATGCTTACAATATTTGATGCATCATATCCCATCGTTTAAATGTTGTCTGCCTTAGAAACAAACTCTGCAGACGCTTATTAACAATAGGAAAACAACCAAATTAAGCATTCAGTCTAAACTCCGCCTTAAATCAAATGGAGAAAAGCACTTTTTAATGAGCTTAATTTCATACAAAATGGGACAGTCTTTTCTGAAAATCCCTCTTCTAGCCACTTACCCTGGTTAGGGTCGCGGGGACAGTGAAAAATGCTGAAAATAAGAAGTGCCTGCAGCTTGGAGGCTCTCCCAGCGCCGCTCCACTTGCCCACGCTCCTTTTCGGGGTCACGCCACACTACCTGTGCTCCCCGCATTTTTTCTGTCCCTAACATCCCCATCTAAGCCCCTTGAAATTAATTTTACTTCCCGACCGGGCAGAGGGCGACAAAGGAATCGACGTATTTGCAAAGTGCGCCATTAAACTCAGACATTTTATTTCGCCTCCCCTGGAAAGGTGTCGCTGTGCGTTTTTCTGATTTTGCAGCTGTGGCTTTAAGCCCTGTGATGACATTCACGCTTTCAGGAAAAGCCCACTCCATCAATGCAGAACAATGCCATATTCTGACAAAAGTCTAAAGACATTTTTGTCGCCCCCCCCCCCCCCCCCCAACTTCTCGTCCCCAACAGCAGCTTCCTCTCCATGTAAGCCCAAGTGCCTGCTTGGGGTGGGTTAAAGCCACTTTTACTCTCCATCCTTTCTCTCCCCTTTCTTTCATTTCTCCTCTGGCTGCTTCGATGGGTGTGTTAACCATTGTGTGCCCATTTGGGCCCGACGAGTCACTCAGGATCATTAAAAGCGGCTCTGACCTGCGGCCAGATCAAAATAATCAACTGGAGGGGTCACAGGCTAATGAGGTGAAAAGGGCAATGAAAAGGCCCCCCTCGATGATGCGCCTCTAAAGGCAGGAGACAATAGGCAGGGCAGGAGAAGCACCCATCACAAAGAGCTTATGTGGGTAAGCCCACGTGCGTGTTTACATGTGTGCACCTGTTGGGGTTTCTGTTTGTCCCTGTGAACATTAATGTGTATAAGAAGCAGTCCCTGTCGGGCATGCATGACGACAAAGATCCTGACGTTTCTTAACACAATTCAACAATGGTAGCCTTGGTGGCTGGGGCTTGGAGGGCTCCTCCAATCACGGGCGACGACACTGTCACGCTCTAAAGTCACACCCTTATAAAGGCACACATTCGCGTTAATGATACGATGACACATGGTCGGCAGACTCATGAAGGATTTCTGTCTCTCAGGGCAGGATGGGGTCATCATGGGGAAACAGGATCTGAGCGTTACCCCTCACGTAGCTAGACGCAGCACGAATGGTGCTCTTTCAAACTCAGGGACTTTATTGTTTTCTTCTCCTGCAGAGGTGTTTCTTTGATTGTGCAGCCCTGGCTTTTTTGACCTCATGTCTGGAATGAAATAAGCCATGGTTCTGTACATTTGGGGAATTCATATGATTTCGGAATTCAAACCCATAACCTACCGGTCACAGTCTCCTAACCCACTGAGACACGAACTGCACCATTAGACGGGAACAAATGCATAACAAGAAAAAGTAATATACAGTTTTTCATCCATCCATCCATCCTTTTTCTAATGACTTATCATGGTCAGTATCACTGTGATTATACATTTTTAACAATAAGATTTTCGTACAACAGTCATATTGGCCTGGATATAATTTCCCAGCATCCTACTGGTGGGACACAAATTACAAAATTCCGTTTACAGTAAATGGCATGACATCAGATTGAAAGCCACCCTTAAGCTGAATTAAGATATTTGAATGACAATCTTTATTGTGAGTAGTTACAGTGACAATGGGCAAAGCAGAACTGCTAACAGTGTCTATTGTCAGTAAACACTTCAAACGGTGGACCAGCTCTGGATAAAAAGCAGGGAGGGGTGGCGGCAGCGGTGAGGCGCGTGCTGCAGGAATCGGGCCGATGTGGGTGCATGTCCCGGCCCGCCCGGGCTGGCAGGGAGACTGCAGGGGGCTCTAACTGATGCTGTCCCATGGGGGAGACGGAGGAACATGGTGCAGGAAGACGGGACGGATGCACGTGCACATGCTGAAGCAGTGCATGCTGGGTAGAGGGGGGTAGTTATGGCTGGCGGGGCAGCATCACCAACACACAAGCTGTGGGATCGCTCCATACACTAAGCAGGCCAGAGCACGTCTCCAAAGACAGGGAGAGAGAGGCTGCTTAGGTAATAACCTGTTCTAATGGCTCATAGGGTAAAGGTTTCTGGGATATCTTAGTATCTCTTGGCATTTTACAGTGAGAAGCAGTAGGTGTGGCTCCTCAGGTACCCAGAGCCCCGGGGAGGGGGTGACACCCCCGGCAAATGCAGACAAGCACAGGGCACAAGGCTGGGGATAATTCTGGACAGGATGCCAGTCCATCGGAGGGCACTTGCAATTCGTTATTTAGAGACACCTATTCAGTTAACACGCAGGTCTTTAGGCCAAAGAAATGAGAAGATAATCCATGGAAGCACAGGAAGGACATGCACACGCTGGTCATAGGCGTTCTTGGCCAAACCCGAGTTGGTGACGCGACCCTGGAGATGCGAGAAGCCCCCATTCTCTTGCTGTGTTGTTCTACCCAAACAGGGACTTGGGGGGGCCAGGGTGCGCTCGTCTCTCAGCGTGCCATTTAGGTCCAACCCAGTGGGCATGAATGCAGTGGCACGGATGTATATAAGCTTAGGGGGGAACCGAGCGTGGGGTCATGCACTGCTGTTTACTGTACACACTGGTGAAGCTCATCTCATTGATTTTCACCACAACACGCTCCCGACAGCAAAACACCAGGCTGAGGAATAATTCCCTTACGCAGCATAATATTATAACCAAGGCGATGAACGTTATGATGACGAACGTTCACTCCACATGCTGCAGTTACAGGACAGACTGTAAATAAACACTAACGTATTAACGGCTCATGCACTCCATATCTATGAGTAACACAGGTATCAGGTAATTATTTTAGCCGGAGAATAATGAAATTGTTTTATCCCCTAATTTTTTATCACGGTGGGGTTGCAGTGGGCCTGGAGCCTATCCCAGGAGAGACAGGTATGTGGTGGAGGAACACTCTGGACACTCATAGATTTTAGATATTTTAGACACATTAATTCCCTTCAAAGACATCTTTGGACCGGAAAAGGCAAACAGAACATCATAAAAGGCTAAATAAATAGCTATTGTGTGTCACATACAGAAAAGCTATTAAAATTCCTCATATTTCACAAATCAAGCTTCAATAAGGTAACATTCAAACATTCACCACCTACAGCTGCTTTTCTTTGTACCCTGCCACAGGTTTTGGCACTTTAGTGTAAACAATCGCACTCGTCATCTGACACCATTCAGGAGCGTAATTCAGTGTTTGCCTGGCCCTCGACGCAGCGCATTAATGAAGTGCGTCTGTAGTGCAGTTTCCATGCGCCCGTACCCCTATCCCGTGCACGTGAAAAGCACAGGGGCTGCGGGAGCGTTGATCCCCAGGTGACAGCCAGGGATGAGGATGGGCAGGTAGGGGGATCCACTTCAGAGGCAAGACCGCCCCTCTGTAACGGGGAGCACACGAAAGGGGAACCTTGTAGAAATTGTCTCAAAATAAAGGGGGCAAAAACCCCCACTACAACAATAGAGCATCCTCAGTACCGGCCTCCGGTCTCACCTCTTCAGACTGCGCCCCCCTTCAACCAAATTAAGCCTCGGAACAATTATTCTGATCATTAGGCTGATATAAGCTCAGTGTCACAGAAGCGCAGTGGCCTGCAGTTTAGCAGAGGACAATTAGCTGTTCGCCTGGCATAGAATTACCCTGTAAATTGAGAACGCGCTGTCTAAAGGTCTGGGAGAATAGGGGGTGAAAGGAAAGTGAGAGAGGGAGAGAGAGGGAGACAGACACTCAGAGGAGAAGGAGGGTAAAGGGGGAGATTAAAATTGTTTGAATTAAGTCCACGATCTGCTTATCCATCCATTATTCGGCACAAATCAGGCCTTTGTTTGGCCTGCTGTAAAGGAGTGTCAATCATCTCGACCTGTTTTTTTTTCTTCTGCTTCTTCTTCTTCTTTTTGTACAACGGGAGAATTTATTATGAATTTGCTCCGTCACATAATGAGAAGCCTGCGCACAGAATGGCCGACGGGGACCGGAGTTAGCCATCACCGGGCCACTTGCGCTCTGGACTGACATCAAAGTGCCAGGGACGTCCAATCAGATTTGTCTTACAGGCATTACATGATGAATACGGTGTGGCCGGCCCACAAAAGCGTCTTTGTGAGGCCCTGAGCAGGGGCCTATTCACGGCGCGCAACAGCCAGCCAGAGTGGAAGTAAATGGCGAAAGGGTCCCGCGAAGCGTCCAAGTTGGGCGTCCACAATAGCTCATGCAAATGACCATGCCCCAGAGGAGTGCAGCGAGGAGCCCTGCTCGAGCGTCTGAAGTTCAGGGCCCATTCAGCGGGGAACTGAAGTGGCAGTCAGAACTGTCGGGCTCAGAGCATTCAGCTTCTTCAAGCAGAGAGGGATTACTCTCCGCCCCCCTCCCTGGGCCTCAAAGACAGAAAAAAACAGGGGTCTAAAGACTAACTTTTTTTGTATGAGAGCATGCCAGACACAAATCCTGAAGGCCTGGTGCAGTGGGGACTTCCAGGACACGGTGGCGACGAGGTGCTCTAATTTGCTAGAGCGGCCTCCTGAAATTAACTTGCACGAGGGGGAAAGACCAAACGAATCCCAGGCCTGAGGCGGAGGAGAATGGCGTCATAAGAGGTTCCTCAGAAGTGGTCCTGAGGCAGGATCCAGGAGCCATGTCTCCTCAGCCGGACCTGAGCGGCCGCCAAGCCTGCATGTCGATTCCGGTCCAGTGGGATGGTGTCGGCCCTGAGCGAGCTTCCACCAGCCGCTCATCTGGGGACCAGTTCAAACTGAGCCTTGACTGCGAGGGATTGGGGGTCAATCAACAGGGAGAGGGAGGGGGACCCGCTAGGCAGAGCACTCTGATTGGACCCCACATCTTCGGATGTCCTTCCCTGGGCCTCACTTCATCATCATCGCTATGCAGCCGCCCTGCACTGCTCCACCACCCTGTGTTTGTTGACATCCCTGGGAGCATCGGCACATTATAAATTTGTCTGTCGGCCAAAGTGTTTCCCTCGATTTTTTTTTAGCGGCTGTTTAAAAATTAACAGCCCTGTCGCAGACTCCCAAGGCCGCCCGCAGTTGCCTCCTCTGTCAGCTTGCACCCGTAATAAATCGAACCGGCTCATTTGCCACGCCGTGACACGTCCGGGGCCCACTTGTTCTAGGAGGGCATGAGATGGATGGCGCCAGCGGATGTAGCGGAGCGGGTCAGTTTCTGCTGGGGCTGGTGTGGGCCACACTCGAAACTTGCTGTACTAGAGTCTCATCACTTCAGTCAAAATCGCACATACCCTAATCGCCCACAATGCAGTTTGTTCTCCAGCGGTGGTCCCTACTATCGGATTAGAGTTTTATTGCCTTTCTCTGCTGAGGACAGGCCCTTAACTCAGTACACTGGTGCTTCAGTCTGATAAGTAATACTCTGGAGTGGTAGCTGACAGATATTCATCACCCAGTGTCCTTGGAAAACACTGTATTCCATAAAGCACAGCTCAGAAATACATAAAGAGTGAAACAATACAGGTTCCATTTCTTACTTATAAATATCATTATATTATACTTAGAAATATGTATTGGCTTTGGCAGGTGCTTCTATACAAACTGATGCACATTTTGAGAAACCAGTGCCAGACAATTGAAAGGGCCTTGCTGACTCATCCAAGGGTGGTATTACTTGGCCAACTTCGGGTTTTGAGCTAGTGACCTTCAGATCACAGGCACAGCAAAGGAACTATTTGAGCCACAATCCACCCCTCTGTGTGGCGACTCTCATTAGGAGAAATCGAATGAAGACGGATGGATGGATCTCCTGATTTAGAAAAAAAAGCTTCAGCTTTTGAGCTCTGCAAGGTTATTTAAATGGTGTACGCTTACCACATGCACCGGTGGGTGTCACAGTTAAAGAAATGCATTACAGACTGAGGGAAGACTGTCCTCATTTTGCATACAGTCACAGCGGCAGAGGACTTGCAAACTGGCTGGGCGGGGCCTCCATACCAAACAGGCATTTAACAGGACTCACCAGACCAGCACAGGTGTGGGCCCACGATTGCAGCTCCATACACATCCAGTTCCTCCCGTCCAGCCGTGCCATTGGGTTCCAATGGTATCATACCCTGGACACCCCAAATATAGGTTTAATTTCCATGGATTACAGAGCATCAACATTGTCTGACTTTCATCGGCTGACACTTAATGACAAAGAATAGCTCACACAGATTGTTACATTATTAAATGTACAGCCCCTAATATATTAAAGTGGACTCCTGATATGAACCCTACTTTAAGTGGATAAAAGATAAAGTTCATACATCTTTGGATCAGTCATAATCATGGACACATAACAGGTAACATGCTAGAGTTAGTACTCTATAACTTGAACAGAAAACAACTTTATCAGCCTCCAACACTATGTAATGGTGTTTAAGTGTCATTTAATAGCATTTAAGAGTTCCAATGACTGACCATGCAGGTTGGGTGACTTGGTGGATGGATGGATGGATGGATGGATAGAAGGAATTATTTGAGCGTTTTAGTAAAAACCTTGTGTAGATTCCAAATTATAGACTTTATACAAACAGAAATTTATGTTGCTTAACTTCAGGAAATCGGTTTATGTTAAATGTTGTTTTCGTCTCCAGACTGCATTTTGGACTGCCTATTTGCATACTGAATCACTCTCTCGTGCCGTCGCACCATCTTACACTACACCGTACCTATTTTCACCGAGGAATCGCAGAGCGCATCAGACTAACTTCTCAGCGGCCATTAGCTTTATCCACTTTGCATTTAGTTTTCATTTAATCATCTGGCAGATACCTTTATCCAAAGCGACACAGGGGATACGAGCACGCTGGTACAGTAAGAAAATCTGGCGAACAAGTTAAAAACGGTGATAAACAGGCAAGCTGAAATAGGACCCGCAATCGCGTTTTTAGATCATTTTAAAGTAGATGGTAGGTTCAATATCTGCATATTCCTCTCGTTTATAGAAATAAATGCGGTACTAAGCCCAGCGCCCGTTTATTTAAGATACTACTGGAAATTTTACACACAAGGATATATCCATGGTGTGCGGCGCACGGCTATCAATAGACTGCAATTGAAACATCACATCTTTTAACACCAGCGTTTTTTCTCGACGTGAAGAGAAAGGGTATTAAAATACATATCATCAGACGTAACATAAAGGGGTAGCCCTCCTTTTTCCTGCCTCTGTTATGCGCGGACTCCCGGGGATATTGGAGACTATATAAAGGAATGAGTAATTTCCCCCATTAATCACTTGTTGGAATGACTGCGCGTTTAGGGCCCACGCGCTGGCTGGACGCGAGCCATCAGCCAATGGGCGCGAGCGCGGATCCGCCGCTGAGTGCGGGCGCGTGGCTCACACCTGCAAGGAAAAGCATTAAGGCGAAGGGAAGGGAGTGCAGGCAATAAAGTAGCCCGGCTCCGCATGCTTTATCTCCGGAATGATAAAAACGACTTCGGGACACAGGGACAATAGAGCGTATAATGACTAACCTTACAATGGAAAGGCTCAGCCGCGTGTTAATGCATAGGGAAGTATAATATTGTGTCGCGAATGATGCAGCATAAGTAATGCGTAAAGAAAATGTTGAAATTACTCAATGTATGCGCATAATATATAATATGGCATATAATTGAAATTTAAAAATACAGTTACAGCATGCAATATATAGTTTCAAATATGAGGATATACTGTATTTAGTAGGCCTACCAGTAATAAAGTCCGCAACTTGTAAACAGAAATTGAGTGTAACGTCTGTTAATCTGCAAGTTTGTTTAGTGGAGATCTAAACTTTCATTTTATACAAAAAGTTAGTATCATATTTAGAATAAGAATCTTATTAATGTATTCATACATTGGAAGTGAGCACAAGCGATCTGCGTCTATTGTGGGCATCCCATAAGTCGCTGAATCGGTCACCTAAAATTACGAGATTGACATTGTGCTTATGTATGTATCCACACATTATTTTTGTGAGGTCTCCCCTTTTGAAGCCACTTTCATTTTGTTTGCAAAGCTAAAGCCGCAGGTGAAATCCAATTCGTTATTTTTTGTCTGCTTCACTGGCTTTGACAGCGATGTTTATTTACAATAAAAGGCACGCATAATACGTATAATGAGGCGCAAAGTCGCCAATAATAGCGCGCACAATAGGGTGTTGTGATCCCCATTTCGGGGGAGATGGGCTGTTTGATTGGGTTATGAATGCATGCTGAAAAACGCAGTTGGGGATACAAGTTGGTCTGCAACACAGGTTTTATTTAGATTGATCTTAATCGGGCAACAACAATTTTGACCCGGAGCATTATCCCACTGATTCGTCTGAACGGTATTTTAACGTAGGTTCACTTTTTGAAAAAACTGAATAACGCCTCCCCCACCTTTGATTTATTGGTTGTTAAAGGGAGAGGATAAAGAGGAACAATGGCTTGCATGAAACATAATATTAATCTTTCCGTTCACAATGCAAACAAAGCGCAGTGCATGTCGCACGTCTTTTAATAGATGGCTTGGGCCGTTTTTGCACAGCTGCGCGGGCCATGTTTTCTTGGATGCATTAAAACATGAGCAGTTCTCGTCTTTTTAAAACGTTTCCAGCACATATGCCACAACGAACATCGTGAGGCCACAGTCGTATTTGCCATGGTACTTTCAAGATCGCTGGACTGGCCACGCATGAGCTATATATAGGCTACTGGGTCGAAGTGAGCAGTGACTGGTAGACGTTACACCTGATCCCTAAATTGACGGGAAAAACGTGTCCAAGTCCTGTCAGGTCCTGCAGGGATCCCTGCACCCGCCACTGCACCAGCATCAGGCTGTTTTAAGCCTGTTGGTGGATGTGTTGTTTGGGTGGGGATGTATTCCAAATAACACACTATATAATATTTAGTATAAATAGAGTATTCTTTATTTATAAAGCTTGTTTACATAAAATATGATAATTCTGTTAAAAATTGCATATATACATTTAGTATGAAAAACGGGGAACAAGTGCATACATCTGAAGTCCTCCATACAGCGTAAAAGCCTTCAATCAGTCTAACAAGCGTCAGTATTACTGCCATAGCAATTCAGTTCAAACATACTATACAAAAATAATAATAATAAAAATCCAGCGATTTGAACAGTGTTTTTAGATCTATCTATGAAGAAAAACGTTTCTCTTCAGCATTTCCCGAAATCTCAAACGCACTCACACTTAAAGGTGGCAGTGTTACGTTTCTGATACGACATTTGTTTACAAAAATAAGTCTTCATGTAATTCAAACTGCTCAATAATACAAAAAAAACCTAAATGTACATAAAATGACAAACAGAAAGTTGAAAATCAAATGGATCGTTGAATCCCCAGAACAGCTGACTACTTATCTAAAGTTGATCTTATAAGTCTTTAGTGTTTCACAGCAGGGCAGTCTTTTACGGGTATCGAGTACAGCGCTCTTCCAACAGCCTACCGCATTTTCATCATTGTGAAGACTGACTCATCCACACGGTTCCAACTAAATAAAATTAATTGCACTTAGTTTGACAATAATATTATCTCCATGGGTTTTGCTGTGACATCCTCCTTGTCTCTCTGCGCTGCGCCCTTAGGCCGGACGACCTGGCAGTCGCCTCTGATGTTCAGAGTGGGACAGAGAGACAGTTGTAATGCCTTCTCCCGTAGCGTGGCAACGGCGACTGCAGATCCATCAGTGGGATCCTTTAAGGTACCGATTGCACCTGCAATAGCTGGAGAAAAGAGCAGAGATTTAGGACCTTTGCCAAGATGTTTAGCATATCTAATGAATCAAATGCATGCTCGGGTGCATGCTTTAAATGCAGAATGACAATAAACAAAACTGTAAAAAAAAAAATATCGGACGTATTGCAAGATTGGAAAGGTAGTGGGATATAGCGTATAGAACTAACACCACACCTCATCAATATCGGTCGAACCAGGTGGTGAAATCCAGTAGCTCTTGCTCCTCCGAGCTCAGATGCTCATAGCTCCCTTCGTCTGAAGAGTAGGTGGAGTGCGGCGACTCAGGGTCCGCAGAGTAGCTGTTGGAAAGGGTAGGGGATGGCACCCCGCACTGGAAGGCTGCGGACACCGCGTCGTGCTCGTCCAGCAACTGCTGCAGAGCGCGAATGTACTCGACAGCGGAGCGCAACGTTTCCACCTTGCTCATTTTCTTGTTTGCTGCCCCGTTGGGAACATGCTGGCGCAGCGTCTGGAAGCCCATGTTGACCTGTTTGACCCGGTTCCTCTCCCGTTCGTTTCGTCTGGCCACGGCCACCGGCTGCTGCTGTGGAATAGTGTAGCCCAGCCCGTTGAAACTGAGTCTCCTCTTGCACCTCAGGAGCTCCGGGGAACTCGAGCGCTGTCTTTTCAGCACTTTGCTCTTGCTTTGGTTGTTGGCTACGTTAGGGTTACCGCACTCCTGTGTCGAACTTTGCAGGGCGAATGAAAATGCACCTTGCGTAATTTGCGCCGCTGTTATTGTGCCGCTTTCCATCTCTGTCTGGAGCGCGATGGGGTGACTTGTAGACAAGGGCTGCGCGACCCTCACACACAGTGAAAACAAACGGGAGAGCTGGCAGTGCACTGCCTCTCGTGTCCTTCGCGTGGGGCGTGTGGCTAGAGCGCACTGAGGACTTGGATCCAAACCTTAACAGCACCTACTCCACTAGCTGATCTGCTGCAAACTTTGGCAGTACTCCTCTTTTTCAACACGCGTCCTACACCCCACCCCTTCGGAGATGCACGCTTCCCTGGAAGGCCCCGCCCCGCTGTGTGATTCTTCTGCGCGCCGGCTTCGCGAGCCAGGCGCGTGGCTCGGGGAGCTCAATAAACAATCCAGCGCTTTCACGGCACCAGGAGCACGCGCGCTACTCATTTACATTCCAATATACCTAACTTGAAAGCCCATTGGCTGATTCAAATGGTCTGCAACCGGGCGAAAGAAAGGGAGAAAGAAAGAAAGAAAATGGGGAGAGAAGAAAAAAGTGAATGGTTTGGTTCTTTGAAATGTCTTTTGAGTTTGACAATGTACCCCTGGCAAGACTTCAAATTATCTATGTCTCTCACTCCCCCCCCTCCACCCCACACCCCTTCTCTTCTGAGCTTTTAAAATCTAAAATACCAAAGACTTTCTCTCTGGTATCCAGGTTACTGCCGGGGTGAAGAAAATAACTGGCAAGCGTGTCTCTATAGAATAACTGCTCCTTATAGACCTCGCTTGGAAACACGATTAATTTAAAGGTAAACATCTTTTCAAGATGTGGCATAAATCACAGCAAGCCTCCGCATCATTGCTCGTAAGCTCGAGTTTATTAGCTGTACGTGTATATAGTGCATACGTGTAAACGTATTGCTTTGACAGATTGAGCTGTGCGATACACGATCCGGTACTCAGCACGCACCAAGGTGATTTGTAAGTTTTAACAGGCGAGCGACGACAATCGGGACGTCCAAATTGCTTTTTATAGCATAAAACTGCATATGTCAAAGGCAACAGATCATAAAGGAAATTCATATGCTGTTGCATGTACATTCATTCTGATAACTACTAAAATAAAATGGCGAACAAATATTGTGTTACCATAACTAAAATATGTATATACATCCAACACGTACACATAAATATTTACATGATGCCTTAAAAACAGAATAAGCGTCACGAGCCTCACGCTCTTTTGATCAGTTATGCTTTCTAGTAACTAGCATCCGGGTCAGTAATGCCGCATTTCTCTTGCAAGATAAAACTTTCTGAAATAACATATGCATGGACCATGACAACATTCCTTTGAGGCACATTATATACTCAGAAACAGAAATTTCTACATATGTTGACCTATATTGAAACTGTAATGATATCTCTTGTGTGAACTTCACGTAGGGTTCAGTCTATAACTGAATCGGTTAAATAACATCATAATACAAATTTTGCCGTCATTATGAATGCATTTTGGGGTTGAGCGTTAGGGTCCGAACTTAAGCACTGCTATCAGTTAAGTAAAGGAATTGTGCTTTCGTGACGCACCTTCAGTGTCAATTGAACTGCCGGGAGCATCTCAAGAGGTTAGTCGATCACGAAATTATCCAGATAAAATCCCAAAGTATCCAATTACCATATTATTATTCATACGCATGTGATATACCGAATTTTCATATTGACATAACACGTAATGATTAGTTTAAACATAACCAGCGACATCTGAACAGGAAGACATTCCAAAAATTAGACATATTATGCCATCTAGTGGCCATTGTAACGCTTCAAGAATAGGCCTACATGCGTTCAGGTACGTAGAGAGGGGATGAATTTAAGACACTTCAAAAATGATCATTGCGTGTCAACATTAGTTAGTTAGTAGATGTTTTATTTACACTTATCCATTGGCACTTGTAAAAGTCTTGGAATACTTTAAGACGCTTAATTATGGTGACTTAGAATTAAGTTAGTGTTAAAGGGACGGTTAACTGGTTGATTTAAGTGTCGCCAGTAGATGGCAGTTGTACACAACACAATTCGTCTGAAACACAAGAATGAGGCTAGTACGCAATATTCTGGTAATGAGGTAAAGTAACTCCAGGGAATAAAATGACGTTTTGTCAAGAAATATGACATTTACAAATAAACTCCAAAAATGACAGCAATGATGGTCAATTGTAAGGCTACCATCTGTAGAGGCGGCATGCTAGCATTTAGTGCCGTAATCCCTTATATCACCAGCAGGCTCCTAGACCTGGAACAACCTCTTCAAATGGATACTGAATTGGCAGACCCCAAAACGTCCAGACAGGCAGCAACCTCAATTATGTTGTGTGCCAGCCTAAGGTCTGGCTCATTCCCAGTAATTTCTTAGCAGTAAGAACAACTTTAGAAGCTGACCATGCCAAAATAAACAAAGACACCTCTAACTATAAATAAAGTGCAAGTAGTCCTTCACCTACCCTAAACAAAATGAAAATAAAGACACACACAACTGACATCTCCCTAACTAGTCAAAACAGTGAGAAAACCAATCAAAACAAAATGGCGTTGCACTCCATACTTCCCCAGCTACTCACGGTGGACTCAATATTTGCAAATATTTACAGGCTAGTTACAAAGTAGAATTAAAAGCCATAAAATCCAAAAACACAAGCACCAAATAGCAACAAGGGTCAAGTACAACAAATTCAAAATAATGGGCTTACAATGGGGCGTGTGGCTAAAGCGCATGAATTAGTATGAATACCACAGAAACATTAGCCCTGTAGGTAGAGCAAATGACTACTGGGGTCATAACAGTGTCTTCCAATATAATTAACACCCCGTAGGACAGTCTGCTGAGGTCATGTATTTAGCATATGCTGTTTTCCAAAGCAACAAAGATGATAAAAACTTGAGGTCAGAAAGCAGAATCAGGATCTGAAGCAGGTTTGCAGTCATGTTCAAGGACCCAAGATTGGTATGGTGGACCTGCTGGGCCCAAAATTTGATCCCATGGCCTTTTGGACACTAATACAGTGACCTACCACACTCAAGTAATGCAGTGACCTACCACACTCAAGTAATGCAGTGAAATACCACACTCAGGTAATGCAGTGACATACCACATTTAGGTAATGCAGTGACCTACCACACTCAAGTAATACAGTGACCTACCACACTCAGGTAATGCAGTGACCTACCACACTCAGGTAATACAGTGACCTACCACACTCAAGTAATGCAGTGACCTACCACACTCAGGTAATGCAGTGACCTACCACACTCAGGTAATGCAGTGACCTACCACACTCAGGTAATGCAGTGACCTACCACACTCAGGTAACGCAGTGACCTACCACACTCAGGTAATACAGTGACCTACCACACTCAGGTAATGCAGTAACCTACCACACTCAAGTAATGACCTACCATACACATTATTCATAAGGAAATACAGTAATTATGTCATATTTATTATCATGTATTAATTTGGTAGTATAGCCTGCAAGGTACCCAAGCAGGACTTCCACTGTACTTTAACACATATTACAAGAAATTGATAAAACTGAAAATTACATGGATTTTTTTTTCTTGAACCAAGAGTTCATTTTACTCACCTATTTCAATTTCATCTATTAAACTTAATACGATTTCTTAGCAGCACTTTGATGGGTAATTGCAGCATAATTTGCAGTTACTAAGGAGATTCTGATGAATGCAAGTGGGACACAATAATGAAAAGATGCTTTCCGTAATGACTGTTTCTCTATCCACACCAATCATTAAACCTAGTGTTTATTACTGTGACTGACAGACACAAAAGTCCTTACATAACAGAAGAGATATTCTTCTCCCAACAAACTTCTCAGGTCAGTCAGGAATGGGACTTTCCCTTGTGCTTATCCATCATTATGCATTTAGTCAGCTTCCCAAGTAATTTAAATAACTATACACTATCACAGTTTCCACTCTGCTTTAATTTCATGCTTTTCAGTGACTACTTATAAATCCATTAATGGTTTGTACCTACACAAGAATATAGATGTTTGCTGTTGATTCACCTTTTTTTAAAAAAGTAATTTGCTCTTTTTTCCTCTAAGGTATATCTGCTGTGGCGAATATGGCAGTTCCCTTTAATAATTCTTTTCATCGATGTCACTGCTGTGCTACTGTTGTGTCTTTGCGGAAAATTTCGCAATCTCGATAGTTACAATAGCACAATTGTGCCCCTGTGAGGTAAAGTGGGCTATCCCACAAAAGCAAAGTTTTGGAAAATGAGCTCCAAAGTTGACATTTTTTCAAAAAATCTATGTGTCTATACCGTACAATTGATATATATCATAGGTAGCACAAAGGTATGACTTAGATAACAACAATTTATCCAATTGAAAATATTCAATAAAAAGGGGGTAGGGGTCAAAAATGTGGGATAGCCCACTTTACCTCTCAAGGGCACAATTGTAGCATGTTAATTTTCCTTCGTTCTGCATAAACAGCATTTAGGAAACAGACACTCATCCCATCTAACTGTTTGACCTTATTCTGTGGATTAAATTAGGAAGTGAAAAGAAGGGCATTTTAGACTAACTGATCCTTCCTGTTTGTAAGGCATAAATCTTGCACTTAAAAATATTACTTACGAAAGACGTTCAAGATATCTCATATGTAGGAATACAGAAGTACCCATCAGAAATATGGAACAGTTCCTCATTCTTGAGCTTTCACATGGGATTCCCTGCTGAAAGTGACCCCGTCAACTAAGGTTCTATGCATTTTTACGTAAGCATTCTCTATTGATGTATACCGATAAAGGGTGCAGTCCTGGTACAGGTTTGTTCTCCAAGGTAAAAACAACATTAATGTACCTCCAATGGTACAAAAAATGTTCCTCAGTGTCCATTTCTCTGCCTTAAAAGGTACATTAACCTACAGCTAGGGCACAACTGCCAGACCCTTGAGGGTACAGTCCCAGTAAAAATTGTACCCTCAAAGGTACAAATCGGCACTGACAGTGCAGGACATCCCCTCTTTCTGTCCATCAAACAACTCCCTAAAAATTCCACAAGAAAAATTGCCCTCTGAAATATTACTTCATGGTAACTTTATTGCGAAAATACTAAGTTTCTGTATCTGCATGTATTAATGAATTGTATTGTGGAAGGGTGACATTGTGCATGTGACATCCGAACTGCAACATCGTGGGTGCAGCTTTCAGTCTGGGTTGCTTCCTCTCCTCCATTGTCTTCTTTCTTTCTTTCTTTCTTTCTTTCTTTCTTTCTTTCATTTCTTTGTATTTCTTTCCCTGTTTTTGTATTATTCTGTCTGAATGATGCTGTAATGTATCACTACACACCCATGTAATGTGCCTTGGGGCGACTCTGCTGTGAGAGGCGCTATATAAAAAATAAACTCAATTGAATTGGTTAAGTTATGCTTTCCTCAGCACCTGCACTTGACATCATCAGACCTTTTCAGTTCCCCAGGACATCATTTATGATAGGTCCGCGTGTTGAAACTCATATAAAACGTGAACAGTTTGGTGGAATTGGGGGCTGCAATCAACATTTTATGCATGGGTCAGTGAGGGACTATCCAGTGACATAGAGGTGTCCCATATTAAACAACATTCAGTCCACTCCTACTAAAGACCTCAATGTACTGGAATTATCACATCTGCATAACCCACGTGATATTAGTCACCATTTAGCTGTATAATACACCCCTAGTAACCTTGAGTCGCAACAACTTAACCGTTGAATAAGTTTCCTTAGAATGAATAGAAAAGTCCTCAGAATTTTCACGGCACCAAATAGGAACTGAAAACCACGGAGGACACATTCTTCCCTAAAAGCATAAGCACACCTGGCCTAGTAATTTACTGGTGGAAATCAGAGTTCATCCTATTTAAATTTATCGGTAGTCTGAGAAATCGCTAATACAGACTTCTAGTAAGTACGACTGCACCTGCAAAAACTACTGTTTAACGAAACCAGATTGGGACGACTCTTTGTGGATGGGTAACTTGTTGGATTTAAGGTAGTCTGGGAAGAATGTAAGTTGAACGATTATGAAGTCCATTTAAACTTTGGTACCTTAAATCTGACAAGTTACCTCGATAAGTCAGTAACCCCGCTTGGTAGTACAGGCCACTGGTGTCCGTTCCGCTTATCCTGGGGCACAAAGCCGAGGCACCTTGGTTGGGATGCCAGTCTTAGCAGCACAATCTGAAACTACTACAGGAACTGGACTGTGCTTGGGCTGGTGTTGCTTATCCGTAATGACAATTTCCACACTCTTGGTATGCCACATAAATACACTCACCCATAATCAATTTTATGAAATCGCTTCTCCTATTCCAAGTTTCGGGACCGACGCCTATCCCGAAAGCGTTCATACACCTACGGGAAATTTAGTAACTCCAATTCACCCCCAGCATGTTTTGGTCTGTGAAGGAAACCCCACGACGACACGAGCAGAACATGCAAACTCCACACACAAACGGAGCAATGATGGAGAGCCATAATATATGCCTAATACTTACACTTGGTGTCGAGTTGTATTAAAAACGGCTGAACTTCAGCCTCGAAAGAAACATCGGGGAGCCTAATATAAAATAGTTACTGCACTTCCGCAAAATTATATTTCACTTTGCTAGCGATCAAAACATTGCAAACATATTTTATTCTAGCTAAACTTTAGGCATTAATAGTCTAACGTGTGAAACAAGAATGAACAACAATGCTTGGATTAAATCTGATGTAATGTCAGAGTACACATGGGCCTATATATCTTATGTATGCTATTTCATCACCGATGGAAAAACTCTGGCTGACGCAATTTCCTCGTAAACCTGCTTGACTTTCGGTTTCATATTTTTTTTTTTCAAACAACATGCGCGTAGGCGTCATAGTATAAAACTGCATGGTTGTCAGAAACACTCCGAAATAAAACATTAGCACCATAAGCAAATACGCGAGCTTCTGTTAACGAACATGCAGTGGTAAGTTTATGTCCGCTGTATTCTGACTAGTGTTCAATTAAATCTGTATTAGGAAACGTACTACATAAATTAGGCTACGTTGCTTAACTGTACTATTTCATTACTTCGTTCAATAAAATTGTTAAAAAGTTTAATCGAAGGAGAAGCGTTTAAAGTTAAATGATTAAAGTGCTCACGTCTTTTGCTAGGCTGGATTTACTTCTTATTTATTACGCAACGACTTAGCTCTGTGATGTAGGTGCCGAGTACATAATTCGATGATTAGCTTCTAGTAGTCTTGCATCCTGGCGTTTTTTAGATGATCTGTTAATGCCAATATTTGAAGAATTTCAGACATTCTTATTAATCGATAAGAATTTACACAATACGGTAGGGTCCGGTTAAAGTACGTATTCAGAAACAGACTCGTATTTGCTCGATTAAAGATGGCTACAATCTTGCCCACTACAAATGTGAACTATTATACATCTGTCATGTGCCTTTCTCTAAAACAGCAATAAACCGCAGTTTGGCGAGTGGCTGATCGATCAGGTGCGAAGCGGACGGTACGAAGGGCTGAGATGGGTAGATAACAACAGGATCAGAATCCCCTGGAAGCACAACTCCAGGAAGGACTGCAGCGATGAAGACAACAAGATATTCAAGGTAAGCACTGATTCGTGGGAAGGTAATGGTGACAGTTCTTCTAATTTATAGCTGTAATCGATACTATAACTATAGCAACCCTTTTTTGTTTGTTTCGTAAATTAACCAACCGGAATAGAAACGTTCATTAATCTCGGGCAAACTATTGCAATACTAGATCAACATTTAGCTGTTTCCGAAAACAAACAATCAGCATTAGTGAGATATTACTTTAATGTGCGATGCCACATCAATAAATGTGTAGAAGCAGTTAGGGTTGGGTATCGTATGGTATTTGATTTTCAAATAACGTTTAAAACGTTTAAAATGGTGCTGGTGCCAAAACGGTGCAGGAACCGGTAAAAATCCTTTTGAGTGAAATACAGCTACACTGTAGACCACTTAGATTTAGGTATTTTAACCGTGTTTAAGGTAGTTAACAATGGCACTGAGCTCCACTGATGCTTCTGTTTGCTTGAGCACCAGAGGGAAAATATTTCTACAGCTCAGGTGTTTAAGTGACACCAAAATGAGACACCAAAATTTGCATTGCAGTACGGTCTGGTACATACTGTTGGTATTGGTATTTAGGCAGTGGGATTTAGTACTCAACCCTAGTAGCGATACATTTTCAGTAAACTGGTAATCACAGTAATCACTCCCTTCCCAACCATCTCATTGTAGGCATGGGCCGAGGCCAGTGGAAAAATAAACGAAAATCCTAGCGACAAAGCAAAATGGAAAACGAATTTTCGCTGCGCTCTGAACACTCTAAAGCAATTCAGAAAGGTAGAGGACCACTCGAAGGAGTCCGACGACCCGCACAAGGTCTACGAGATCGTCACGAATGGACGTAAGAGATACCAAAAAGCAGAGTCACTTCAGGAAGCTCACTACCGGGTTCAGGACATACTTGTCAAACTGTAAAGGTGTTGTCAAGGATTGATTCAGGTGCCACATAAATGTCTGTCATGACTGCTGTTTAGCGTTCACTCTTGAGATGCTCTAGGGGGCGCCATTTCTAGTGCAGTTACACACAAAATATGCTATTTAATGTCAGACACCAGTGTCCACAGTCCATCCCACTACTGGACTTTGCTTGAATGGCAGTTAATTGAAAGTCGAATCAATATTATCCTTATATTTATAATAGTTTTCTCTGGTCACTTACCAGAATGCTTTTTCACTAAACTTTCCTCTCTACAGATAAAGACCAGAACAGCCAGGATTTCTCCATGAATGTCGAAGAGCCTTTTATCCAAGACATTTACAACACAGATCCCTCAATATCTCAAGATGAAATGCAGGTAATGCTTCATGGTCTCATTTAATCATAATTTTATTAACATCTTTGTCTGAATGGAGTTTTACTGGCAATAATCTTCTAACTGTAAAATCTGGTCTTATGAATGTCCTGCATGCATTTCAGCTATACTGTATGTAACTGAAAGGGGAACGTTGGAGTTCTTCAGGCCAAACTTTTATATCTCTGTTCTGTTCCTATCTGGCAGGAGGCTTTGTCGAATGACATGTTTACCCTGAATCTCAACAACCAACCAAGAGGTATTGGTAGTCTATAACTCCCACCCTATTTATTAAAGGTGTAATTTAATCTGAAAGTTGTTGACATTCTCAACCCTCAAAAGAACCCTCAAAATAACACAAAACTGGTCTTCGTTTCCCCCCTGAAATACAACTAATGATTGAAGTTTTAATTGATGTGATCAGGGAAGCGAGTTGGGAGGGAGAAAAAATGTGGACCGTCTGTGGGTCCCCAAGGACCAGGTTCGGAAACATTGGTGTAAACATTGAGTGGGTGGTGACAGAGATGTTCTTGTTTCCCAGCAGATAACTCTCAGTGGCATGTGCCCTATCCCATCACCAGTGATGTTGAGCAGGGTGGCTACTCCGGCCAACCCATGACCATGGAAATCCAGCAGATTACCCAGAGCCAGATGCCGGTGGTGGTACAAGAGCCCTACTGCCCAGGTATGGTGCTGCCAGGAGATCTACAGAACTTGAGAGCTGTGGGTGCTGTTTCATGATGTTTCATGACTCCAGACACACCTCTGCACCCCCCACCCCCTCCACTCTGGTGCCTCTTGCAGTGAATCAGCCTGAAGTGTATGACGTACCACCCGTACCTCCTTATTACAAACTGGAGATCAGCATCTGCTACAGGAAGAAGCTCCTGGAGAGCATCACGACCATCAGCCCCCGGGTGCAGCTCCACTTCCGATGTGAGGACCAGACGCTGAGGGCTCAGTCCATCTGTCTCCCCAGCACCGAGCGCATCCTGGACCGGCATCAGGCCCACTATACTGACCGCATCCTCAACAGCATCGAGAGAGGCCTCCTACTGGAGGTGCGCTCTACAGGCATCTATGGGCTGCGTCAAGATAGGTGCCATGTGTTTGCCTGCACCGGAAACCCCGCAGAGATACCAAACCCCCAGCCCAACAAGCTGCCCCAGAACAGTGAGGTGGAACTGCTCAGCTTTGAAAAGTTTATCAGGGGTAAGGTACTTCATCACTCAAGATGGCGCATAGTACTGTGGAATTGCACCTACAGGGTATCGGCTCCAATTCCTGGCTCTGTGATGAGTTATTTTTTTCATTCTACTTGTGTTCATAAGTTTGTAAGACAATGTAAAAGATACACACATTTGTATACACTGAAATATTATTAACAATCGGCTGGCTAATGGTTACTTTAGCCAATAGGATTCATGTGGTTATTCTGAAGTCATATCACACTGCAACCCTTTCCATGGCATTGATACGGATGGGTCCCTACTTCTCTGGCCAGATATTTCGCATTACCTTCCCAGCATGAAAGCCTGCCCTTTTTTTCAGACCTGACAGAGTTCCAAGAGAATAAACGAGGCTCCCCAGAGTATGCAATCTACTTATGCTTCGGAGAGAAATTTCCGGACGGAAAGGCCGTGGATAAGAAGTTAATAACTGTCAAGGTAGCGTAAAGTTCTTGTGCTTTTATGTCAGTCAGTAATGGAGCCCTCAAATGTCTCCATTAGGAAGTAATCTTAACTGTTTAGAGAAGCATGCAGTCGGTCTCTTTTGGGCACCACTCATGATGTTCAGGCTGACATTTAGAGGAGTTCCCTCCTCTTGATTTATGTGGCTCCAATACCTGTTCCTCTCCATCAGGTGGTGCCTCTGGCTTGCCAGGACCTCCATGAGAAAGCACATATGGATGGAGCTTCCTCCTTGCAAGGCGATGCTGTCAGCTTACAGATCTCACACAACAGCCTCTTTGATCTCATAAACTCCACCTTCGACCTTCCAGTCGCCTTTCCCTGAAGACCATCCCACTCCCAAACGCCTCATCTGCTCTCGGATGCCATCTGGGCACTTTAGTTTCTCTGCCCAATTAGTCTATCCGGTGCTTCCCAATCCGGTCCTCGGGGACCCAAAGACAGTCCACGTTTTTGGAAAAATGTGGACCGTCTGGCAGGGAGCTCGGGGGGAGCAAAAATGTGGACTGTCTGGCAGGGAGCTCGGAGGGAGCAAAAATGTGGACCGTCTGAGGGTCACCGAGGACCAGGTTGGGAAATACTAGTCTATAGACCCAGCAGTCAATGTGTAATTCTTCCTGTCATACATTCCAAGGTCTGAAAGATAAAATTGCATGCTGCATTTGTTTAATAGAATCTACAGAAGCACATATAAACTGAGGCGCAACCCTTTTTTTGTGTGGTTAGAAATTCATGCTGAAACACACTCCTTTCAGAAGCACACAGTGGAAATGTTTACAGCAGTGGTAGGTGGTCCTCATTTGCAACAGTTTTTGGGGGAAAGAATTAACACCTACTCTGAATGGAAAATATCAGCACTTGAATACTCCTGCGTATCGAATCTTTATGTAAATGAAATGTAACATATTTGTATGTGACATAACTTCTTGTGAAATAAATGTGACAGCTAATTTCTCTGTCTTTAAAGTCTCTGTCCTCTCACTGAATGTCTTTTAAGATTTAGTTTGCAAACTACATTCCTTGTGTGTAAATTTACCTGCAGTGAAAATAATAAAAGACCAAAACTTGATTCTGCTTAAGAAGAATCCTTTTATTTTTCTCTGGCAATACAAGGTATATTTAGCCAGTACAAGTTAAGAGATTTATTTGTCAATGGTTTTCCTTTCAAGTATCATGTAAAAAACAGTGATAAACCCAACCCTGAATATACACATATGACCATGACGTTTGACAGCTGGAAAGCGACCTTGTCGTTTTGCTGCCATTATTTTTTTTCACTTTGCATTCCAGCCATTAATTGGAATTTGTCTGTAAAATAAACAAAGAAACATCACTTTACAAAAAAAATCATTCCTAGTAAATCAGTTTTTTCAGCCAGCACAGTAAATCCTGAACATACGATTCAGTCGTCATCAATTACCTGATTATTTCATGGGTCCCATTGAGATGTTAGCATATAAGTAGTCAGGATTTTCATGGTTAGAGGTGGGAAAAATTGGATCTATATTAGACAAAGCAAAAACCACGGCATGAACTACAATTTATGAACTAAATACATTGGCATTAAATACTTGGTACATATAAACTATATCCATATAATACCTGAATTATGTATGAACTACGCACCTTTTGGGAAGAGCAAGTACGTCTTGCATGTATGTCCATTCAGGCAGGTCATTTTTTCTTCCTGAACCCTGTGGATGAGAAAACCACAATGATGAGGTTAATAAAGTTTGATGATGTTCATAACCAAATGTTTGATCTCCGTTATAAATGATTATATTGCTAGGATTCAGAAATGTAAATCCCGATTATAATTAAACGTTTAACAATATAGGGCGCACAGGAATGACAGTAGTTTTGACCCTTCCAAATATACCAGTTGTAGAGAGAAGTTAGAAGTGTTTAAATTGGCTCTGGAATATTGACAATGCTGTTTGAGTGGATTACTTTTCGCGTTGAGGGAGACTGTGCCAGTCTTTCCATTTGAACTCGTCGGTGCATCCTGGCTCCCTGCATGGGCTGTATGTGTACTGATACAAGCCAGGCCACTGGCTAGAGAGCTTATTCAACTCAGACAACACGGCCAGGATCAAGTTCCACAGCTGTTTGAAAGCCAATACTAAAGAATAATTCATTATTTATTATTATTATCATTATTTGATAAAATCCTAAAATCCACAATACATTATGCATTACCAAATCTATGTCATTAGTTAGTCAAATGTTTCTTCCTTTGTTTAAATTGTACTATGCCAAGTGTGCTAATATCACTTACAATAATATTTGTCACATCCCACCTTAGCCCTGAAAGCATTCAGATTTACTGCATGAAATGTAAGAGTACTTACAATTGTGTTCTGGTCTCTTGCATCGTATTTCAATGTACTGATCATCAATGTCGGTGCTTTTTTTCACCAAAACAAGTACAGCCTCGTAGCCAGCCAATAAGCAGCTATTTCCCACCCAGTGTGTGCTATACATGGAGCACAGTCTTACAATAAGCCTGGAAAAAAATCATCATACCAACATTTAAGGTACCACGCAACTGCATCTCACAACCAAAAGAAGGTAGACGGTACTGTACCGGTGGAAGACACCATGAGGGATCTCCGGCATGAAGTAGACCAGAACCTTGATGTCCTCTGGATCATCCTGCCCCCACATCTTCATGACCTTGTCATTGTCTTTCAGATAACCTGGGAACATACAGGCAGGTTCGGGCTCAGAGAATGAGTGCCTCTGCGTTAAGGATGAACCCCACTTCTTGTTTGGCTCAAACTCAGAGGCCTGAGGGTTAAGGACACGTGCGAAATTAGTTGGCAGGCAGATCTCAAAATATCTGAGAAGGCTAAGGATTTTCCCTTCCTTATTCCTGGTGCCCGTCATCTCTTTCACGAAGTGCTCATCCCTGGCCATGTCCGCCTGCATTAAGGCCCTTCTGACCAGCACGCGAACAGCATCGTAGGACAGAGTGGCTTGACTTTTGAGCCGGTCGATCCATTTGTTCCTGTGACGGTTGGGACAGTTTTCTTTCTTCAGGATAGAGCTTGGAACCTCCATCAGCTGCTTCACCAGGTCGTGTCTCACTAGAGTCTTTCAACAGCAGAGAGGATTACTTACACATGCTTACATACACCGATGTTTTCACCTCCTTGGATCTCTCACTAGCTACCATTAGTACCCTATAAGCCTTGCCATTTCAGAGATGCTCTAGCCTAATCTAATCTGACTTTAATAATTTGGCTCTTGTCAATGTCGCACAGATCTTCATTACTGCCCATTTCTTCTGCATTCAACAAGTTGACTACGAGTTCCAAATTTTACCCTACAGTTAAATATATTCGAGACCTAGACACTCACCATCTATAATATCTGTCATTATTTATAAGCTGAGAACATGATGGGTCAAACACACGTCCAGACAATAATATATTTTACTCCAGTTGCAGAAACACAGCAACAGTGCCTGCAAAACACTGGTAAAAGACTGACAATTAGTTTCCCTGTTTAGTTTCAGTGTCAGCAGCTACCTTGAAGAGTGTAATAAGAAAGGATGGCTTGACAAAGACTGTTTCTTTCAGATCCTCAATCTCTTCAAACCACAAAATGGTCCCAGTTCGATGAAGGTAACGGAGTATAGAATGTAAGTCCTCCTTGCTCAGATTTCCAGAATTGAGGGCACTGTTTGCCACAAGATTGTGAAGATCCACAATGCCTGTATATGACAAAATAATTGGTGTAAGAGGTTACTGCTTCAACTTGCCTTGATATATGTGACGTGAATATGATGAATACTTAGAATGGATATGTGGTTCTTTTTTCAGTCATATTAATTTTCCCTAATTACAAAATTACAAGTGAGTGTGAGATGTAAACAGCAAAAATATAATGATTTATTTATTCGCAAAAATGTGTTCACCGTGCTTGGGGAAATCCGGCTTCTTAATCAGGCACCGCATGGAAGATTCAACCTCTTTATAAGAGTGTGGCAATGTCCTGACAATGTTTGGAAACAATCGTTTATTCTGAACATGTTGCAGAATGTGTTTTTGAATCTCCTCGATATCCGCGCACTTTGTGCAATCAATGGTAATGAGGCTAGAAACCTTGAACAAGGAATGGATTCAAAATTAGCAAATATATACATTACAAGAAAATTTGATCATTGTCAATTTTGAGACCCCTGACTACTACAAGCAATTGGATGATGCATGATTGAATGGATGTTTAAAAAAAGAAAGAGAGGATCATGTGCCCAAGTTATCGCTCCTCAATCTGCTCACAGTGATCGAGCAAAGTTCTGTCAATGATCAGTAGTCAATGCAGAAGACATATGACATCATACCTTCAGGGTGTAACCTTTAAGCTGATGCAGTTGTGTCAGGTGCTCAGAGAATTCGTCATGTTGGCTTTTGTCTATAATATGGCTTATCTGTTGATCCAGGTTGGACGTCCTCTCCTCAAGTAGATCATGTGTCTTCTTTTCTATGTCCTCCTTCTTCTTCCTTCTCTGCTCTGCATCTTCGCACTGGTCAGCATGGGTCCCCACGAGCAGAAGCACAGAGTCTGGGACCCTCATCAGAACATTTTTGATCCAGAAGCTGACTTTGTCTTCAAAGGACTGTGCGTCCTCAATATCGTAGCTTAGACCAGACGTTAGAAAACAAAATGGAGATAAATATTCAATTCAGTTTGTATATTTTTATATAGCGAATGATGTAGTCGACCTATATGGCCTATATAAATACATCGACCCCTTCACATTTGTGGATTTGATATTCACCGTTTTGGTCAATCGTAACCTTAAACAGGAAGGGAATATTTTTAGAGCTTGCTGAAAGATTGCAAAAACTCACAGACAATGCGAAGACCTAAGCCAAAGACAGTACTGAAAATGATTTGGATCAGAAAAAATTCTATAATACATAAATATTAGTGATAATATATTTTAGTATAGGTGCACACTATGTCTTTAATATGAAAAGTCTTGGCACTTGGGTACTGCACACATTTTTGTGATCCTGGAATCTCCCGAAACTTCTCAGTGCCAGTAATTTTGCATTTTTTAATGAAGGGTCTAAAATATAGTGCTCCTAGTGCGTGCAATAGTAATTTTGATAGTTTATATGTTACAGAATGTCCATGGAATCCATCCATTTGAGTGCTGCCAGATTAGAAAAGTGCTCTATGAGCTTATGAATATTATATGAATGAATTAAAAAATTGTAGATAATATATGTGTTTCATATAATGCGTAATATATGATTAGCGAGTAAAGATACTAATGTTTCGGGGGGGGGGGGGGGAGATACATACATTTAATTTATATTTCCATTAGATTGTTTATTCTTCCCCTCATCTTTTTTTATTAGTTTATTTTATTTTTAAGTATATTTTATTTTCATTCTTGTTTAAAATTTGCTTAAAATTCGAAGCGGTCTTGCACAGTGTGATTTGTTTAAAATCAATAGAAATATTTGGAAAATAAATAGAATGCACTCATTTGTCACGATCGCGCTGGTAAAAGCGGGCGATCGCTGGGGAAGCGAGCGAGCAGGAAGCAGGGAGCAAGCAGGCAGACGGATTTCGGGGAAAAACGGGGATTTATTGGGGAAAGTACGGGCAGGACGGAACACAGGCATTGACAACATCAATGACGGACAGGGTAAACAGGTAAGACCAGAACTTAAATAGGACAAGACTAAGCAAAGTAATCAGACAAAGCTGGAAACAATCAGGGAAGCACACGTGGGTAATCAGGGGGCGTGGCACACACGAGGAGGCGACGAGCCGGGTATGACACATTTGTCATCCATCCACAAGTGAGAAATGCAGCTCATTGGGAAAGTGCGTGCTTTGTGTGTTTCAGGTCCTGGGTTCAGTTCTGAGCATCTCCACTCCATCATCTCAACAAGCTGCAGGTGGCTATGACTAGGATTGAAAGGTTGTCTGCTCAAATGTTAATTAAATATGTAAATTTTCCCACAGTTCACATTTCTGCTCCTTCCCAGCTCCCTGCCAGACAGTACACATTTTTGCTTCCTTGGGGAAGAGCAAAAACGTGGATTGTCTAGGGGTCCCTGAAGACCAGGTTGGGGAACACTGATATATTGTATGACCTGCATGTAATATATGAACAGTATTTAGCTCAGAAGAAAACAGTTTACATTTGCCAGTGGGTATTTGGAGTAGATGTTTGGAGAATATAGTAGCAACGCAAATACCTTGAAAGATCAATAGCCAGAATGACGAGAGCATGAGGTGTGATGAAGATGTGGTGAGTTAGATAATACTCCTCATGTCCAGCAAAGTCCCAGAAGAGAAACTGGACGCCATCCTTTTCTACTTCGCTGATGTCAATACCAACTGTCCGATCACTGGCTTCCACTGTCACTGCTCTTCCTTCTCGCAGACTGCGGCATAAGGTGGATTTCCCAGCCATGCTGGAACCCAGGAACAAAGTCTTGACCCTAGCCACAGTGTCCCCACCTAGGTCAGCTTCCAGTTGGCGGAAATAGCTCTGAATGTCCTTTACCCCTCCAGCACACACTTCTTCTGGGGGTGTCTTGAGCTGATTACCATTGACTCTGAAAACTTTGAGGTCAGTTCTTAAGAAGAGCTCGGCCGGCAGCTCAGTCAGACGGTTGTTCTCCACATGCAGCTCGTTCAGTAGAGGGAGCCCCACAACTGCCCACAGATTTTTCAAATAATTGTTAGACAGGTTTACATACTTCAGGCTCTTACAGTCCACCAAATCAGCAGGGAGTTCTTCCAGGTGGTTATTGCTCAGATTGAGATACTGCAGATTTACAAGGAAGGAGAACACCTTTGTGGGTATCTTCTGAATCTTGTTCTGATTCAGATAGAGCCTCTGCAGGTTCTTCAGCTCCCTAATGGCAGCAGGAAACTCAGAAATATTGTTCCAAGACAAAATCAGCTCCTTTAGGTTGATCAGCTGTGAAATATGACCTATATGCTGTAGTTCATTGATTTGGAGGTTCAAGCTCTCGATATACTCTGCTTGACCAAAGATCTCCTGAGGTAGAGCATTGAGCCTTTGTTTGGAGAAATCCAAACCTCGTCGGTCGTGAACATCTAACAAGTTGGAAAACAATGTTATTAAATGAATATATGCACAGCAAAACTAGAGCCTCATGTTGTGAAAAGATACCGCTGTGTTTGCACAGCTGAGTAATACCATACCAATCAAGGACTCGCTTTGTCCTTACCTTTAACTCTTGTTACAATATTATCATCATGAAAACCTGCTTTTTTCCCCGCAAAGTTTGACAAACATTGTTACAGGGGGAAACTTTCTGAGCAATATGTCGTTTTGAGTTTTCCTCATTGTGTGACATTAGAATGTACTTTCACAAACCTACCTAGGCTATGTGTTATAGCCTAAATAACTTTAAAAGTACAGTATAGTTAATACATAAACCAGTAACATATTTGTTTATTATTATCAAGTATTATGTACTGTACATAATTGTATGTGCTATACTTTTATACAACTGTCAGAGCAATAGGTTTGTTTACAAAAGCATCACCACAAACAGGTGAGCAGTGCATTACAATGTCACTAGGCGATAGGAATTAATCAGCTCAATTATAAGCCTACGGGACCTTGTCGTATATGCAGTCTGTCGTTGGCCGAAACCTCGTTATGCTGCCCATGACTGAAATTTTATCTGCTTAGTATGGCAGCCTATAATGCTAACCTAATTCAACATATTTGACATTCAGTACCGTTACTCCCCAGTCCTGTCACTGACGTCATTGTTCTCGTGGTTGGCGCCCTTCTTTCTGCTAGGCTTCCCGTTTTGACCCCTCATGGTCCCGTTCGGTTTCTCTGTTCCTGGTTATGAATCTCTGTAAAGTCCCCTTTGGTTTTTCTTACACCTGCTCCCGAGTCACTCCTTTCCGAAGCATGGCAAGGAATAAAGTAACTAAAACTAAGTTGATTTATTATTATTACTAGCTATGAATGTTTGGTGAATACAGGAATGTTTGACGAATACTATGGAATGCCGTATTACTCTTAATGAAATTAAGAAATACAGACGCTCCTCTACTTACGAACAAGGTACGTTCCGGACGGCCGTTCGTAATTTGAAATATTTGTAAATCGTTATTCGACATCATTTTAAGGGTATACGCAAGCACAACGAACTAGGATGCTGGGAGTACGCACGCTACGCTGCTGCGTGGCGGGAGTAGCGGCCAGAAGTCGTACCAGGCGGAATTGGAGCGCGGAAAAAAAATGATGCTGCGGATAGGGAACGGGAGCCCGAAGAATATATTTTGGACTTACTGTCCTCTTCGTTCGTATGTCTAAAGTTTGTAAGTAGAGGAGTGTCTGTATATCGATCAATCAATGGACAAAGTGATGGACAAAGCACACCACTGTTATGATAAAGTGGCATTATGAAATAAAAAGTTGGTTCGGAAAACCGTCATTCAGAATCATATAAAAAAGTTTTATCTAACAATAAAAGGAAACATTTAATTAGTTATTGAAATATTTATTTATTCAGTCATTTATTTCTAAATATATTTATTTCATTTTGAGCAATATGGTGTCCCATAGAATACAGGAGACGATTTAGAACGGGCATAATTTCGTAATAATTATATAAGCCAACGTCGATTTGTGTGATTGTCTGTTTTTTCCACCCCAGCATGTATTTTAGTGATAATTATTACAGAAAAATCCTACCATACTGCACACTACGCAATGAAGGGAAAAAACTGTGTATATATTAAAGCGTTAGATCATCAGTTACTTGTTAACCACTACATATGCACAAAAAGAACAGCAAGCTTATAAGTGAGGCTATACGTCTTGTAGGTAATTTAAAAGAACGTTCTTCCTTACCATTTGACCGTGCCATCTTGGGCTCCTGCCAATGAACCGACTAACTGAAAATGACTTACTGGAAACCTGTCCAACAATAACATAATACATGAGTGGCGGGTGGGGCAATAATAACAACAACAACAACAGCGTATCCAGACACTAATGAAGAATCAGAAACCAAAAGTCATTTGGCAACTTCATATCATGTACACGGTACACCTAACACACCACCAAAATCTTCAACTTAAATTCGCCGATGGTGAAAAGTCAGACAATCCTGCTTGGACTTGGATGCAACAGTAACACTTGACTTGAGGGGACAGAAATACGTACCAGCCAGGTAGTTACTAGAGCTGCCCGGGTCAACCACAATTGAAGAGATAGTGGAAACATCTGGGATAGAGTTCAGCTGTGAGGTGGTGGCTACACAAGCTCACAGACAGGGACCCGATCACCCAGCATCGATACCCAACCTCAATGGCAGCAGATTCAATCAATGGTGTTCCAGCATCTAATGGAAAGCCTTCCCTGAAGAGTACAGACTATTACAGCAACTAAGGGTCAGCCAGCTTCATATTATCGCCCTTTGATTGAGAGTGAGATCTTGGACAGACTGGTGTCCCAATACTTTTATCCAGATGTAGTTAATAGCATAATGCTACAATATTTGTGGCCCCTCGAGTAACTTTTAAATATCAAATTTGATATGTGATAAATAGATCAAAAGTAAATATGTTATAAAAAAAAAAAATCGAAAGTAAAAGACGCACTTTCTCAGCAATTTTATTTTATTAAAGACATCCTCTAAGAAACGTATTTACAAACAATTTAGTGGAAACCTTGAGTTCCTGACAGTACAGTTAAATAAGGACACTGACTCCGAGCAGCCCAGGGACAGTTCAGGGAGAATTTTCTCTAACCAACCCATTTCTTACAGCCACGACCTGCCTAAACAATTAACGTGACTTGCATTTTAAACATTTCAAATCCGATAAATGAATACCCTAAATGAAAGAAATGAAACTTAAGTTAACTCTTCCTGAAGACACCTATCCACATTCCTTAAGAGAGATCAGAGCTCACCGACATCAGTACACCTCCCATCACAAAATCACCGTTGGTGAGGTCTACAGTACTCAACACACATTTAGCTAGCAATGCGCATAAGGTGACATGTGACCCGCAACATAAATCTGATCTAATTCTCAGCAGGACAGACCCTTTAAATGACAAGAGCCTCATATATAGCACACTCGCCCCCAAGCAGTCGACTCGCTGGAACGCAACCCACATGATGCGGTCTGAGTTCGGCCTACATAAAGCCCCAGGGGGCGCTATGTTGTCATAGTAATCACCAGACTAACTTCCTTAATATCTTGGGATAGCATCAACAACTGAGCCCCAGATCATATGAAATACTGTACAATATTCATTTAATAAAAGTGCAATGTTGACAATTAAAATTTCCCCCAAGACTTTAAAAATTAGAATAAAAGGGGAAAAAAAAAGTCCAGTTTCTCATAACTAAGAGGTTGCCATGGAAACGAGCAATGTGGTGGGGACCTATCGGCTTGTCGGGTATGCATGGCAATATTTGATTCACCGCCTCTTGAGGGTTGATCTCTGCATCCTAGGATGAATCACTCTATTTATGAAGCTTTTCACCAAAGAGATGTAATTTTACTTGTAGGAAACAGCCAGACGTCGCCTTCGATCCTGCTCCACATTACTGTTAATGTAGCGTATAGCTACAGGGGTATCTGGTGGTATGAGCTTTGTTAGTTTAGCTGTGTTTCGGAGGCCGTGAAATCCAGAGAGATGTATCTGCGGATGACAGAATAGGAGCTCATTACAAACGCAGAAGGAGGAAGAGGCTATTCGGCAGTGGTGCTTTAAGATGCTATCTCAGAAGCCTCCATGAACAGCATTTCCATTCAGCGAAACCCAGACCAGCGAGTCTTACCGCTGCCCCTTCCCCCAGGCAGGCAGAGCAAACACAGCAGATCTCCGCTGCTGCCCTCATTCCTGCAGGAACAAGCAGATTGCTGACTCAGGATTCCTAAGCCCTTTAGTTTATACCATCACTATACAGTAAAGAAAAGATAAAATGAAAATGGAAAAAAAGACAGTGGCGCTAGCTGCAGAGAAGGGATCAGGTTGTCTTTGGAAGACGGGGGTTGGGTTTGGATCCTCCTTGGAAGATGGGACGGGGTTTCGGTCTTCCCTGGCAGAGAGGGGCGGAGTTTCAGGCATCCCCGGGACCAGCTCCTCATGAGTTGCCAGTAGCCTTGCCGGTCACGCCCTCCTGGGCCTTCCCCTCTTCCCCATTCTTCTTGTGCTTCCTTGCATGCTTGTATTTGTCCACGTAGGCCTTCACAAGGTTGGCCACCTTGACTGGGTTAATCTCGCCACTCTTGCTGTGGCACACCTGTAAGCCAAAGACAGACTTAACACAGAATCGTTTATACGGGCCATCACAAACACACAAAGATGTACATGTACAGCTCCCCCCCCCCACAACACACACATGTTCATCGGTTTAGTAGGTTCCCTACGACAGCAGTTACTAATACCTTAGAAATCTAACTGGAGGAATCAACATTACTAACATGAGTATGTTCTATTTTTAACTAAACTCTAAAAGACCCCGGACAAAAAGCACCAGATTACAAAGGCTCCTCAGAGCGGGTGTGGGCACCTTCTGAACGGCCTTCCGGAGAATCTCCTTGTATTCCTCCTTGGTGATGTCCCTCTTCTGGTAGAAAGGCTTTATGGCCAATTTCACTTCCTCCACGGCCCGTTCCTGCATATGAAGCTTCTTCATGTACTATAAGGGCAAGAGTGTCGAACATGCAGTCGATAAGCCCAAGGTTTGACACCAGTCAGTCTTTATTGAAGAAGCCCACTCATTGATGGGGTTCCCGCCATTGTGGGGACTCGCCTTATCTTTTCTGGATGTATCCTGGGCGCCACCTTCTTTCCTGGATGCCGACTCTCCCTGGCTGGGCTGAGACTGGCCTGGCTGGGCCTCCAAGCAACAGGGGGGGCTGTGTGACACTGAACTGAGAGTCACTTTTTTAGGGAAGTGGGGAGCCAATTCCCCAACCGGGGCAGCAGATACAGCAGACTGACTGGAGTCCTGGGTGGGGGTCAAGGATTCAAATAAAGAACAACATTAAAAAGTGGCCAGCAAACCCAAACTCCAATCAATTCAGTGGCTCTACACCTGCTTCTAACCTTAGACAAGAGGCAATTTAAATGTAGTTAAACAGAATAGAAAAGTTGCATAAAGGCACAGGTCCCTTTAGAATAAGAGGCTCAGTTTATAGTCAGCTATTAACAGAGATCCCTGATTGTCACATAGCATCAAGGCTGGGATATCTTTTGAAAAAACCCACACGCAGGCTGTATGGGAGAAGGGCAGGAAACCACAGATTATGAGAAATGGAAATCAAAGGGCAATTACAGACGTCAAGCAAAACCAGTAGAGCAGAATGTAAATAACACTCGCTGTCACATGGATGCGTTCCTCAAATTGGTCAATCGTTGCACCACAGATGACAAGGTGCCTCGATTTCAGCGTCCATCTTTGAGGTACCGATGTATCACCTCATAGTCCACCACAAGACTACAAGCACACGGAGCCAAACCTTCCGAACTCACAACCCTCCCACTGCAGAACAAAACTCAGCAGACGTGAAATAAAATCCTTACATTTACGATTCTACTTACTGACATAGGAACCCGGTTCCTTTACGTCAGCATCCTGTAAAACCTGAATTTCTGCATACTACACCACAGAGAACACGGCTCCATTTTTATACGTCTAACGTTAATGTCCTATTTTTAGTCAACTTGTCCTCATCAGTTTGACACTTTGACCGAACCAGTTCAGGAAATGTGTTAGAGGAATAACCTAATCAATCAAAATATGAAACAAACCCTCAATAAGCATGTAGCTAAAGAAACTATACTGGTTTCCCTGAGAAGTTCTCTCTTGACAAGGCATCTTGGAGAATGCCCTAAAATTCCATGGTGCCATTCTAAGCCAACTGAGGTTTTAACTTTCATTTACGAAGAAAATACTCCGATATCACTTTCAGTTTCAGTCACATGGTTCCTGCTGGCCTGAGATGCCCCCACCTGCTCATGCTTTCTGTGGGAGAACTAAAAGCAACATTTGCAATTGAACAGGAAACATCAGCATAAATAAATGAATAAATAAATAAATAAATGAATGAATGGATGAAAAACTGCTACCACCTTCTGCTTTGGTGATGTAATTACAGTTAAAAAGCAATCTGGGGAAAAAAGGCAATGGTTGAGGACAAGGGTCCCCAAGAATTATTCCCCAAGGACCAAATTCCACCAGTGACACTTGGGGGAGGTTCCCGACGATGAAATTTAATACTTTAGTTTGCCTTGATTTGTGGTTGGGTGTGGGGCTAACTAGACAAAGCAGACAGAAGTAATCAGGTCAATGCATGCCAGTTTGAAGCAGCTCGTGGGAGGTCATGTGACTACACCATACCTGGGTCACAGCTTGGTTGGGTCCGGGGGACTTCCTGGATGCTTCTCGGCTGCTTTGCAGCAGTCTAAATTGAGAAAGTTCTACAAAGATGAAATACGGGGCTGATGTCAGAAAATCCCATTGTGTAGATTTTCCTATAGGAATTCCTGTCGTGCTCAAATTATTTCATGAAACCAAGAATGAACTAGCAAGCAAAAGCAGCCAAATTCAGTGATGTAACTACCGCCCAAAAGGATGAGCGTCGAACGATTACTATTTGTCTTTATGTCTCTCCTGGCTTGATAAAGTAGCATTTCCTCATATCATGATTGGCATCCTCACGCCTTTTATCCAGCTTAGAGTAAACGGCAATGCTGATAACTCTGGGCAGGCTTTAAATCCCAAGTATAAACTGCCTTTTACATAAACCATCAGTGTTCTCCTGCATCAGTGGTCTCTAATTCTGACTTACACTTTTGGTTTTTTTCCCCAGATATACTTTGCCAGTTCCCAGGATACTTTAAAATGGACAGAATATGCAAAAGCTCCCAGAATTTGCATCTCGATACCTTCATTTGATTGTGACTACGTGAAGAAAGTCTAATGATACCCAGGCTTCAACATAGGACTTAAAACAAACTGCCCCACCTTCATTTCTCCATCTGGGTCAAAGGTCCAAAAATTTCAGAAAATACAAATACTGGAATAGCTGGTACCATGTTCCTGAATTAGGACAGGCCCTTGGTCACCCAAGACTGGAATGCAGCTGTTTAAATATTGACACTTCTTCAATGAGTGTTTAATGGGCGTTTCATATCTTTCGCCAACACTGGTGGGTTGGCACCAACACGATCCCTACTCACTTCCAGATTTCTCAGCGATGGGCTTATCAGCCTCCTTGAGGTTCCATGTCACCCTCTTCACTGATGGTTTGGACCTGGTGCCAACCACCATGGAAGGGATGTCCGTGGCGACTTTGACAGTAGGCGTGTCCTCCTCCTTGCCCTGACAGACGGACACCAGTCCTTCCTTCTTCACTGCAGTACACTCCGTCCATTTAAATAAGGACTCATCTTCCTGCTTGACTGGAGGAAGCTGTCCCAGGTTGACCATAAACGTCTCTTCAGTCTTGGTTGCAGATAGGTCCTCCTGCTGAACCAAAGACTGTCTTCCTGGTTCAACCTCAGACAATTCTTGTTTGGCCACAGACGGGCCATAAAACACGGTGCCCCTCTCGTAACCCCCAGTCTCTGGGTCCGCTGCTCGCTCACGCTTCATAGAAGTCAAACTATTCAGGATACGACCTACATTGGCAATGTCATCTGCTGACAATGCCTCTAGTTTGACTGAACCCAATGTGTGCTGTAGATCTAGGCCTGTTTTAGAGCCATTTTCAGCTAAAGTGCTATCTGCTGCCCCCATGTGACAGCCTCCTGTCACTGCAGGCTGACTAGGGCCAGAGAGGAGAACTTGAGTTGCGTTGTGGGATGACAAATGTGCAAACTCCTCTGCCCAGATAGATTCAATTTTGATCTGCTTTTGCAGATCCACACCTGCCATGGACGCGATGGCAGCATCTTGATTCAACTCGCAGGCCACCCCATAATGAGAGGGAGATGACTCCTGTTTGATTTCTACAGGCTTCTCCACTTCTGCTTCTTTAGGCTGGTTTGCACCCTCAGTCAAGCAGGGGGTGGCAGGTTTCTCTGAGCTTTTAGGACATCTTGAGTCTTCAACAATCTCTAGAGAAATGGGTGTTTCCTCTTTAATTTCACATGGGTCTTTCAATCCACCCAACAGGTCAGGAGAGAGACTAACTCTTTTGATCTCTTTGTGCTCTTGTGGTTCTTCTAGCATGTTAAAAGAAGCAATATTTTCCTCTTTGACCATACTGGGATGACCACCATCTTCATCTGCCACTTCTTCCTTCATAATGTCCGTAGATGCTTTAATTTCCCTGCTCATAGAAGCAGATGATTCCACCTTGATCTCCTTGGCTTCCTTCTCCTCATGCACTGCTACTGAAGGTACCGGAGTTCCCTGAAAGATCTTCTGTGTTGACTGAGACCTGCTGGATGAACAGACATCAGCTTTCTTCTCTCTGGACCATGACCTGGATCTTGGACGCTTGCCGTCCTTTGACCGTGATCCGACCCCGTCTTTTGACTTGGTGGTAGGATGAGCCATCATCCGGTCTTTCCTTCGCTCTCTGGACCGAGACCGGGATCTGGACCTTGACTGCGACCGGGAATGACCTCGCCGCTTTTCCTTCGATCCTTTCTGCCTGTCGTCTTTTTGCTCACGGCTGTCTCGTCTGTGATTCCTTCTCCTGGATCGGTCCCCACTACCAGAGCGAGACCGCCTCCGATCTCTTGACCGTGACCGCCTCCATTTTCTCCTGGACCTCTCCTCATCCTCTGACATGCTGTCAGAAGAGAATGTGCCCCCCCTCCTGCCCCATGAATGTGAGGACTGTGGTCTGCTCTCCCCGCTGCTCCTCCTAGTTGTTTTCCTCCAGCTGGTGTCAGGGCTGTTAGAGGCAGAGCCGTTGTCCCTAGCCGTTCTCCTCCGCTTCAAGTCACGATTTTGCTCTGCACTTACTCTCAATGGTGACCTGGACCTAGTCCGAGAACGCCGGCCATCTGGCCCAGATGGTTCTGGTTTAACATTCAACTCGCTGTGGTGACTGGAAGATGAGATTGAGTGTGTGGATGTCTGAGGCAGCTTCATTGCAGCCTGGTCTAATACTCCCTCACTGCCCATCCGACACTCTGGATCGCTGCCTGTGTCCCTCTTCTTCCGTTGAGTTAAACTCAGAGGACCAGTGTTCACCTCCTCAGGCTTACAAACCTCTGGCGAACTGTCCCTCTGGGTGCAATCCAGATTCTCCTCATCCTCCTCCCCATCTCCCAGGCACTCATCTGCCCCTGCCATGCCAGGCTCGGTTTTAACCTCGGGATCTGAGCTGGAAGACGGCGGCTGCAAGCCATCCGATCTCCCCAGCGGGGAGGCCTCATTCTCAGATGTATTGCCAGGGGAGTCCGAATCGGAGCCCGTGGGCTCAAAGGGGTCATAAATCTCGTTCTTGCCCTGCTTTTCATCCCCCTTCTCCCGCGATGATAGCAGCGTTCTCTTGCTCTCGCAGAGTTTCTTCCACGGCTCGCTGGCTGCCTGCCCACCCGGGGAGCCCTGTGCCGTGGTGAGGCCTAGTCGCCTGGCGTGCCATGGGTTTCCACTGCTGCTGATGCGGAAACTCACAGTAGAAGGGCCTGGGTTGGTGGGCAGCGGACCAGACACTGCCGACGCAGCTCCTGGTCCACTAGGCCTCTGTCTAGTACTGCCACTACTGCTAGCCTTGTCCTGCTCACTCCCAGACGTGCCCTGGCCTGTGGTCTGCTGCCGGACCCTGTGGCTGGTCAGGTTGTTAGTGTCGGAGTCTGGGATTCCCACTAGGCCAGCACCACTGATTGCACCTGTGGTACCACTAGAGGTCTCCCTTTTTATCTTTGGTATCCGTGGCAGGCCAGAAATATCCACCCACACAGGTTTAGGTGGGGGCTTACTGACCAGCGGTGATGCAGAGTCCTTAGTCATAGAGGGAGAAACGCAGGGGGCGAGGCCGCTCAAGTCCTGGCTTCTGGGGCTGGGTTCGGAACATCTTCGGAGGTCTGAGTGACCTCCTAGGGGAACGCGAGACCCTCCGGGCAGGGCGGGAAGCCTCTGGGGAGTGAAACTCGACGACTGGGGGGACGTCGGTGTTGAGGGGCTGGGGAAGCTGAATGGTGGTGATGGTCTGGCAGGAAAACCAGAGGAGAGCCCCCCCTCCCAACTTGAGTTAAAGGCACTTGATCCCGAGCTTGCCGATGCCCCGATGCGGATCTCGGCTCCAGACTCGCACGCCGCTCCGCTGGGAATTCTGGTCTTTGGTGACGAAATCGTGACTGTGGGGAGAGAGAGAAAAAAAACATTTGGCAAGGGCTTGATAGTGAGGGTGTGATAGCGTAGCGAGGGCCGCACCGGAGTGCCATGAGGAAGCCTACCCGGCTTGATGGCCTTCAGTGAGCCGTCCCGGTTGATGACGATTTCGGAGCTGTCCATCATCAGGATGCTTTGACCAGTCAAGATGCTGCTCAGCAGGTCAGGTACTGGGGCGGCCTCCGCCACCACCTCCGTCTCGGGAACCCCAAGCCCTTGCCTGCAAAATACAAAGCACACTGTAATGCATCCTTGACTTACACTCACAATCACTATCACCGTCAATATCCCTGAATGTGACAGAGCAGACTGAAGTACAGGGATGGCATGAGGCTCACCGGTGAAGGCCGGTGGGTACAGGCCGCGCCACAGGCTGGTGGGAGCGGAGAGCAGAGCGGGACAGCCCGGGCCTCTTGGCATCTGGTCGCTGAGATGGTCCTGGCTCGTCCCTTTGCAATGACACAAATGTCATGATGCTGAGCATGACCACGCATGCCAAGCAAGCCCTGCTCCAATGGCACACCACTTACCCTTCGTCAAAGGGGTCCAAGTCAAACGGGTCTCCGTATACAGACAGGGAGGCGGCGCCGATGTCGGCGCGCATGCTGCCCAAGCTCTGCTCGGCGGGTCGGTAAACATCCGGGATGGAGGAGCTGCGCCCCTGCCGGGTGATTCCTAGGTTCCGGGCCAGGCGAGAGCGGCTTGTCACCGCCTTCCTCACCACCTTGGGGACACAGGACCAAAGAGGTTGCTATAATACCATGCTTCCAGGAAAAAGGACAGTAGTAAGGGCCTGAGACAGGCACCCACCTGTTTCCTCCTTGATTTAGGCCTCCTGACGCGACGCTTCCTCTTCTTGCCGCTCTTCTCTGACAGCCCCTTTGTCTTCTTTTTCGCAGCTCGCCGTCGCTTCGCTGGCCAAAAACAAAACAAGCCCATGTGATCTCTCACGGCTGCTCTGATTGGCTCACTACCCCAGCGACCAATTTCTCTTCGGCTGGTCTACCTGCCCTGCGTCTCCTGGTCCCCGCACGTGGTGTCAGGTCTCTCACGTATTCAGCAGTGTTCAGCCCTGCTACCACCGCCTCGATGGCCACATCCAGCCATGTGGACCGGGCCAGGTATCCAGGCACCTGCTGTAGGCCCAACAAAACCCCCATCCTATTAAAAAATGTCCTCTTCAGCCCTTTGACCAAACTAAAAACATGCATTCACAAGCCTCGGAAGATCATGGGAGATGATATTTACGAAATATGCGTAACAGGGTGCTGTAATTAAAAATGGCTACGTGGCCTGACTCCGGCACTCAAAAGTATACAACAGAGAACACGCAATGTTTTTCCTCTGAACACCATTCCTGACACTTCAGAGAGTGGCCAGAGACGGCTCTAATTAAAGCTCAGTGCTGAGTGTGTCAGACCTGTCCCGCAGTTAGTGCTCACTCCAGTATATTACTACTTAGCCAATCTCAATTGTGAATAGCGTTTGGTGCTTAGGACCAATCAGGACCGAGCATGCCTCAAACACACCTGGACGCCGCGTGCCTGCGAGATGCGGTTCCTGTTGACGGTGGCGCGGACCCTCTCGCTCTGCCATGTACGGGCGATGGCACGCATGGGGCGGCCACTGGAAGAGCGGCTGCTGTCCACAACCAGGGCCATCACCGCACCCTGTCTCACCTCGTCACCAGAGCCACCTGGAACACGAACACAGACCTCAAAACTCCTGTCCAACATGACTCCTTCCAGACAGCTAGATAGATAGTAGGTACCCGGCCCTGTTGAACAGTACCGCGTCTGCCCTCTTGCTTTCGGTACTATCCATCTTATTTACCTGTGCGGGAGTTGCTGGCTGCACATGCCGGGCAGAACCACTCCTCCACGGGGACTGCGCTGAGTGGGGGGGTGAGGCACTCCATGTGATACCTGAAAAGTATGCATAAATATTAAGCTATGCTAGTTTGTGCCTCTCCAAGCGGCACACAGCATGCTGGCCCATTGAACCAACTCACCCCATATCACACCCGTCGCACAGAAGCAGACGGTCCTCTCGGTCACTTTGCCCGCAAACCTCGCAGTTGGTCTGGTCCAGGTCAGGATTCAGCTCGGGCTCTTCCACAGCTGCACTCGCAGGCTTCGGCACGGAGATCTGACCGCGGAGATCGGCACTTAACCTAACTGGTACAAAGACCTCCAAAATCCTGCTTCCCTCCCATTTAATGACTCAAGCTCATTAGCACCCTTATTTCACACAAATCCCAAGAAGGTTCCAACCATCATATCTCTAGAATGGACAGAATGGACAGAAGAGAAGAGCAGAGAAGAGCTGCAAACACTTCTTACCGTCTTCTGAACTTTCCCCCCGTAACACTTCCGCAGGTAGATGCTCTTGAAAATGATCCTATCCACTGGACAGGAGCTCGCATTCTAGTTGATAAACACAGCACAGAAGCACAAATTACAACCTAAAGTCCCAGGTGTGTGTCTGTGAACAGGTTTAGCCATTCTGTATGGACAATTTTGGTTCCCACAAGACAGCAGAATGAAATGGGGAAAAACAAACCACAAGGACATCCCAATAACGTAATACAATTCAAAAACTAAAGTGCAAGAACATTTTCTCTATCATCTGTTACTGAGTTCCGGTAGTTAGTGTTTATTCTCTTAAAAGCCGTAAAACAGGTGGCAAAAGGGAATTTCTCACTACTGTGGCCACTGTTACTACATGCATGAAGGGTTTCTTCATAAACATCCCCAGTAATTTCCCTTTAAGAACTGGTTTCTTGGGAATCCTGGGAAAATTTTCAGGTGCAGGAGGAAAAGTTACCTTGGCCCACTCCAGGATGCAGTCTAGGCAGAAGTAATGCTCGCAGGTATCAGGCGTGGCCACCGGCTGCTGGTGGAACGAGTTCAGACAGATGGGGCATTTCTCCGTGTCCTCATCTGAACTGAGGTCCGGCCCACCAACTGCTCCGCCGGCACCCTCAGGTGCCTTCCCAGAATCCTCCTCACCATCTTCACAAAGAGGCACAAGTTAAATACCCTAACAACAAGAGCAATACACCCAAGCAGACTGCAAAGAACAATATTATAGTTTATATGTAAACAGACACCATGCCAGTTTAAATTGTAGAATGGCAATTTAACTTACTTTATTTAATTTCCTGCATATCATTATTTGTATCTGCGTGCTTTGTGTCCCTTTGCAGCTGTATACAAAAGAATTTCTCCCTGGGATGAATTAAGTACACCTTATTTCACATGAACTACAGCACTGCAAATACTCTAATGTTTATCGTCATTATTGTATAACTACAGCAGAAGCTATCAAAGCAGAATGATGGCAACTGGTACTAAAACACAGAGTCTTTGGCCTAAAGGCTTCCAGGTAGTCACATCCACAAACAATAAGCAAAAGGTGTTCTCTTACCACCGCTGTCGTTTGAGTAGTCTTCCTCATCACCTGACTCTTCATCCATGTCTCCATCCTCACTGCCGTTCTCACTCTCCTCCGAGTTGTCCCCCCCCTCGTCAGTGGCATCCTCTGGGGGTGGAAGCACAAGAACAAGAATATTGACAATTATATTTACTTTTGGAAACAATGGTTCCTAAAGGATAAAACATATTAGGAGAAAAAAATAATAATAATGGGGGCTAGAGATCTTCTCACCTTCATCAGTCATGATGGCAGAACCAAGCCTTTTGCCTTTGCCGTGAGATGCATTCCTGTTGATCAGCTCATCCTGGCTGTCCTCCTCATCCATCGTTAACCATCAGAAAGCCACAAAAACTGAATGGGGGGGGGCAGACAGAACAGCTGAGAGAAGGACACTTCACCCATCAGCTAGGAGACTGCAGACAGTGGAACTGAGAAAGCACATTTCACCACGATAAGACCCTTTGCACGTGCTGCAATGTTCACCGATTCATGGTCTGTCAGTCTCTTTCTTTTACCGTAAACATAAAATAACCAACACAACATCAACTGAAATCATTTCTATTACAAAAACAAAACAAGACAGCACTATTAAAATGCAGACCATAATTTAAAAAACCCATTTCAGCATATGTAAATAATTAACATTTTTGTAGCAGTTTTAATGGTTTTTGCCCGAGTCTTTATTCTATTGTTAAGTTTTATGGCTGATTTAAATATACACTAGGAATAAACGTTATTTTCTATTCCTCATTAGTACGACAGAGTTTGAAAAGAATCTCCTACCGGTACTAGAGCTGGACAATATTTCAGCGCAACAACAGCAACTGCTATCACATATAAACCAATGCCTTTATATAACTATGTAAGAAAAAATAAAAAATCAATTGCAAAAATCACTTACACAATACATGAAAATCATACTGTCACGGTTGACAGTTAGCAAAGCATGTCTTTAAACCCAAATGCAAGTCGAAAAGAAGAGCCCTTTCTGCAGCGATTCTCCTGCATGACTGTCTCTGCGGGGCAGCTGTCCGAGCTCGACCCCCGACCGCAATCAAGAGGTTGTGGGTCCGGGTTAGTAAGTACTCGGCCCAATGACAGTCGATGTATCGCTCCAGCATGCACGGCTTTTTATCATTGCTTGTTATGTTTTTGATTAGTTTTAGTGTAGTTTCGCTATCTGTGTGCAGCCCTCGCATGCAGCTATGAGACGCCGCCTTGCAGACCGGTCTTCTCTATATCTCGTTATTAAAGTCACTGCCTACCGCGCTACCACTCATGAAAAAGGACAGTAAATGTATTCGTGTACATGCTTCATTTCTGGCGCATACTCGGATCCCATATATGATTTTTATATATAAACATATAACTGGTCGAATCGGGCCTCTTTCAGACAAGCCAGAAAAGCTGGCTAGCTTATTGCTAAAGACGGATATATGTTTTAACAAACACGAGCAGATATATACGCCTTTTCTGCGATGTTACCAAATGCTCCAGCATTCTTTGCAGCTGGCTGATAATTTGTAAGCCCAGATCGTGTCGATCACCTACCCTAAACGGCTCCGTGAAGCTTAATTTAGTCAATTTCTGGCGTCCGCGATTAGCGCATTTGAGTGACAGTACCGGCTGGACCCACGGGCGGAAGTGACTGACGGGCTGAATTCGCTGTAACACATTTAAAGTGACAGTACCCGCACGCCCAGAAGACACTGTGAACCCCCCCACCCCCCCGTGTTGACCAAAATACAACATCCCTATGAATTTGATATGTATCAGATGCGGCTGCTGTGTGGACAGAGGAGATTCTTGGGACACTGGGGGCCACAAGCAAGAAACTCTGAGGCCCTCCAACAGACCCCACCTGACATGGTAATATATGTAACCATTATTTTAGATATTATTTTTAATAATATCAACAAATAGAATTTAATAAAAACGATGCCTTTATTTTCACTTTACTGTGAAAAACAGAACACACAAACAAACTAGATTCGTCGGTGCAATGTACAATGTAATCGGCCAAGCTCGGGGTCCCCAGGCAATTGCCTGACTTACCTGTCCTGTCCCTACGCCTCTGTCTGCAATGATTTAATTATGAAACAAATGTTTTTGAAATAACTAATTGGTAAAAATGTATTACCATATAAAACACACTTGCTTCTTTAAAAAATCATTATTGTAAAATGTTTTATTACTATTAGCCACCACTGATGTCTTTTAAAAGCTGTCAGTAATCACTAAATTATCTATACATTGCAATATCAACAAAGATAAAAAGTACATCTTTTAACTACAGTCCTGAATTTGCTCTCTACTCCAGAGACATATGGGTCCCAAAGAAGGGTTGCATAGCAAAAACCCAGCAAAGTTTATGAGTGATAAAGCTGTGGTCCAAATCATATTTTTCAACTGCATTTTAGCACCTGGTACGGATTTTGCAACCAAGACGTCAATCACGACCTGCAAATGTTTGTTAAATATAAATTAAAGTAGTGATCTTTTCCACAAACTATATACGTGCGATTTAACACATACAGTAAATGTCACGTTAATGACGATTATTGTGTCTCATCTCTTAGGTCCTGCCCCCCAAGAGGAAAAAAATGCAGAATGGAGAAGGCGAGGTGTTAGTTATTTCACTTATGAAACAGAACAAACAACGAATGAAAAATTTTAATACAATCAATAAGACGATAAGGGAAGTAAAAGTGTGTATTAACTTACCATTAATGGGTCTTTGATACATTTCAAATATGTATTTATATTATTATATAATAACTGATAATAGCGATGAGTGGTGTGTTGCCAATGTATTTGTCTAACGAATTCAAATAGATATATGCAACTTAAGTAGTTTAAACTTCGCTAAAGCGCTCATTTGTGTACTTTCTTTTTCGCTTTAATGTTGCCATGACGACAGGGTAGTTTAGGACGTATCGTGGAACGTTCATACTGTATAATAGTACCAAAGATCCCCCCACCCCAACCCCCTGTGCTGTCATGCAGCATCCTCCGTACGTGCACATCGACACTAGCCTCATGGCAACACCGTACACAAGTGTACAAGAGTTAAACCACTTTGCGCATCGCGGGTAGAGCTTTCGTTTTTCAGAATCTATATCATGACATTATCTAGAGACTGTGATCAATAATATTGTATTAGAATGCTATTTTTAAATAAAATAAATCAAATGCAACCGCAACATGGATAACAAAATACGAAACGCATAAAATGGATTCCATGAAATGGTTCCGTCCTAAAGTAAGACGTGCAAAAATGAACGCGCCGCACCCCAACTATAACTCAAGAAAATCCACCGAACACATTGGCGGTATATAATACGCCCCTCGAAGATTGTAACACAATAGGAGTCCTTATTAGGCGGGTGTTGGGAGGCATATTTGGCTGCCCATTGGCTCGATTAAACGCCAGTCACGGTTTAATTTGCATATCCAGGTCAGGTTGCAGATGCAGAGGCGTGGGCTGGGTTGGATTAGTGTAACTGAGCTGAACTTCTGCGATAGCGAGTATAGCTAAAATTCAACTTTGTACAAAATATCCTTTTGCTTTTCGTGGATAATTAATGTATAATTAAATTCCACTGAAATCTTCAGGTTTCTTTTCCACAGAAACAGACCAATGAATTGCAAGTTATGAGACCGGTAAGTATCAATCGCTAGAAATTCATATATTAATGAGATTTATAGATATTTTAAAATACTCATAAGTAATTCAGTGATGTGTATCAGTTTAATCGATAGAGTAAGAGCAAAATAAATAACTCGTTTTAAAATCATTTTGTTGAAATGTGTTTATTGTGACAGTACTGTTCAGCTGAGACCTTAAAGTCTAATATCACATTTTAAATATACTTTGAACTACATGTACCGTGTTTAAGTTTGCGTATGAGTTTTTATATCGATGTATCATCTACGTTTTGGAAGAAAGTGTTGAGTGACACATTTTATCAATTTAAAGACGCAAAAAGATTCGCCATTTATCTTTTTGCACAATGTAATACGATAATAATAATTATTGTAAATATAGTATTATTATTATTGTTATTATTGATGTGATAGTACCTAGATATTGGTGATAGTACATTTTTGCTATTATTGGTGTCCTTGTTGTTGATCTCCTTTTATTTTTATATGGGTCTCGTACAGTAAGGTACATTGAATTTCCAAAAGCAGGTAAGCCACTGACTAACGCACATTGCGCCCGTTCTTAATTCCACTGTGCGTGTGACAGCGGCTAACCAGTTTTTTGGGGTATCGCTCAGTCCGGCAGCGTGCGGCCCCTGATGCGCTCGTCCACGCGTAAGGCGGAGCTGCTACCCTGCCCGACACCTTGCATGCCTTCTTCGACGAGCAAAAAAAAAAAAAACGTTTCATTCTTGGGGGAAAAGATCAGTCTTTACTGACTCCGGTGATATTTTATACCCTGAGACTATTTCACTAGGGCCATTTAAAACAGCAGTGGATTTTTGTAATGTGTTGCTGTTAAGCATTCCCCAACATTTCTTTATTTATTGACCAGATATTTCAAATATATCTCTGTATTATTTAAATACATGTTGACTTCTGTTGCCATTTTGGCTGTTGTATGTCTAGTGTTTCAGTGCTTGAAATAAAGTGGCATTATTTGGTTTCATTTTGACGTGACTGTTTTACAGGTTTCTGGCTACATTTGTCGCTGAATGCGGTTATGCTAAGTGGAAGATGCCTGGTAGCGTTTTTTTCGTTATAGCGTTTCAGTTTCTTGGCAATCGGAGGGTTAAAGCCCGCGGAGGCGCGGCTCGTAGCTCCGCCTGGCCGCCCGTCCGCCAGCTCTGTGTCAGGCAGCGTCCGCTTTCATTTCCATTCATAAATGTCCATCATTATAATAGCACGCATGTTAAATTTATCGATTATAAAAGCGGGATTATATTTTCAGGCAATTATATATATATGGTGCCCATGTTTTATTGAAAAGGAGCTGTTTAATAAATTTAAATTTGAAATTCAGAAACTGAATTCGTTTTTTGCACTGGCCTGGGCATGGATTATCCTGGTAGCACTAGTATCAACTTTACTTCAGTTTTTGCATCCTCTTAATCTTCTAGAATAATAAAACCAGGTTTATTGCAACATTTAAAAATATACCGTCCTTTGAATAATAATTGCGACACCTGACGGTCGACAGTCAGTTCATTTTAAATGAACCATAAATTGAGAGCTTGGAATAACGTAACATGCACAGACGTGTAGAGAAACATTAAAATCATGTGCATATATGTTTCTCTCCCTCTTTAAGCAAGTTTTGGTGTAATGTATGCAGTTGTATAATTTTACGGGGTAAAGGTCTTGCTGCCTCAGTAGTAGAACTATTATGTGAGAGTTGCTTAACAGGTGCTTTTTTATCAGAAGAATCGATTTGAAGCTTTACATAATACACATCTCTGCACAGCTGGTTATAATGAAACAAAAATTAATCACGTCTCGGTTTATTCATATTTCGCAACTTTAGTGTCGTAAGGTAACTCGCGGGACATGAACCCATGACTTTGAAATAACACTCGCGGCATGAAACACCGTTTCCCCTTTTGTTGTGTCTTGATTTAGCAAATTAAAAGACCCGCATATCAGCTTTCCTGCTGGTCTCACTCCTCCATCCGAACCGCCCTCCCCCCTTCCTCCCCAGGACAGTCTAGTCGTTAAGCCTTTTGTCCTGTTTTCCACCTTAAATATCTGTCGCCCACATGCGTGTAAATGAACAACTTATGCAAGTCAATGCACCAGTCACTGTACTTTAGCGATATTATTCAATTTAAGTCTATCTGAAGTACGGTTTTTTTCTCTGTATACTGCCGTTCGGTTATGACGTCAGTCTTGTTTTTTGCAGAAGTCCTGGAAAAACCAAGCTGATCTGGCATTCCTAAACCTCTTCCTGTGTCCTGTGCATGCTCTAGACACTCTTCTGAGCAGGACAGATGTCTGTGTAGGGTTGTTATTATCCATTAGGGGATTTTACAAAGATTACACTCTGTGATTGCTTTTCAAGGATGCATCCATCTTGGGTTGTTTTTGTCAGATACGTGCATGCACATGTAAAAGCATTTTAATAGGGGTTAAAATATTTTGTGGCTACACCTCTCTGTGGTAGTTAAGAATACTTTAGGGTCTTATACTTGAATGAACCCGAATTTTGGCCACAGGCCCACGAATTGAAGATGCCTTCAGTCCAACTGAGATTTTGGGATTATCTCATCCAGTAGAGCCAGACTCTCCCCAGTCTTCTTAGCCATAATCCCATTACAGATCATCAATCGCAGCGTCAGACCTCTGTGACCTGAGCCCTTAGGGTTACTTGAGCGAAGGTGTGCATTGCAAACCTCTATCATATGATTTAGCATGAAAAAGACAATTTATGTAAATGGATTAGCAATATCATTCGATGCACAGTGATCCTCTGGTATGAGCTGCAGGCTTCCTGTGACGCTTTACTGAAGAAGTAGTTGGAAGATGAATCGATTAGTGTTGTGATGGGGGATTATCAGGTGACAACATGGATTTGCTCAGATGCTTTAGCATTGTTTCCGCAGGTTGTATGTTTGCGTTGAGATGTGTGTCTCCCTCATCCCCTCTAATCCTGGACCCAGTCTGCTGATTGAATCTGTCATTTTTTTACATGATTAATTTTCCCCTTTTTTATGTAGCCATCTAACCCCCACCCCCATGATGAACACAATGGTCCTGTCCTGAACCTGAGCCAGCTTAAGTGTGTTAATATCTGCTAATATCTGCTTTAACTGTATGCGCAGAGATTTTACGGGAGATTTACTTCCTAAATAAATATTTGCTGTTTGTGTGCCTGTCAGCTGGCATGCTTCCTAGTTGGTTTGCACGTTGATCTTTTCATTTATCAAGTTAATTTATTCCTATAAACAGGGAAAAAACATAGCTTCATGTTAACGTTTAACTTCCCTGAATCATGCTGGAAGGGTAACACGGGCTTCCTGGAGCAGGTTAAACGGCCAAGGGGCTGCGTGCCCCGCTCACCTGCTACTTCTCCAAGTCCCTCCACTCTACCCCCACCTCTGGTCAACAGGGTGTGACGTTCAGGGATGAAGTGGTGATCTTACCAGCAAGCAATTCGCACAACACAGCTAAGTCTATTTATAGAGCTGGTATCCCCATGAGTTTTAACAAACAACCAACACTAACTAAACTAACTAACTAACTAACTCCACGGTAGTATGAATACATGGCAGAGTTTGAATGCATTTTGTAACAAAACATGGATAAAAATTTGTAACACCTGTTAGTAATGTTTGAAGCGTAGGAATGTGAGTACTGTGAGTAGAAATGATTAATATTCTTTGTTGAGATGTAATCTGTACTGTTTTTTTATCATTACTACATGAACATGGCTTCAGTAGTCAATCCATTAATAATTGACTATGAAACCCTCAGCACAGTAAACAATAATTGACTGATGCCTCACTGGATTAATCTCTGCCTTTACCGTGTGTGTTTATGCAGCAGAAAATATTCAGCTGAACCCCGTTCACATCGTAAACCAGATACCAACTGAAGAGCCCGGACCTCGGCTGTAAATTTGACTGCATGGCTAGCACTATATTTAATCTTTTGATTTTCCTCACAGCTGTTGCCCCCCCCCCCCCCCCCAACCCCTCATGCTCGTATCTCTCAGGATGAGAATGAGCGTGCATTTCCTCTGCCGATATCCCTTCGGAAAACCAAAGACTCTGGCTCTCGGCTCCCTGGGAAAATGTTGTTTGGCGTTGTGACATTGAACTGCTAATGATCCGTGCACCGGCTGTCCTTCTGCTAAGAGGGCAGGACCAGGAGTGTGTGCCCACGCAGCTACAAAGCAAGTGTAAGATCTGAGAGAGAAGGAGCATGCAACTGGTCTGAAACTCAATCATTCAACTTTATTATATACACTGAAGGTATATCATAAAAATCATAAAGTATTTTACAGTAAATATATACTCCAAAATGTAACAAAATTCTGCAAATATATATATATATATATATATATAGAATTAATAACGTTTGTTATAATTAGAACAACAATTAGAACAAGCTGAACATTTAGGAAGGAATAAAATTTACAGTGACCAACTTCCCAGGGCTGTGGTCTGTGTTCTATCTCCATGACGACTCCCTGGATGTCAGGACTGCAAGACACACAAAAATACCCAGTGACGCTCCCTGTGTTTGGTATCATGGCACATTTTCTTGCTAAAACATCAGCACGTCCTGGATTAGGGGGAAAAAAGGGGCACAGGCAAGGAGATTTGAGGATAGTGTTCCGTTATATCCCGACATGCCAGAGAGAGGGAGAGCAGGAAGGGAGGAGAGGAGAGAGATGGGGGATAGACAAAGAAGACAGGAGAGAGGCCTTTGTGGTGCCGGGCAGAGAGAGCAAATTGAGTCTGGTTTGGTGCATTGGGAAACATATAAGATATTTGCTCCAGGATGCGAGAGCCAGCAATCTGTGCCAGCTAAAGCCCTTTTCACAGAAGTGGACAGATCTGGAAACTCTCTCCTGTTCTGTGAGAATCCCTCATCTGTCATGTCACAGAGTGCGTGGACCCAGGCAGGAGGTAGAGAGGCGATCCAGTCGGTGATTTCAGACTACCGGAGTAGCGGGGGCACACCAATGGAGTGCGGCAGTCTCTGTAGTGAGCAGGACATAGCTGACCGTACATATCGGAGATACAGAATCCATTGTATCCTAGTAACTAAAAGGCACTGAAAAAGGCACTTAGACATCTCATGCCCTAATTAAACTGAAGCCAGTAGGAGTCAGTGTGGTGCTTTCATCAAAGTCTATTCCTTCTGTACAAGCAACTGTAGTTCAGGCTAAAGACAGCAGCTGCTGATCCAAAGCGTTCAACCCACATGGTGGTGTTGAAGGGATCGAGTAAAAGCCATGGCTGTGGGAATTCGACACTACCGTTAGTCCACGAGGTTCCAGAAGTGACCGTGAGACGGAGAACCAGAAACCAAACCAAGGTGAGTGGAACAGGGACGAGTCTCCATAGCCAGTCAGGGAAAGAGGTAGCCCAGCCGGTGGGGGGAAGAAAAAAGGAAGCAGAGGAGGAAATAAGTAGGGAAAAAAGCTGGATGGCGATGTGGAGGACGGGCAAAAGAGCCTCCCAGCAGGTGCTCAGTCCCAGGAGACCAGGTACAAGCACACCCTCATGCAGCTGTAAAATACCAGGGCGGGGAGGGCGGAGAGGCACAGGGAGGTTTGGCTCTGCGTTGGGCCAGTTCAAGCTGAAAGCTGGAGGCTGAGCAGGTGGACAGGCAGGCTGGGAGCATCAGGCTCTCAAACATACACACCCTCGGGGTTCAAGCTGGACACCGCAGGGTTCTGCAGGTTTCGCGGGTGTCCCAGGAAGTGCTTGGCAGTGGGGCGAGACAGTGACTCTGCAGGGCACAGGGCAGAGTGTGAGTGGCCAAGGCTTACATTCATAACCTACTGCCAGGGGAAAACTGATGATGCTATTTAATAGCACACAAGCATGTTAGATACACTAATGAGCGGCAAGCTTTACATTTCACTCAGATCTCTCAATCCTTTTTTCCTTAATTAGTTTACAAAAGGGAAGCATCATCCTTTTTCCTATGAGAAATGAATGGCAGGAACGTAATAACGGAAATGACTGGTTCCACTTTTCTCATTGTGCTAGTTCTACAGGGCAGCCAGAAACTCCTGTCTTCCTGATAGACAAAGAATGTTGTACAATAAGGTCAGGATTGCAGAGGACGACAGTTCAGGTTTAGAATATACAAATCCAGACCAAGATTTTGTTTCAATCAACCAGTTTAGTATAAAGAGTCACAGTCACAGAGTACTCAACTGGTTGGCTGAAACAAAACTCTGAATTTGTACTGTCTGAACCTTCACTTTCAATCTCTGCAGGACTGAGTGTGTCAGTGCATGTCAACATACCACCATTGCTGTATCCATCCTGCTGCAGCTTGGCCTGCTCCATCAGTTCCAGGGGGTCCGCGCACGAATTCGGCGGGGTGGGGGGAACTCCGGTCTGCTGGATGAACTGCTGCAGGTTGCATTGGCGGAGCTCCTTGTTCAGCTCGTCTATCTCCTCCTTTTTGGCCTGACATGGCAGAGAGGGGGAAGAGACCATTCAGACCCCAGGAGTCGATGGCATTTGGCTCTATATAAAACACTGATGGCGGAAGCCAAATACTCTGAACAAGCACAATAAGAACTTAATTACATTAGTTACATTCTTAGAGGGAAAGATGACCTCATCACCCAGTAGAGCCATATAAACATCTGTCCCCCACATCACCCCCCTCTGGGACTGGGACACTAACAGCAAGCCATACAGAACAGTCAAAGAATACCACATAGCCCAGATAAACTCTTAAAAATCCATTAGATCTCTTAAAATATGTTGCAACATGTATTCATAAATGTTTAGCGATGTACTTCCTGTGTTAACCAAGCATTGCTGAGGGCAATGGGAGGACATGAAACTCACCTTACACACTATCTACACGAATATAAATTCCACAGAAAGTGGGACAATGGCCAAAGCAATAAACCTTCAAAACCTATAATGTGTTTGTCTGCTGCTCAAGTTACAAACTTACACTTTCACTTAAACTACAGTATCAGGCCCACTTCCTTGTTAAAAAATGACATTAACAGGAAAAACTGTGATAAAAGGTTATTATAAGCTAATCCTTCTCTCGCAGCAATGACGTCTTCTACTGTGTTAGCAAACTTCCCCCAGTAAGTTACCTCCTGACTGCACACTCACACCCAGTTTATCGCTATGCTTGGAATTGCAGATACATTGAACAAACTGCCCGTATAAGGGCTCTGAAACCAGGAGTGGGAAATTCTTTTTCATACAGTATCGCCGACGTCATTCTATCTCTGACCTTGTACACCAGACTGGGTGCAGGTCAGTTTTGGCCACAGGGTGGCAGCAGCGCCTACAATTCTGATGCATAGACTACGACGAACTTCAAAGAGCAAAGACTTATTCTGCACTTTTTAAGCATATTACTAGAGCATCTCCCTAGCGAGATAATTCAAAATGTCATTTTAGTGCAACATTTCTAGTTGAATAATATAAACGAGAAATAGAGGACTTCATCACACATGGAAAATAACTAACAAAAATGTGTTACTTATCACCTAGAATTCTTATTTTTAGTGAAATTTTAAAAAAATGAACTACCACGGAAACCACACAGTACTGCTTTACAACAATGCACTGCTCCAAACAATTCAGTTGAAGTATAACCCAGATTCAACAGTACATGCGATACTTTGGACCCAGTGTGTGTTCCATATTCCATGCTCTATGTTCCAAACCCCACGTTCCAGGTTCCGTTTTCCATGTTCCACGTGCTAAACGTGAGCCCGAGAAAAAAAAACGCAGTTCAGATTTCCATAAACAAGGACAAGTATTTATCCGGCAACTGAGCCTGTGAACAGAGGCGATACTGGATATGTGTCTGTTACACAGAGGACACGTAAAACGTGCTGCACATCAGACCATGAACACCTGAGCCCCTGAACCAAGAAGGCGCCGTTCTCTTAGAGCAGATTCATACCCCCTGTACTTGTTCTGATCACACTCATATGAATCAACGGGAAAGCCATGCAATCAGGTTATCAGGACGACCCAGCCAGTTGAGCAAGGCATTTGAAGAGATAAAGATTTAAGACACCAAAGCATTATAAGCTGCTTTGAAAAACACAAACTGACTTTGAAAGATCTGTAATGTTACTATTCACCCATATAAACAGTTCTGCAGTTTGCTGAATTTGGGTAAATACGCTGCACACACTTCACATGCATAACACGCAACCTTCTGCACTATCCCTTCCCCGCTCACCTGCAGCAGAGTCTCTACCCGCCCCAGTGTTTTCTCTGCCTCCGTCAGCGAGGCCTCCAGCTCCACCCCCTGATGCTGCTGGCTCTGTAGCTCCGCCCTCACGGTGTCCAGCGACGACTCCTCCCAGTGCGCCTCCTGCTGAATCTCACGCTCCAGCTGCGCAGAGTGGGTGGTGCAGTTGTTCAGCCTGCGGCCGCAGTCGTCTAGCGAGGCGTGCAGCTCAGCCAGACGGCGCCGCAGCCCTTGCTCCCGCTCCGCCTCCGCACGCAGTTCCTCCTCCCAGGCGGCCTCTTGGGCCAGCTCCGCCTGGTTGCGCCGCGCCTGCTCCTCCAGCTGCTCCAACTTGTCCTGCTGGGGCCCTGGCCCCGGGGCCCTATCCCATTCTCGCACCCTCTCCTCTACAGTCTCCAGCTGCACATCCAGAGCTTGCAGCTTTTCCTTCTGTTGCAATATCAACCGAAACACCTCCTCTTTGGACGTGCCAATGGAAGGGACAGGGCCAGGGTTGGGGGCTGGCCCAGGCAGGGGGGGAGAAGCCCTAGCCTCCGGGAAGTCTCTGGGCGTCTTCTTAATCTGTTTCAGTCTGCTCTGGGGTGAATTTGCAGGACCCAGATTGAAGGTCAGCGACTTCTTGGGTTCCCGCTTCCGTAGAGTCTCTGGCTCGGGTGGCTTGGGCAGTGTGGGACCTCGGTCCGGGCCGGGCACCTCGCTGCTGCTGGGACCTGTGCGACGCAGGAAGAACTGCACCTCCTTGCTGTGCTGCCCCAGTTTGGCCAGTACCTCCAGTGGGCGCTCATCGGCCAGCAACTGCCGCTCCGTTTCCCGCAGCTTCTGGATCAGAACGTAGCGGCCCGTCTGACCTGCAATTTTTGGTGGGGACACACATTGGGTTCAGAGACAAACAAACAGATCTGTCTTGCCTTCTCTGCCTATCTCTCTTTCACTCTTTAGCTTTTCCCATGCCAGCATATGTGCAAAGCTTTCATTAAGACTACTAATAAAGCCCAACATAAATACAAATAGCAGGATCGGCAGATGTTGCTCTGTGGAAGGTGTGACTGCTTCCTGAGCAAACTGAATGAATCAAATTGAGCCGGACTGAGTTAATGGGATAGGAGGAGCCACCTGGGACAAAGGCACGGCGGTTAAGGAGCCTTACCAATGGCCTGGGCCAGAGCGATGACCACATCCTGGCAGGACGTCTCCTGCGACAGGCCGCACACCACCCGCACCACGCCGTCCACCCACACCTTGAGCTCCATGTGCGACACGGTGCTCCGATCGCGCTCACCTCCACATGGCACCGGGCACAACCTGCAGGGATGGAGCAGGACGCGGTCACTGAGGTGCAGTGGCGTGGCAGAAAGGTGGGCAAACCGCAATGGTGACAGCAGTTCAAACTGACTTTTCACATGACAGATTTGCGGTGACTGACGCGGCTCTCTGGTTGCCTCTCCTCAGCATCCAGCGGTGACGCGTTTTCAGAGGTCCCGTTTTGGAGATTCTCTAAATTACCATAATGGAACTAACGTCTGCTTCCAAACAAAACACACAGACACATAACATTAATGTAGTGCGGCTGCCAGCTGGACCCGGCCTCGTTCAGCGCAGTATGTGGAAGACCTCAGCTGAGTTTGGTAAAATTGATCACCTTTCAGCACAAACCTTCTGCCTCTATAAAATTACAGTTTGAATCCACCAAATTATGGACTTACTGAAAGTAAGGTTTTATTTAAACTGTACTCACATTAACTCCATAATTGCTGTTCTTTAACCAAGTCCCCGATTATTAACACTATTCATCTTCATACTATTGCTTTTCATTTTAAATATATAGTTTAATATATAGTTTATCACTTTTCCACTTTTATAACAAATGATTCTTTTAAAAAATGCTATACAAAATGAAAGTTGACTGATTACAAACAGAACAGAGTAATAATGGCTCAGAATTCTCTGATCAAAGAAATTTATAGATTATAGATTTATAGATTATACATTCCATTTGGACATGAAAGTGGGCCCAAACGCTTTTCTCTTCTTAGTTTTGAAATGCAGCCAACTTGAATCCACAACACAGGAACAAGGAGAACTCTAACCCTAACCCTAATTTACAAAGCTTCGCTCCCCAAAGGTTTTTCAGCATCACCTTTCATAAATTCTTATGTCTCGAATGCACCACACCACTCAAACACAGCAAAACCACGTCACCGGACAGCAGGTCATTTTAAAGGTCACTTAACCAAAAGTAATGTTTTGCTTTGAGTGACGACCAAGTGTCCAGGCTCACACACACCACAGGCTAAAAGCACCGATTACTGTGGCAGTGCCTGAAGGTTTGACGAAGTGAAAGAAGATAAACACAAGAAGCTTTGGACAATGTGATGGAGATTCCGTTTCTGTCTTGTGACTTGTCTTGGTATCAGTCAGCGTAGAGGAGAAGGAATGCTACCTTACTGGACTGAGAAAGGAGCCAGAGACAAACCACCTTTTGTCTCTGACGGAAATGTACACACACACACACACACACACACACACAGACGAGAGATAGACGGAGACGCCTTGGCACAGCAGCCACAATGGTTTGTCTCGCTAAGCCAGGTGCACGTAACATGGTTGGAATGTCAACACTGCTCCATCACCTGACAAAATGAGAGACGTGAACCTGTTTACTATGCAAACCTTGACATCCTGACTGTCCACGACTCGTAATCTGTGAAATCAACATATTCCTCCAAAATCAAAACTCCTAAAAAGTAAAACAACCTGTACAGTGCTAGTCAACAATATCTTCTTATGGGTTCTGTAAACGTGCCACATCACACACAGGTGCTGACACTTTCGTACCCCGGGGCCTGTGATCTGTGGGGTATCAGACTAAGGTGTAGTACTGTGTGAGATGAGTACAGTGTGATCCTGTGTGAGCTGATAATGATACGATCTTGTGTGATCCTCTGTGAGCTGATTACTGCATGATTCTGTGTTATCTTGTGTGAGCTGGTTACTGTCTGCCTAGTGATGCTGTGTGAACTGATTACTGTCTGTCCTGTGATCTTGTGTGAGCTGATCACTGTGTGCCCTGAGATCCTGTGTGAGCCAATTACTGTCTGCCCTGTGATGCTGTGTGAGCTGATCACTGTGTGCACTGTGATGCTGTGTGAGCTGATCACTGTGTGCACTGTGATGCTGTGTGAGCTGATCACTGTGTGCCCTGTGATGCTGTGTGAGCTGATCACTGTGTGCCCTGTGATGCTGTGTGAGTTGATCACTGTCTGCCCTGTGATCCTGAGTGAGCTGATCATTATCTGCCCTGTGATCCTGTGTGACCTGATCACTGTCTGCCCTGTGATCCTGTGTAACTTGATCACTGTGCGCCCTGTGATGCTGTGTGAGTTGATTACTATCTGCCTATTGATGCTGTGTGAGCTGCTTATATTCTCCTCTGTGATCCTGTGTGAGACAAATACTGTGTGCCCTGTGATCCTGAGTGAGCTGATCATTATCTGCCCTGTGATCCTGTGTGAGCTGATCACTGTGTAGTATGAGATGTGCAATTCCGTTTATCCACTCCTGTATATTGGGTGGTGTGTATTGTACACTATGCCCTCTGTAGACTGTTTGCATTGTGTACTGTATACTGTGTTGAGCATATGTTCAGTATCTGTCTGCTCCCCCGCAGCCCTTGCAATGACAATGATTAACTGCATGGCATTCCTGTAGCCTCTCACAGGCACACGCACACGCAAAAGCACACAGAATTCCTGCCCTTTGCCTTCAGGACAATCTCTCAGCAGCATATTAATCATTTAAATGCTAGGACCAGGAAATGGCTCTGGATCACCAGGCTAAATATTAACCATGATGGCAGCTTTAGCTGTGGGTGAAAAACAAATTGATTAACATCCAGAATGGAACAAAGCAGCAAGCAGGAAAACACCCCATTCAGCATTAATGTTAGTATTAATACGGCATCATCAATCAGAGCAGACTGCACTTGTACTAGTCCTGAGTTTGAAATGACCTAATGGAGTGACACAGGAAGGCGGCCCTGACAGGCAGAAACCAGCAGGGGCGGAAAAAGAAGGGTGAGGTGGAGTCCGGGGGTGTGGGGGAGGGGTGTTCAGCGGGGTTTACATGTGGAACATGCTCTTCACTTTAGTCACGCCTTGGACGTAGCCCAACTTTTGCCTACACACTGTAGGGGGTGATTTATCCTACAGTCATGTGGTACAGAGGTCAGAAGAGACTGGGTGATTGACCCTACTGCTGAAATACCAGCGTTAACACCCGTTTTACCCTCATTTACAGCAAAGGACGTGCGGGGCCTAAGGTGGGGGGGGGGGGCGGGGGACCTTATACAGTACTCCTGTCACAAGGCATTATGGAGTTACAGCACTCTGGTAGTCAACTTGTTCAAAGGTATAGCAGCAGCCCCCTGATAAGATCTTTTGAAGTGCTGATATTTCAGTACCCAACATGGTTTTGTGGTTTTTGTAAAGGATGGCCCACATCCTGGGTGGTACAAAGATCCATTCAATAACGATGGGCCACAGGTAGCAATAACAGAACTGGACACTTGATTTCCCTACGTTTTGTTTACAGCACTAATTAAACTGTTGGATAATGCAGGAGGTCACCTTGCTTCCACATTACGTCTATACACTGCCCCCTGGTGCTGTGGCTGATTTATCACAAGCAGCAGTTGCACTTCCTATAATGTACAGTACCACTGTGCAACACTAAAACACTCAGGAAAGGAGAAAAATAACAAAAGGTGATCACCTGGAAGTTTTTCAATGCACATCAGTAAAAAAAAAATCTACATGGATTACATCTATAGCCATGTCATCTTTAGTGGACTTTTTCTTCATGAGACAAAAGCACATCTGACCAGCAGAGGATCTCTCACTACATAGCATGTCCCAGTCCTCAGTAGCAGAGTGAGGGGGCACCTTAGGGCAGTGGGTACAAACAAATTCACCGGTACCAGCATCATTGCGACCGCATCTACCATTCCTGAAGTGTTCTTGTTCAGTACAAACTATTTGATGTAGGAACTTGCCAAACAAAGACACGGTTTTCAAAGGAGAATTTAAAACACAGAAGCACATAAAAATGGAGGAAGCAGCCCGCTGGCCAGGAACAACTTCAGAGGGAGGTTGGACAAGGTATGGGGGTCCAGAGGAAATAGGATCAGAGAACTGTGCATAGATGCAGAAAGACTCTTAAATGCCAGACTTCTCTGCCATAAAACATGCTGCTCATAAAGCCAATGTTCATTCTTGGCTGGAAGCTGTTCTCCTTCAGGTTGTTAGACTAGGTCTGCGTGCTACGGGCTGCCACGCAAGCCATGTGCAAGGCCACCTGCCAGGACATTATGATCACCGTGGGCACCCCCACCCTGAGTCCCCCCTACCTGTACTCTTTTTCCACAGAAGAGCCCAAGGCCTCAGCTGGGTTTTATTAATGCTCCAACATTTGGAAACATTTGTTCCTGGGACACACGCAGATTGCCAAATAGGCTGTTTGGTGTTTCACTAAAGAGCCTCACTTCATGAATAATACATTTTCCTGCATGTCCGGCTGGGACACGATACCAGGACCCCAAGGAATTTTGCTCCTTGGAATCCTGTGCTCCTTGGAATCCCGCCCCAGAAGATCCTTTTTGTGTTTGATACAAGCAGAAATAACTCTCCTGTGTGTTAGTCTCTTTCAGTTTTCTGGATGTTTAGTTCTTTGGGAGTAAAGTAGGCATGAAATTAAACAGCTTCAAACTTTTCAGGAATTAATTGATTAAGAAAGGAATACCTCACTGAAGGGGACTAGTGAAGACCTGTATGTAACAATGAGGTCAGCCGTAGTGCTGTGACAGTCTAGGTCATGCTCAGTCACTCACGCGTAACCATTGTCCCAGTATCCTCAACCTGACTCTTACCTGTACAATGACTAAGAAATATGAACATTTGATGTTTACGCCCACACGGCCTCCTGGGACCGTGGATCATTTGGCATGGCAAGGACAGGACACGTCCGGGTCACAGGTGTGGTTAGCGGTACAGGGTGCTCTGGCCCAGCCCCAAAATGCTTCACCATCAGAACTCCACTACTAATGAGCCTGAGTAGACAGGAGGCCCATTTACATTTATTTATTAAGCAGACACTTTCACCCAAAGCTAGATTCAAGTAAGGCAGATAGCATAGAGACAAGGACTTAGGGGTGGTGCCTAAAGTTAGGGATACCTGTGATAGCAGGTATACGAGAGCATCACCCAGCAGGCCATGAAAGTCACCTGGCTGCAATGTGAGCCCCTCCCAGTCCTAGTGAGAAGTCATCTTCCTGGAAAGTGGATTTAACACTGGCGAGGTAATTAATGTGACACTGGCAACGAACTCAGCGAATGCTGCCTGCCTTCCGCTGCCCTGCTCCCAGTAAGGTCCTAGGTTCTCCCTTAGTCTTTACAAAAACAAATCTTCCTGACAATAATTCAACGAAATTGGTCATTTGAATGTAATCGGGCAACAATTTTTAACCACACTGAATAAAACCAGCATAGCTATTAAGACAAACATAAGTATGCTATTATCACTTTGTCAAAGCCGGCGCACTAACATGATGACAGGATAGTGAATTGAGCAATATGATTTTCCTGGAACATACTTAACCATGTGAGCAGCATGGTGGAGAGTTAAATGGGCCCCCTACATACAGACTGCAGCACGCCCTCGGGGCCTGTTGCTACCGCTCATTAGCTCCGGCCTGTAATCGTACCCTGCCGGTGTGACTCAGCATCCATCGCCCTATCCAGTGAGCACACGCCTGGGGTGAGCACCGACACTCCCCAGACTTGCACAATGGCGCCGCTCGTCTAAAGGAAATTAGCTTGTCAAAGCCTGATGATGGGGTGGCTGACATAGGCAGCCAACATTTACAGTGAAATACTCTCCCGAACCCCCACGAGGTTTCTGCCGTGCTGGAGTAACGTGACGGGTCCGATGGCCGATGATACCCCGCCGAGACCTGCCAGCTGCTCTGAGATCCAAATGAGGCACATGTTCCAAAAATCAGACCCAAATCAGAGGCTCGGCCCCAGACCGAGATGCAGTCCTACTAAGCAGGAGGCCCTCGATCCTGATTGGGGTGAATGCTGTACATGAGCCTGGCCTCATTAGTAATTTAGCGGTTCCTCTTAGTCGCCTGCTGTCATGAAGTATTCATGGGCATGTTCTGTGTGGCATGGCAGTCATCTGGGCTGACTGCCACAGGAAATGAGATAGATAGATAGATAGATAGATAGATAGATAGATAGATAGATAGATAGATAGATAGATAGATAGATAGATAGATAGATAGATAGATAGATAGATAGATAGATAGATAGATAGATAGATAGATAGATAGATAGATAGATAGATAGATAGATAGATAGATAGATAGATAGATAGATAGATCCTGCTTCCCTAAGTTGCCTGAAGAAGGTGCCACCTGTGATGTCGCTCAGCCACATACTTTCAGGTTTTTATTGGGATTCTGTTAACTAGACCTGCACTAAGCTGCTCAGCTGGACATCCTCACAATGGCTTCCATTACAACCCCACTTCCAAGTGTGGACAGTGTTTTGGGTCACTGCACGCATGATGAAAGAGAGACAGGACTGATAACCCAGCAGGGATCTGGCTGCTGTTCTCTCCGGTAAGGGGTTTGGCTGATTCATTGAGACAAGTGGACAGACAGTTTTCTTTCAGTGCAATGTGCGGCTATGTCCAGCTTCTCCAGGACATGAGGGGGGTGCTGCAAACACTGAGTTTCCATGCAGTTATTCAGGGGTGGGGCTTAGGGGCACTCCGACACCACGGCAACACAAGCTTGCAGGTCCTGTCAGTGAATAATTACACCCCTGTCACGCCTTCATCCTCCTTAAAGCGGAAATTTACAACTTCAGTCGTTCCAGTAAAGTTCAAGCTGCTTTAGAATGTTGATAAGTGCACCAGATGCGGGGGTGGGCCGGGCGATCTGAATTACTGAACATGAGAAATCAGCAGGTGGGACAGCTTCTAATCTACATTCCGGTGTGTGTGCATGTATGTGTGTGTGTGTGTGTGAGACATGTTTTGACCATTTTTTCTGTCCCCATAAGGGAAAAATATATATTTTTTAAATCTGTATCTTCAATCAAACAAGTAAAAAAGCCAAAAGTCTTGTATTTTGTTTGTTTACTTATGATTAAGGTTAGGGCTGGGTAGGGGGTTAGGTTGTAATTGTTGGGATTAGGGTTTTTCCCAAATGGAATTTAATGGAGAGTCCCCAGAAAAATATGAATATAAATGCATGTGTGTGCGCGCAGGATTCTCCAGAGCAAGTCCTCCCCTCTCAGCGGGAGATGGCCTTATGACACTGATTTCCACGTTCTACTCATCACTCACACCTGGCAGTAGTTTCTTAGCTACATATGCAGCCTGCAAGGGTCTCTCAGCTTCCACTGATTTAAGGGACTTGGTCGGCTTTAATATTACCATTTTTTTATACGTTCTCGCAGGTCAGTATCTAGCAGACCAGTTCAGGTTAAGCACCTTTCTCAAGTTCCACATTTGGTATTCGAATGAGCAGCCTGACCCCGAGTGCAGTTCCGTAATCGTGAGCCACACCGCTCCCAACCACAGAAGGAGTCCAGAGACAGGCCCGCCTTTCATAAACAGGCACCAGAAGGACAGAAGAGCAGCATGTTAGTGTGTGACAGGCAGCGCTGGGGATGTTTCAGTGCTATAAACCTGAGGCGGATGAAAAAAAGCAGGTGATTCAAGACACAAACATCTGGAGGAATTTCCATTGCAAAACTGCTGGTTAGCCAAGGAAGATTCCTACAGGACACAAAAATGCTCTTCACAAAATGGAAGTTTGTTGAATGAGAAGAATAGGTATAGTGCATGTAGTACAGGCTGCATCTCATGGTGTTTTTGGCAATGGGGAGGTGACAATCCTCACCCTCTGTCATTACAGGCAGCTTGTCAGGGATTCCACCCACCCCTCCTCCAATCAAAGTGGCGAAGGCACCCCTCTCAAAATTTATGAGTCTGTTCTAGAGACTGGGTGTGTATGTACAGGCCTCGGAGCCAGCAACGGGGGCTGGGTCTCGGCCGTTTCATCTCCCCCATGGGGTGTGGAGGGGTGGGGTGAGCAGGCGCCGCAGGAGACGCGACTCCTGGAGCATAACATACTTTGCACCATTGTTTAAGTGCGACCAAGAAAAATAACTCCCAGCCAAGTCTCGTTTCACACGCTTGTGGCGTGTGTGATTTATCTCCAGATGTGAATTTTCAGATTTAAGCTAAAATGAAAATGTAATGGAAGATCCTGGGATAACAGTTGTACTTAATTTCAATTCAGTTCAACTCACTTCACTTATATAAAGCGCCCTTACCAACACACGTACACAGCACACTCTGCAAGCAGAAAAAGCCAGAAGACAGCCGAGGAGAGGAACAAAATTCCCTTTGACTGGTCAAGCACAGGGCTATTCAACTCTGGACCTCGATTCCAAATCCAGGCCGTGTTTTTAGTTCTCCCAGGTTAGATGGTTTAATAATTACGGATTACGATTTGTCACAGAGGCTTCACACCTAGTTCACAGGTAACAGAAGGCTAGAAAATCAGTAGGGCTTGGACCTCGAGGATCGGGAGTTGCATAACCCTGGTCTAGCAGGAGGAAAAAAACAGATTCCCTGGTCACTCATCCCTCAAGTGCATCCTAACCATACCAACAGTGCAACTGGATTTCCAAAGCCGAGAGGAAACATAGACACAGATGTTTCTCAAAACTCATTGTCAGGTACCAACATCTTCAGAGTGTTTGACAGCCTGTTGAAAAAATGACTCATCGCGGTGTAGCAGCACCAAGAAGCTTCACCAGTAAGTCAACACAGGCTTTCAGAGTGGCTAACGTGCCACTGCTAATCTTCAGGGGTGAGCTGATCATGTAACTATGTGTATGAGTTCTCCAGAGCATTTTACCTGCCCCAGACCTGCTGATACTGCCAGTTCTAACAAGAGTGTAAAACAGGTAAGCCTACCTTTAGATAATGTCCTTTATGGGTGGAGGTTTGACCAGTTGTAAAAACGTAAAAATGACAACAGAACTGGTTGACCGTGGCAATAAAAACCTGCACCAGAGTCATATTTTCTAAACAGATGACAATATTGAAAAAAACTGGAATATACATGTGTGCCAGTAGGAGAACCGCAGCTGCATCCAGTTTTGGAAGAAAATGAGAAGGGACTCCTTTCATAATGTGGGCTTGGTTCTCAGTCTGATAAGCTCTCTTACTTTTTAATTTAACCCTTTAAGAGATGCTCTGTTCACAGCACAATGTGTGACCAGCATGACATGTACAAATATGTACAAATGATCCAACTTTTCCTGAGTGTTTGCAGGTGAAATATCAAACAAAGTGTAGCCCAAGAGCAGCGGATGTGTCAGGAGGCGCAGGAAGCGAGAACTTCTTTATCTGGACCACAATCAAACAAAATAGAGCATCATTGTATGATGTGGCGAACCCTGACACAGAGGGAAAACCCAGCAACCTGAAGGCATGTTTTCACACCCAATAACTTCCCCTTAACTGAAAATACATGGGGAAACATCCTTTTTCAGGTCATCTATGGGGAAACACATGTGCTTTGCGAACTACAAACTTCGTCACAGAGGTTGTCATCCCAAAGTTTACAGTGGACTAAGAAGCAGAAGAGGAGAGCAATGGAGACTTGCTTATGAGGACAGGATGAGCCTTGGGAGATCACACCTACCCACCGGCCCACAATGCCGTCCCACTCTGGGGGTCAGCGAGCCTGACATCACCAGTCCACACCAAGAACGAATCAGAACCAGGTCACTCAAAAGCAGGGTTCCAAGTTGTGGCATTCACCTTTAACCGTGAATAGACAAATTTATTTGCTTTTCACCTTCTCCAGAACACTAACGTAAAATAAACAGGCCTTAAAGGCAGGAAAACAATTGTCCAGGTTGATGCATGATGACAAACATGCTGTGTTAGGCCATGCAACAAGAAAAAAAAATGACTAACCAAATATCTGATCTCTGAGTGAGCAAGCTGCACACAAACTTAGTGCTGCAGGCTGTACTCTCCATGCTAAATGATGCTTTGGGATAAATGAAATCGCCTGAACATCGCCTCATCTTTCCCAGGCTAGCAGTTGGAAGTGTGACCATTTAAAAACAAGCTAGACTTGCTTAAGAAAGTTCTCACATCATCACCTCGCCTAGATTTCCTCAGAATTTAAAATGACACACCTGCCTCTTTAGTTTAAGGAGTTTAGTCATTTGAACATGGCGTGTCGTATAGCTGAGAGCAGTGAACCACAGCACACAAAGCCTCTATCACCGGTACCGGCACTGCCGCGGGAATATAACACTGCACGGCGAGTCCCTGTGAGCTCTCCATTGAGTGCTCTGTTTGGAATGCGCTTCGCCCTCGACGGCTCCAAGCCCCAAGCCACAAGCTGCACACTAACAGGTTGATTTAAAGCTACAACGACGCAAAAAAGACCGCCAAACTAGTCGCGAAAAGTGGCGAGGCTTACCTGCCACGGAAATGTCCCCTCGTTTGTACGCTGGGCTCCTCTGCCCCCCACTGCCCAAGCCGGGTCTGGAGAGCTGCCTTTGAGGGCTTCCTTGATGGGACAAGAGGGATACCCTTGGGGGGAGGGTAACCTCAGCCAGCCACGGAGGTGGGGGGCGGTAGCCGTGAGCGGGCTGGGGCAGGGGAGGGGGGGAGTGGCCCGCCACGACTCTGGAATGCAGCCCTCCTGAGATCCTTTAAAGCAGCTGAGAGCGACCTGTGGCCATATCGCCGAGAGGCCAGGAATCCGTGTGTGCTTCTCTCTCTCACGCACTCTGCTGATCAACCCACCCAGGCTCACTCTACTCCCAAGCCTTGCGCCACCTCCTTTCCAGGTAGGAGTGTCTTGCTTTCTCTCTCTCTCTCTCTCTCTCTCTCTCCTGTTTTTCTCCTCCCTCGCCTGCATATGTCAGCAGTTACCCTGCCCCATCCCCTGGCCGCCTGCGTCCTTGCCCATGCTAGTGGAGTGTGGCGGCGGACGGCAGTTTACGTAACCCTGTAACCTGAGTGAGGGCGGTCCACCGAGACGGGAGCTGCCGGCCTCCTGTCACAGGTGCACCCAGCTATGTAAACAGCGCCTGGTTGGGTCTAGGAAAATGCTTCGTGGATGAGGTCATCGTCTCTGTCGTCAACTGTATGTGGATACACCAAAACTGGGAGGAGCCGTGCGCGTGGACCTAAGCCTCTCCTGTTATCGTGGCCCTGCTGTGCATTAAAGGGACTTAGAGCAGGTCACACACATGAACAGGCAGGAATCGGGTCCTTCCCCCTTCTCAACACTCAGTCCCAAAACAGGTGTGACCACCTCCATTGTGCTATTTATATATCTGGACAGTTATTCTGAGTTAAACTGCATCTGCAGGGGTCTAAAAAGTGGAAATTAAGCATAAATATACACTTTTTATCAAGCCAAAATTAAAATATATACATCTGCTTCTCAGAATCAATAAGCCCACTGTTACGTCTCCCAGCCGGGTTACTGGATCACCACTGCTTCATGGGAGACATTTCCATAAACTGAGGATCTGACACTGGCATTCAGTGCTTAGATATGCCAGTGACCCAGGACCCGAAACAAAGAGGAACAGGTATGGCAGAGGAAAGTCCCTGGTTCTAAGTGAGCCGAGACTGCTGCAGGCGACGACACAGGAAGTAAAGAGATATGCTCGGGGCACAGCCAGACCGCCTGGAGGTGATTTTGCCGGAAACAAGGAGGAACCGCGTAGACCTGATGGCTCACAGGGCACTGAGTTATTACCAGGCACAATAATGTTGTCATGGCAGCACTGGGGAAGCAAGACTCCACTGACCATCCATGACTCGTTTCGTCTATTTCCAAATGTTTGGCATCACCTTCCAGGCATTCTTGAAATCTTTTTCTGCCCCCACCCCTCCACCCATGAAGCCCACACCTCCACATTTTCCCTCATAACCCAAGCATTGTGAAGATTAAACAAAAAAAATGGTACAACCACTTCACAGCAACACATTGGGCCCATGAATGGAAAAATACATAAATCCCTTCTTTAAACTAGCTGGTGGGTGTGCTCCTGGGCTGCTAAATAAACGTGAACTATAAAAAAAACACACTCAAGGTGACAGTAATTCTCCTTTGATTTACACAGGAAGAGGTATATGACAGCAGAACGGAGGATTGGAGCACGTTTCCGTGGCAATATCTCGGGGGATTACATTACTGATGTTTCCTTTGTACCTGGTCTTATTGCACATCATCATGTCAATGGCTTGAATAGAATATATTCCCCCCTCTTTAAAAGTCTCCAGACCCCCCCACACAGTCATTCAAATAACGAACATCGTCTAACAGGTTAAAGCAAGACAGAAAGGGAAAATTTTCTTTGCCATACTAGCCATAAACCAAAACCCCCTCCAGCAAGATGCAGGGTAGTTTTGCTCTTTTCGTTCCAAAGACGTTTGAAAACAGCCCTTCTGTGTCATTACAGTCCCTAGATTACAGCTGCCTCACATTCTAGCTGTGATTCATGTATTGAGAAACACTGCAGTTTTTAATTGGATAATTACAACCATTTTATTTAAATATAGGTTGGCTAACAAAAAAAGGGATTCTTTGTTTTTTTCACTCCAAGAAACAGCCGAATGAGAAATCTCTGCTATACCACATTTATAATTTAACATTCATGTTTCGCCACAAATGTAAAAGGTAGAATTTTCCTTTCTTTTTGTGCTCTTAACAGGGTTGACCTTTACTTCAGTGATAATGAACATTTTATTCCCAAAAAAGAGAGAAAACCTCACAGTCTAATTTGTGTTGAGTGTACATTAGCCTACCAACACATAATGCAGCTATGTCCACATGTCAGTACCTGACGCTAACCCCATCAGGTAAGAGCATAAGAACATAAGAAATTTACAAAGGAGAGGAGGCCATTCGGCCCATCAAGCTCGTTTGGGGAGAACTTAACTAATAGCTCAGAGTTGTTAAAATCTTATCCAGCTCTGATTTAAAGGAACCCAGGGTTTTAGCTTGCACTACACTAGCAAGAAGACTATTCCATACTCCAACTACACGCTGTGTGAAGAAGTGCTTCCTCAAATTCATTTTAAAATGTTCTCCCACTAATTTCCACTTATGGGCACGAGTTCTACTATTTAAACTAATATTGAAATAGCCATTTTGGCTGAACAGCATCCCGACCTGTTAGAATCTTTCATTTCTGGATCATTTCCCCCCTTAGTGTCCTTTGCTCGAGGGCTGCTGATGAGGACGAGTAGGAGGTCCGGAGGTCCCTGTAGGTAAACCTCATTCCCAGTACGTCCCCCACCACCATGTGGGGTCAACACGCGCTAGCTGTCACCCCACAGCTCCAAAACGCACAGCTGGAAGATTGCTTTTTTTCTCTAAGAGGATTCAGGCTGAATTTCAGGGTGACTAAGCCTGAATCTCGACTGGCTTTCAGAGAAAAATCCATCTCACCTTTCAAAGGCCCACAGAGAGGGCCGCACTGAAGAGCCCACGTTATGTGTGAACCCCCCCGCCCACCCCACCTCATGGCAGCAGGAGAGCAAACATTGGGCTCAATGGGCAGGCTCACAATAGCACAGGAAGGCCACAGGCATGACGGGGGTTTTCAGAGTCCGGCAGATGAAACTGCTCTCTCCTGTAACTTTGCCATGTTTGTGGAAGTGATTTAATGTGAGTAATGGGAGGGGAGGGTTTCAGGCTTTTTGAGACAAAAGCTCTGGGGTAGGGAGAAAAAAATATATAGGCCGCAACAGGTGAATAGCATGGGAAAGTCGGGAAACCTGGGAGAACAAAGGGAGAGAAACCAAGCCCTCTCAGCTGGGAGCTCCTCCATACTCCTGTTGCCTGCCCCCTCCGCTCCCCCCCCCCCTCTGAAACCCTCCTTCTTTCCTTGGCCGTAAACTTACCCAAACCCTGGCAATAAAGCTAACCTCAAACTTCCCAGTGCCGCTCCTGCTGTACGCCTCAAAGGCACCGACGCACCCCACTGCGAGCCAATGAGGGCAGGCCGCACCCGGAGCAGGCCGTCAGTACGAAATAAGTTTGAGAGCTCCATACTTCTTCTCAGGCCAAATATCATCAATCCTCCTACAGCTGCTGCGAACCCAGAAGGTGTTACATTACAATGTCAAGCCTGAATACCAGCCCAGCAGCCAAAAAATGATTTTGTCACTTCAGAAAGCAAATAAGGTAACCTTTATAAAGCATGCCTCTTTAGAAATCTGAACCTAAGTGGCCAATAGGCCAAGATTCCCACACTAGCAAAGCCATAAGCTTAACATGCAAGACATCTGAAAATAGGCCCATTGTGTGAGCTCATTTGGGTGTGTGTGTGGGGGAGGGAAATAAGAACTGGATGTTGAATGAATAGCTGTTGATGTGAGGCAGGCACCGATAACCTTGCCATTCAGGGAATTTTTGACTCACTTCAGCTGGAGCCACCATCCTGTGCATATTATCCAAATCAGGAATTTCAGGATTTTCCTGTACCTAAACGCTGACATTGCAGGTGGCAGGCGTCCCACTGTTGCCCGACAATTACATCATCATGAGGACGCAGAATGAACAAGTGGCTCGGCCTGGCATGACATCATTCCTACTGACCGCAGTGTACACCTTACATTTTATAAAAGCACCATCATTTTCTTTGCATTGAATAATGTTAGCATGACCAGGGGCCTGGGCAGCCAGTCAGCCTTGGACCTCCAGAGGGTTCTTTCATCTCCAAACCATGGAGTTTCTGGTTCCTCTCCTCCATAAATGTCTGGCATTTTCCCTATTCCTTATCTCCCTGTATCATGAAGTACTTCTGCTTCTATGAACTAATACTATATTGCTGCACACTCTTGTTAAGGTATCTGGAACAACTGTGTTGTGAAAGGCACTATATGAAACAGAGTGAACTGAATGAATCCTGAGATACACAAGAAGAATTAAGTAGCTCTTAATGTTGCATAGTATCAGTCCAGTCCAAATCTCAGAGGGAACAAAACTTACAGACTGCTTGATACCAGTTGTACCTAACACTCGATGCACATTTAACATCCATACTATCTTAAACAACATTCATTGGGTTTAGGGGAACACGGGGAATGGACAAAGACACACTATCCATAATCACCAATGCTAATAGTGCTGGCTGCAATGCCACTGTTTCCTTCTCGCGAATGGATGTAGGCGGGCCGACCCCGACACCTCCCTTTCATGCGCTCTGTGATCATAGACAGCACCAGACACAGCAAATCACCAGGCAAGCTTTGTTTCCCTGTGAACACTATCAGCAGCCCGAAAGGGGAACCTTACAGTGGGAGTGTGGGCCTGCAGATAAGGTGCCACTCTAGCTGAGCATGTTTTAAACCTGAGAGGCCATTGCGAAAAAAAAAACAATGTGCTGAAGCCGATTTCTAAATGCGACGCTTCTTCTGTCTACAAAAGGGAAAATCAAAATCCACTCTGTCATGAAAGTCAAAAGTAAAAGAAATATTGTTTGGATCAAAGAGGGAGAGAGAGGGAGCGCGACCCTGTCAAGGAGAGAGCTGGGAGCCAGGGAGTAATGTACCATTCAGACATCGTGGCTTTACAAATGCATCTGATCCAGCTTTGAAAACAAACCATAAAATGCACAGACAAAACTCCTTGCCAGGTGCTTTTTCACAGAAAGCTTTACACACCACTCCTGAGGGCATGTCCATCACAAAAGTTTTTCTTCAATAAATTCAGAGAGGCCAAGTAACACCTGTCTCTCTAATGCGCTTTTTACTCAACACTGCATTCAATTAATTGGCAGATGAGCGACTTCCTGGGGCAATGTGACGCCATACAGTTCATGCAGAAAATAAATATGAGAATCAGAGGTAAAGAGACCTTTTTGCTTTCAGGTTTATTAATATAAATCCATGAGCATCTCCGCCTGAGGTAATATTCAGTATGACAGTGACCCAAAAAACAAACAGAGCTGACAGAAGCACATGTACCATCAAGAAGTAATTCAGCATGGAAATTTATGCAAAGACGTCCTACAGCAAGTTTATCTGGGCTTGTCTGGCAAAGGCCTGGCTGCGCGAAGCGTCGACCCTAAGTGATAACATCTGACCTCACACAGTACCAGTGAATGGCTTACTCACAGCAAATCCACTGTGTTCCCATGGCTACCAGCACAGGTCATGTGGCCTATAGCATCACTGAAGAGGTCATCCGACAGGGCTAGCAGAACTCAAAGAGTGGGTCTGCTGGCAAGGGGCACGTGGCCAAGAATGTGTTGGGGGGGGGGGGGTTACAACAGGAGATCCTTGGTGAGAGGATAAAGAAGAAGCAGGACGTGGTCACCACCAGGGGCAAGAGGGTCTGCTAATAGGCAGGTCAGAGTGAACATGCTGTCTAACCCAGTGTTTCCCAGTCCGGTCCTTGTAGACCCATAGCCGGCCCACGTTTTTGCTCCCTCCAAGCTCCCTGCCAGACAGTCCACATCCAAAGATGTGCAGTGTCTGTGGGTCTCCGAGGACCCGACTGGGAAACACTGGATTAGCCACTTGAGCTCCCTCCTGAGCAGCCTCACCCTGCATCCCTTATCTCCTCCCCAGCTCAGCCCACAGAGCGGTCGCCAGCAGCACCACTGAGGCCCACAGAGGATTCAACAGCAGGTTGTCATGTGGCTCCTTTCGCTGGCTGTAATTCTGGAGCCTTTTGATTCTTAAACAGTCACGAATTCCAAAGCACACCAGTCGCCTGCAGCCATGATATCTCTGCCTTTGGCTCCCCCTCCTACGCAGTTCTGCTTCAGGCAAACTTTGGAGCAGATCGCAGGTCACATAGAAAGTCTCTCATGTAGCAATTGCTATACCTTACACACTGATAATTAAGATTTAACTTTAAGCTGTAGTGGGAACCTCATCTTCCCTGTATCGCAATCATTACTTTAAGATTTATACAACTATGGAAGCTTAAGGCATAAAAACAACTTGTTGCAGAGCAGAGTAAAAAAACCAAAAACTGGTCCACATACTCACCTTCTGAACGGCTGGGTCCTGACTGAGTGAAAAAGAAGAAAGAAAGCAGTGGCAAGCGTCCCGCTATGCGCACGGCAGTATACACATGAGCCTGCGCGCGACAGCACAAGAGTGGAGAGAAAGAAGTGAAGCGGGGCCGCCGATCTCTGTCACCTTGGAGACGGATGCTTTTTCAAAGGGAGCGGCCAATGAGAACCACCGGCGATTGTGTTCAGACAAAAGGCCACGTGACGGTCGGGCTGCTTTTGTGTGGATCAAAAAAAAAAAAAAAAAGAAGGAGTGAAGGGAAATATGGAAGACTTTCGAGAAAAGTGGGACCGAAAGCCAGCAAACTAACACCCCGGTTTGTGTCTTTTTGGGCTGAGCGAGATTCCGCTTCACTCTGGTTCTGTACAGCTGGTTTGACCCCTGCTGTTACTGCCTTTCCCACCAGCCCTATTCACAGAACACCACCATGTTACACCTATAAACATGGATCTTGGTACCCTCCCACAGCCAGCCTGGTAATCAGTGTACCTTTCTCATTCTTATCAGCAGGTGCTGACATACATCAAAACTGTTTTCCTGCAGCACAGGGCACAGAAAAGTCAGTCCACCAGCGTTCCCACTCTTTAGAGTTCACAGCCTCGCAGACCATAAAAACTGCAGAGTGAGATCTGTTGATCAGTGAAATTAAACACCAAAAAAATTAAAATTCCACAGTTTGAAGTTACCTCAAATGGAAGAAAAAAATACAGGGAGATAAGTCTGGCTGAGGTCCCAGAAAAGTCAGGTATCTGACATACAAGGAAGACAATGAGAACAACTCATTTATGTATCGACACGGCTGAAACACTATATCAGGAAAAACGGCTTGTATTTTACTGGAATGTTCAGATAACACACAGATGAAAAGACAAAGTTAGAGCGGAAGACAGCTGCCCTTCTTTCTGGGACTGTCATCAAAAGCAGAGAGATGAGTCACTGCTGATGGGTTGATAAAGCAGCTGTATGGTACAATGTTCACTAATAAATGACACACACTGAAGAACCATACAAAGGACAAAGCAAATCCAAATCCAGAGTGCAGATGCACTGGAATGCCAAGCCACTTGGGAAAAGGGCAGGAGTAAAGCTCTTGGTATTTAAACCAATCTGTCACATGAAATCTCAAATTCACCCTCCTTATATGCTGTGCTCTAGAATACAACATATATCAAAGCAAGATCGTGTTGAGGGTCGGTGCCAGCCTGCACCTGACTGTGTACACACGGACGCATGTGTGTGGGAGACAGCCCGTGCTGTCTCCCACTGGTACATAAGACTTTTCTTGTTTTTGTTCCAGAGGTCAGCTGGACAGATGACTCACTCTGTAAGGATTTTGAGGCAGAGACCAGCACAATTCAATACACAAGTTTCACAGCATTCCATTCAGTGTGTAAATAGAAACCCGTAAAAAAAATCTTTTAAACAATGGATGGGTATTCACGTTCAAGGATGACAAAGATTAAATTGCCTTGCTTATTGCAGGGAGCATAGCATGTATGCTTTACCTAAACTTTAAATGCCAGTGCCAACCCCTCCCTCTTCATTTCAGCTTTCCACCATCCTTTCTATTTTAAATCTGGAGCCATAATGCTGGTAAAGGACTTTCATTGGAAACCATGCCCAGTGATACTGTAGATGAACAGGAAATTATGCTAGTTTTAAAGGATGGATTATCCATTACTGATCATAAAATCTAAACCCAAGTCAGCTGTCCTGAGCCCTAAAACCACAATGAGCCTATCATATGCTTCCATTTTTACCAATGAATTTAAAAAGTTTGTTTTTTTCTCACACCAGACAGGCAACCTAATTTTCTTCCTTGTGTTTTAAGTGTTGTTACTGTCCTATCTCTTCCCTGACCCTGTCTGTCTCTGTAAAGGGGAAATTCCAAACATCCTCTGCTTCCGTATCATATGTTCTGTTTTAGTTCCCACCTACGACCTTCTCACAATATTTTAGTAACTTTAATACACGTTATGTCACTTGGTATTATGTTTCCGAACTGATGTAAAATATCTAGATGTCTAGGTAAATTATATTTAAAAGACAATTAACATGGATATTCAAACTATCTTTTCCCAGTTCACTTCCCAGTACAATTAAGAAATCGTCTACCAACAACGTGAAAGTCGCACATAAGTACGATGCCGCAAAACTTAAACGGTGTCAGCAGAGCGGTGCGAGCCGTGTGCGCCCCACCCCCCAGTCCCGGCTGCAATGTGTCTTGCATCAACCCGAGATGCACCAGGAGGAGAGCGATTGTGATATCAGCACGACCACTGCGAAATCTCTGCTTGCAAACACAGCAGTGTATGAATCTGTTGTTGTTATATTTACTGTATGACAAAAAGGGCTGTTAAGATCATACACTCACCGAACACCAACGCTGTCCGCCACACAGTGTAAAAGGACAGTCCGTGACCTACAATGGTGAGTTGTGTTAGTTTTTTTTAATACCGTGCATAACAAACATATGACATAGTATATATAAACACGTCCAGTCATACAGTGTGTATATATAAATATATGGAACTATTTTCGCAAAGTTAGGCTGTCTATTAATCGTAAAGTATGGGGAAATGGCAAATACATTTGTCTGCCGCTCTGTTACACCACTTGACATGACCATTTATCACTACATAGTGCATGAAATCTTGATTTTCAATGCGTAATCATATTTACATTCTATTCAGTTATGCTCATGTCTTAAAACTTTTCACACCTATAACAACGTGTAAAACTTCTCATACTCCAGAAGATGACAAATCACCTTCAGTTCTCTGAAAATCTGTAAAATAGTCGCAGGGTTGTCAACTTTGGTCAGCTTTTTTTGGTTTATAATGAAATAATACAGATTTGCCATAAGTTTTCTAACGTGAAAATACACATAAATTCGAACCCTTCCCGTGAAACGCTTAGTTTAAAAACGTGAGAGTAAAACGAGGCAAAATTAACAGAGCCGTGTAGGTAACGCGGGACGGCACGTGCAAGACAGTAGTGTTCGTGCTGCGCATGCGCACAGGTGGATGCGTAGATTGACAGCAGGCTAACAGACGTCACGCAGCGTATATTTTACAAAATTAATCACCTTCCCAGGTAACTACAATACTACCCATCCTAACCATCACACTGTATAATTATATAACCCAGCAAAGTTTCAAATATTGTTAAGCAGTGATGACGCTACCGCCCACAAACAGATGTCAAGTTATGTCGCAGTTATTTACAATCCCTATTTGCAAATACTTCAAATAGACGACAGTAGGTCGTAAAATAGAGATGAGTAAAGTGAGCTATGTCGGTATCGTCTCTTGTGGCTATAGCGAAATATTTTATTTTATACTTTATTTATTAAACAACTACGCTTCCGATAAATCGTTCGTTTTTCTTACTGGCTGCACTGCCATAACATAACTTTAGAGCTCACAGCTGAGTATGCGCTGACAGTCTACACTCTAGACTGTACAGTACTTTAATGTTTAAAAAGTCTTTACAAACTGATACAAAATATTCGCATGAATCTCAAATATCAAAAATGATGATGTACCGACCGAATAACGACGAAACGTCTGTCTGTCAACCTCTTTCAGCACCAGAGACGGTCTTCAATAAAATAAAACTGAAAATAGTTCCCTCAAAGTTGTAGTTTCACTTAAACCATTTATTGAATAAAATAAAATCTTGCACTTTACCTTGTTTTTCCTGCCTACAGAAAGGACTGTGGTTGTACTTCTATATGATACGCCTGAGTGGCTGTAGTGTCCGAGCGCCTCTTAATGCCTCTTCTCGACCGTTTACTTCCGGACAGGTTCTCCTAGCAACAGGTTTCGTGCTGCCATGGCAACCAAAAACAACCGCAAGAGCTCTCTGCCCGCGCGAAAACGCATATGTGACTGCATAAACCCAGTGGTGAGGGATGCAAATGAGACTGTCACATTAAAATTAAGTCAAGTTGTAATTAAATGTTTGAATAAAGAATATAACACACTTCCAATATTACTGGTGTAGATGGAGAAAAACTGGTATGGACAACAATGCGTGCGCTTCCTTAAATATAGTTTATTTTGCCACCTTTTAAAATTGTTTGTCAGCAAATGGGGCGTGCTTTTTAACATCTTTTGTTGAAAGCAGTTTTCTCCCTTAATGCTCCGGTAACATTTAAAAAGCCCGCATGAGATAACGCTGAGGTGTGCCCAAAGAGACGAGCTAGACACAACCTAGCTGCTCTTCCCCGCGTTTCATGAGCTGCGTAGCCGTAGTCCAGGGCTTCCAGCGCACGCTGTGCATCCTTGGGACTGGGCTTATTGCCAGCCTCAAACCCATAGGGAGGTGCTGTTAAGCTTGTGGATCTGCTGGCTGGTCCGCGATCGGCGTGGAAACTAAAGGACGCGATTACGTGGGCTGCACCTGTACTCCGTGTTTCGCAGGAGAGCAATCAGCCAGGGAGAAGTCTGTTAAAGGGCTTGACAGGAATGTCCCCTCGGCACAAAGCTGCTATCCGAAAAAAACAATTCTGTCCTAGACTTGTCTCAACCCAACACTTCTACCGCGTCTGGAATTTGTTTATTCTTACTTTTTAACCAGAATCCCATTGAATAGAGAAATATATATTTTTTTCAAAACAAGGTGTGCATACAAATCGTGATTATTTTGCATAATATTCAGAGGTGCATTAACACGCTCAGAGGCCCCTAGGTTGTTTGCGCTGCCAGACGCTCCCCTACTGTTTTCTAAGATGGTGACGATAAAATTTGCCTAATGGGGGGTCCCCGATGATAGTCCAGATAGTCCAGGCATTAAAGAGCCCCTGAGCCAAACCTCTACTGGTTAATTCCTGCTTGGCAAGATAGTAAACTGACATTGTTGTGTACAAACAAGTGAGAATAAATTCGTATTTGAATATAAAAATTCAAATTATTTATCTTATGGAATGTGAAAAGACGGGACATGCAAAAAATGTTGGCTAACTTTATATTGTGAAATCACAGCAATTCAGCCTCTGGTTGCGAGTTTGGTTGGCATTTTACTGTATGTCTTGCTTTTTTCTCTCCCCCCTTTGACTATTTTTCAGTAGTCATGATATTGTGAGTGCTTTCTGCAGCCCTGGAGCCAAGGGGGAGTAAGGGCTGCTTTTTGTTTTAATGGCACGGCATCATTGTGGTTTATCACTGCTCTGACATTATGGGGAAGGTCCAAAGCTCAAACCTGTAATCATAGTAAAAAAACAGAGGATTTGGGAGGAGATGGAGCTATTGAAGGTCAACCGTTTGCTACCTCTCTGGTGAAGTCAAAGTACTCGGTTGCATTTCCTTCCACCTGCAATACCTGTGTGTGCAAGTATATGGACAAGTACATATTTCACACGAAAAAAAGAGAAAGTTCCTCTACAGGATCTTTCTTTGTGTAAAGACCGAGGGATATTGTGCTATGGGTTGTGTTTACCTGGGTTTCTGTGGCAGTCAGGTTAGTGTGGTAACACATAGAAGACACCTGTCAGGGAGAGGGTGGGGTGGCATGATCCAGGGGCCACTTCTGGGAGCAGATGGCTCCAGTCCAAATCTCACGAATCTGACTTTCAGCAGATCTTTTTTAGTCTTTATTAGTCAGAATTGCCCAGTTAGATATATCTCAGCATGACAGAGAGAGGAGCATAGTTTTAATGCAGTATGTGTAAGCTGCTCTGGATAACAAGGCATTCTGGATTTTAGGAAATAATTAATGGTAAGCAAATAAATTGTAATCTGGATTGGGCCAAGCACAGGTCATTTTTGGGAGCGGGAGATAATGTGGCACAAAATGAATGAATTGCCTTAGGTTATGTGACTGCAGGACGATGAACAAAAGGGACGGGCTTTGTAATTCTGCTTTATCAAATCCTGTTTTACGTACAAATTGTTTTTTAATTTACTAATTTCTGTAAAACTTTTCTATTTTGTTATTTTTTTCAGCATTTCCCTCGCCACTGCAGCGGAAAAGCATGGAATCCGTGCATTTTTGTGGCTATTCTGTCAACCCCCCCCCCCCCCCCCCAAAAAAAAAAAATAAATAATAATAAAGACACGGGCCACAGGACTGAACGCGCCTAAGAATTTAAGAACGTGCAAGACGTTCACCTGCGTCAAGTGGAGTGCGAGAGCGAGAACACGGAGCTCCAGTCAAAACAGTGAGCACCTCAGAATGGTACTTAATGGATCGGATGTCAGTGCGGTCTGGCCCGGTGGCTCCACCATTTGGCAGAAAGCTCGGCAGCTTTGCCGATAACGTGCAGCGGGTGAGGCGTAGGAGAATGTGGAGTGAAATCAGAGACAATAACAGGCTAACATGTCAGACAGAAACGGAAACTGAACGAAAAGTTCTGAAGGGGGATTATTTCGAATAACAATTAATTTGGGCAGCTGAATGATTCCTGTAACCTCAAATAGAACAATACACGTGAGATGTGTGGAAGTTCTGAGAGGCTGAAATATGATACAAAGACTGCAGTACTATAGCGCTTTACTGTATAGATTTTCTCCCTGATCGAACTAATTTTGTGCTCTCTCTGTTCCGAGGTTTTTACCCATGTGAACTAGAAAACTGACGCAACCAGGGTTAGTACCCATGTGTTAGGATTCTGACATTTTCAACTGAATATGAACACACAGAATGTTTACCTTCGTATTTTTTTGCCTTTATATGTTGTATTTGTATTTCTAAATTAGTTTGTCATTCTTCCTATAATGCCAGAGATTACATGAATATTTTTCTTGAAATGACCTTAACCTGAAGCGGTTTGGAAAATGGATGGATGGACCTTAACCTGAACGCCAGGAGCAACGGTGAGCATGTAGACAGCACCCCCTGGTGGACAGCGTGTATTACCTCTAATCATACCTAGCGCGTTAGAGAAGCGTAGCTAAGTTTATGTTATATTTTTTCTTACGGGCGTTATTGAGACGTTACATAATACGTATTAAAGTCTGAAATATGATTTGTTGGTTATAATTTCATATGTAAGTTCAAGTGTTTTTTTATTCTGAGTTTCCTTCCTTTACAAAACGCAGCATTGTGGTCAATAAGAAATCGGTTACATTGTATCAGTATAAATACTGAACTTAATATTTTCTCCCTCTTGTTATGTTATACAGTTTTGCTCACACCAATTAACGAGCATCTTACACATTTCTTCATTCTAAGTTACAGGACATTTCTCATTTCTCACTTTGCTTTTAGATAAACGGTATACATGTCAGAACTAGAAAGGTTTTTAATCAAAGCCTGTTGCTGCATCAGTGGTGCCACGAGTGTGGTTTCTGCTTGAAGCAAAATCAACCAGCTGTTTCCATACTCATGCATTTGAAGAAAATGTACTCACCCAACATTCGTTTAATGAACATGTCATCCAGAAAAATATATTTTATGTTACAGTATTAGTATTTGCTACTGTAAAGCTAAGAAATTCATTTGAGTGTGCAAAAAAATGCTTGTTTATATAGTAGGTTGATAGCCTGTAGATCCTGGAAGATAAAGCCTTATACACTTAATAACCCAAGGACTTAATTTGGTTATTGTAGTGGAACAGCAGTGAGAGCCATCCAGCAGAGCAGAAGCTCACACCCCCATCACCCTCCGGATAAGCCCCCACAGCTGTCAGCTGCAATGGGGACCGTCCTGGGTGGGGAGCCCCTGGAGGGAGGGCCGAGCGGAGCGATGTCTTCTGGGTGTCAGAGGTACGGGGGACACCTGGGGCATTGTGGGAAAATGGATGAGGACCGGCTGGGTCTGGTAGCTCCTCGCTGTCCTGTCGCTTGAAAAAAAAGGAATTGTAAACATGAAATGGGGACATATAGACAAAGATAGTATTCGCTTAGATAGGTGAATACCGTAGACTTGCGGGTCCCAGAACATCAAGCCCTGAGCTGGATCTGTGTGGCGGAATGCTACAAGGCGTCAGAGCGGAAGGACTCTCAGGACACGTGATCAGCACCTCCTCCCCTGGCAATGGCCCTGCTCTCCCTTCTCCATCTCCTCCTCCTCCGCCCAATGGCACCTTCCTGACCATCCGCAGCCGGCGCGTGCGCGTCTCAAACGGCCCCCTGCGGGCACCGGCTGGCGCCCTGGGCATCAGGGGCGGAGATGGACACACGGTGGCGTCCAGTGGCGTGGAGATCCGTGAGACACCAGCGGGCATGGCGTTGCCCTCTGACATGAAATCTGATCACATCAAACAGAGCATTCATAGTCGAATCAGCTGTTTCTGTGCAGGCATTTGATCCACCCCATACTGGAGTTGTTGGGGGGGGGGGGATATTCACCCGGGGTCAGCGACTGGAAGGAAGAGTCTGGGGAGTCTGTGCTGTTCCAGGGACTGCTGCCTGCTCTCTGGCCCTCGCCTTCCTCGTCTCCCTCTTCGTCACTCATGGAGTCGATGCTGCTGCCTTTGCCTTCCTCCTCATCATCCTCCATGCTGTGGGACACCTTCATCACCTGTGGCAGGTGCTCCTTTTCTATGGCGATCAGCCGCCTATCACAGAAGGGAAACGAGGCACACAGTCGCAGGCAAGAGCCGAGGATCGCAGCAGAGATCGGACAGGGGCCGGATACCTGCTGTGCCCCTGCCTCCAGGCTTGCAGCTCCGCGAACACGTCACCACATTCGGCATCTTCTGCTCCCCCAGGGTCACAGCGGCTTTCCCTGAGGTTGTTCGCCTGGCCCTGGGGGGTGTAGCTCGAGGAGAGGGAGGGAGAACAGGAGATGGGGCACTGCAGAGATGGGAGAAGCAGGCGTTTGTGGGAGAGACTTGGGGGTGGCTGAGGGACAGGCCACTAGGAGCCGACAAACAGGCAGGCCTTTACGCTCACGCGCTCAGACAGCTACCCCCCCCTACTGGGGAGCACAGCCTAGGCTTGACTTCAGTACAGCTCAGGGTTCTGTGTCTTAAAGTGAACGTCTGTCACACTCATCATTTTGGAGGCATATTTGTGCCAGTTCAGCTCTTACGGTTCCCTCGCTGTTACTGATCATTTATCATTACTGATGTGGGCATCAGCCTTATGTTTACCAATATCATTGCTCTGGAATACAAACAGCTCCAAAACAAATCATTATTTGGAGGAAACATTAAAAAAAAAACAAAGAATTGTGACAAGAAAGTTTCAGATCCTGCAAGTTGTTCTGTCTCTGAACTGGGCACCTAAACAGCCTCAAGAAAAATTATATCTATGTAAATAAATGGGCAAAATAGTGACTAGTATATAAACATCTACTAGGTCACAATGTGTCATCCTGGCTATAACTATTAGTAGGAACTGTAACAATGTTTTAACGGCATTTCAAAGAGAGAGACTGTGATAGACTGAAAGGTTGCAGGAGGACCAGCTTACGCTGAGCTTCTGTCGCCGCTGCTTGAGGGCCTGCACAGGGTTCCCACACATCACCCGGCCTATCCCTGGTGACAGAAGCGACCGTGTGGAGCTTCAGAGCACAAGACAGCACAGCCAACACACTTGTCAGAATCCAATCTGCAAAAACTCTCTATGACCTGCAGGGGGCAGTGTGCATAAACTGTACTGGCCACACTATCTTCCAGACATTCCTACTACTTTTCATGGCTCACAGTGGAAAAATGATCACTTAGCCTTGACAGAAATAGGAGCAGATCTGTTTATAAGTCCCACAGTTGACCCTTGTGTGGATTTCATGAAGAAAACTAAGTAACACAGTGCAGAACACAGTGTGTTTTGTGGTTTATTGTACTTCAAGGGTCGTGACCACCATGAATCCTTTTTTGGAATATTTAATAAAGCATCCTGACTGCCTGTAGGCTGCACTAAGGCCTGCCTGCTCTGGATCCCCAGCACGTCTGTCACTGTAGGACTAGCTCTGTCTTGCAGCAGAGGAGGTCGTCTCGCGAAGTCACCATGTGTCAGGTCACTGGCATCCGGGTCCACAAAAGCGTGATCGGCATCTGCTGAGCCAGGCCTGGACCTGGGGCAGGAGGCAGGTTGGGCGGTGCCAGGTCGGGCGGTGCCAGGTTGGGCGGTGCCGGCTCGGGCACTGCTGGGTCTGCCGCTTCCAGGCCGGCTGGCTGATCGGTTGAGGGGGAGAGGTGCCGAAGATGGTCGAGAGGAGGGAACTCCCCCGGCTGTGTTCTCCTCTGGTGGTTCAGTGCAAATGGGATTTTACTCACACATCATTTTACTCACACATCATCCCGCACCCCCCATCCCCAAGACATTTTCCCTACCTGAAGACCCCAGGCTGTCTGAGAGCCTCTCCTTAATGGACTCCTTGATCACATTCCAGTCCTCCAGGGAGGCCGTGCCGTAGCAAGGTTCTGTATCCTCCGCAGGGATGTCGTCCAGGTAATGCAGCTGCGGAATCAGATCTCTTACAGCTAGCCTGTAGCAGTATGGCCCTGCCTGTCCAGACAAACAGCCAGCAGCAAAGCACAGACGCTGTTAATACCACTCCTGAACACTAGGTGGGAGTATTTCACATTACATTTTAAGTGGCCTTTTTAACACATTTTTTCATTGGCCCCATGATTATGGGGAGAGTGGCGCTGAGCCCAGAGGTGTCTACTAAACTCCCACTGGGAGAGTCCAGCTCATATTTATGCCGACTTCAGACTTCGTGAAAGCTCACATGCAGACCAATGAAAACTCCGGACTGTCTCCCCCAATGTGCCCATGTTCATTTTACCCAAACCACACGACTCGACCCATTAGAGCCTGAAACATTTGCAGCTCAAAACAGAAAACGAAATAGCAGAGACACAAAAACAAGCACCTGAGTCATAGGCCACCTGCCCCTCCCCCCCACCACCACCCACGGCCCCCGCCTCCACTGGAATCAGCACATCAAAAAGCCCTTTTATTCAGCCGAATGCACTGACTGCATTTCAATGCCACGGAGGACCGCATGGAGGGGACAACAGCAAGAAGACACTCTTGTGCTGTCATTCATCTACAAGGTCCTTCAGTCCTATTGGTCAGCTTCCCCTCCTGCTATACCCATGGCACCCCCCACAAGTCTGAATCAATTGTATGGAACTGTCACTTCCTCATGTCATGTGACAGCACACTGGCCCATTGCGTACACATGACAGAAGCTGGCTTGCATGTTCTATGTGTCCCTTGCAAGCATCACAATCTCCTGTGGAGCGTTGAGGCTCAGATACAGCACAGATCTCAGGTTGGGGAGTTCACCAGTGAACGCTTTACCACCAGAGGTCTCGCTGAGCTACACCACATCTCCATTCACGCTCCAAAAACAACAGGTGCTGATCTAATATAGCGTCCCAACTGGTGAGATAAAATAGGACAATAACATCACCGATCAAGATGAAACACTGATCTCATCATCTACTGGAAGGGGGTTTCCATGGCAGCAGTAAAATGGGTGGGGTCAAGTACCTGCTGGGCTCCTGGGTGGGGGTGCATGCAGATGGGGTTTCCCTCCAGGGTCAGGGCACGGAGGTGGCTGCAGAGGCCCAGGTACTGCACCTGGACGAGATCATCCACGTTGTTGCCCTCCAAGTCCAAAAGTTCCAGGTGCTCCAGCATGCTGAGCTGGCTGAGGTCCGAGATGTCATTGTAGGCTGCATACAGCTCCTGAGTGGGCGATGGGGTCAAAGGTCAATCACAGAAACTATGGTAACACAGAGCATCATCTGACACTGAGATAATGGTCATAAATCTTAATGGATAAATTAATGTTAATTAATGACTGCTTGGGGTGAGCTCGCTCTCCAACCTTGAGGGAGCAGAACGATGGGATCCCGTCCAGGTCAACGAGGCCACAGCGAGCTACGCACAGGACCCGCAAGTGGGACAATGATGTCCCCAGGTCCCTGTGGAGGCAGCGACAGCTGTCAGCGGCCCACTCTCCTGCCCCCAGTGGCCACACCATCCGTGCAGTAATGAAGCGCCACTGAAACCATTTATTATGTGTCTGTGATCAGAAAGTTGCTAGTTTGAATCCTGGGGCCAGCAGAGCAAGATTGGGTAAGCAAAAAAAGAATTTACCCTCAGGGATCGATGAAGTATCACTGTTCTATAAGTGATTGTTTTGTTGTGGAGACACGTTTCCTTAGATGTTTCCCTGACTGTCACTGTGACACCAATATTGTTTTCTTCCCATGTCCAGCAAGGTCCAAAATAAGCCAGCCGAAGCCATGTGAGTCTGTCTTAATATTTTTTAACAAACAAATGTACGTTTTCATGGTAACGCTATATTTTAACGCGACTGAATACATTGCACCCCGGAATTTGGGGTATCTGTACTTCACGGATTACCCTGACCTGCTAGGTGCGATCTGGTAAAAATGAGTAGGACCACTTGGTAATGAATGAGTTGACATTCATCTGCTGCAGTGTCATCAGGGAGAACACAAGGTTGTACATTATTAAACTCTGAACAGAAGTCTGTAAACTACAGTCTAGCACAGGCCTGCGAGTCTCATGGCTACCAGCCCACCCCAAACCCGACCACAGACACCTGCCCCTTCTGTGCACGACACTGCAGAGGGGTCTTTGAGACCCCACAGATTAGCCTGAAAAATCACAGAAACCTGGCAAACAGATAAAAATCTTACCTTATGGACATGATCAAACTGTTCTTCATCTTCAGCTGCACAAGACTTGGCAAGAAGATACCTGTGGGTGTACGAGACCCAGAGACAATCCCCCCGCATCAGAAACTGCGGCGGCTGCGCTCAGCCGGTTCCCCATCCCCCCTCGTCCGCATCGCATTCAATGCATCGACATCTAGGGGCGTTGGGAGTTTACGTGTGGCTCCCTCACCGAAATTGCCAAGGGTGTTCTCCCGCGTGTCGACAGACATTTCCAGGACGGTTACCTCCCGCAGGTCCTCGCAGCCCCCCAGCACCCGCTGCAGAGATACACATTTAAACAAAGCATCCAGTCAGCTTAGATCATCATGATATTCAGGGGAAAACAAAACATTCACACACCTCAAATAAAGCTGAATGATCACACTGACTCACATGGCAGCCAGAATGAAGTCATATAAGAAAGGAACAGAACTGAATCTATTTTCTGACACCTCCTTGATTTGGGCTTTACGTCCCACCCCCATATCCCTCTGTGTGTGTGGGGTTTCCTCTGGGTATTACAGTTTCCTCCTGCAGTCCAAAGACATGCAGTTCAGCCGGCTGGTTTCTCAAAATTGCCCAGACTGTGTGTTTGTGTTTGTTCCCTCCAGCGATGTGCAGAGACTTTTCAAGGGCCAGGTGCTTTTTTCCTGGGGGTGGGAGGGGGGGGGGGGGTAGTGGCTCTCTCTCATGATGGGAGAATATGTGTAAAAAGGAGCAAAGAGGAACTTTAATGGTGGCCCATTTTCATTCATTTATTACGGTGTCCACGCACCAGCAGTCCCCCCCCCCCCCCCCCCCCCATCCCCTCCCCAGCATTCTGTCCAGGGTGTCCTGTCCCTTGTCTTCCCTGCTGCATGGAATGGTGTGCAGACCCCTCTGTGCCCATGTACTGAATAAGCAGATGGATAATGGATACACTCAAATCTCCATTTAGTGAATTACATTTAGTCTACTATTTTAATTGAAAATAGGTCCAATACACTCCTTGCCATCTGCTTTTGAAAAAAAAATGAAAATAGGCAGTGGCTCCCCTACCTTGCATAAAGACAGCCAACCAGCTCGGATTGTTGACAGCATTACAGGAGCCCTTTCTGCTGACTGCAATCAGCTAGATGCCCGCGATAAATCACGTTTTCCGGCAGTTAAATGGGGTTCCTCCTAGCATGCCCAGCTGTTTGCCTTGCCCAGAAAGCAATATTACTAAAGAAGCTAATTGCTCGGCCGCCAGGAAACCACACTAGGATGAATCAAAGCCAGAAAGACGTAAGCGACGAGAAGAAAATCGAACGTTTACCAAAAACACCAAGCAAATAAAACGTTAGTTCTGCTTTCAAAAAAAAAAAAAGATTAAGAGATGCGATTACTAAAAGTCAGCTATGTGTTACATAAGAATTATTAGTCATTATATTTCCTGTTTTACTGAACTCCGTATTTTTGTACAAATAAAACAAGGATGATAGGCCTATTTACTCAATCGTAATGCTTGAATTGATGCTTTGCCTAAGACCTTTACCTATTCTATTCTAATATCACAACCGGCATATTTACTATGTAAATGGCAAGAGAGAGCAAGATGTATCTCTTTGTCCAGATGTGGCAGGAGCCCTACCAGCTTCTCCGGGGAGAGGTAAAGCTCCAGCAGGGGCTCTGGATCCTCGGCCAGCGGCGGGGTGGGATTGATGTCAGCGGAGCAGCCGAGCTCCTGCACCACGACGGCGACCGCGCCCGCATTTTTCGGTGAGCGATGCATCTCTGCTCATTGCCTGAATATTAAGGGATTATCTCCATAATTTAGCATAATCGTAAACTTCTTTATTCTAGGCTATTGACAGACAATCGCATGGATGTAATCCTACTATGCATTGAAATTCTCTCTAAACATTTCAGTAGAACAGGTATAGAAATTTGATCTTTATAATTATGGCTAAGAGGAGAGTGGAAATGTGACATAAAAATGTTGCTTTATATATTGTATAATTCCTTAAATGTTAAATTACACATTGCCTCAAATGCCATATAATCCTGCAGTGCACATACCATAGTCACCATCACGTCGCACTTTTTATTCCCATTTAGTCCTTAAGAGAATGCACTTCTCTTTGCCTGTGTGCTATGCTAGAATCATAACTAACAAGTCCATATAAATTAGGAAGCATATTTAATTCGGTGATTTCAGATGGACAGCAAAATTACGTATATCAAAGCTGACGCCGTTGTTATTGTTTCTGATGACTAGATAGATTAATTCCTTACCTTGAAAATTAGGACACAACCTGACACATTTCACTAATTTCATAAAGTACCCACCGCCTGGACTACGCATTAGTTTGGTTAACAACGGAAGACAACTTCCTGGATACAATGAATTCATAGTGCCTCATGGGATATGTAGTTTGAAAACGTTTTAAGTTTAACAAACCAATTAAACTCGTCTAATGCGAGAACAAAGTACATCATTGTCATAAAATATAGTCAGACAGGAAAAAAGACAAATAGGTAAAATATCCATACAACACATTAAGTATTTTTTTTACTCAAAGCGTTATTAATAGTCATTTATAGACCTATATTATATTGCTTCCTGACCTCATAGTAACATCTTATATATATTGTAAGTAGGCGCTAAAAGTTATCATTGAAGTAAGTTTAAAAAAATATATATATATTTTTTTTTTTTATTGTGAGATAATATGGACAGGTTAAAGTGCTTCATATTTTTCTACACAAAAGAGCTAAAGATTTTTTTTTATTGCATTTTCAATTAAAACCAAGCTGTCGCCATGTTTTAAGAACGAGATGACTGCATTGTCAATTTGAATTAATGGTAAAAAAAAAAGAATAAATAAATCTCCGGCTTATTGTGGTGGAGGGGTTGTGCTTCACTGTGATCCTAGGAGCTATGCTGTCACACCTCCTCACTGAGTCCCAAGGGGCCATGTTCTGTGCCTTCTTTGTTGATGTGGAGCTGTGGCAGGAAGGATGTTGGTGCCTGTCACAGCCGTAAGCCCCAGACCCAGCGGCGGACACCAGCGGTAAAGCGAGCTGTCAGGATGAAGAGGGAGGCCTTCTAAGCTCAGGCAATTCCTGAAGCAGCTGACAGGTAGAATAAAGTGATACTTTATTCATCCCCATGGGGAAATTCTCTTTTCACTTACGCCATCCTGCTCTCCCTGAGACACACACAGATCACAGCAAAAGGTTGGTGGTTCGGGCATCTATCAAACATGCCTCCTGGGCATCTCCCTGGGGAGGTGCTTCTGGCAGACTCTACCTGGAGGAGACCGCAGGACAGACCTAGGACACGCTGGAGGGATGTCTAAGCTGGTCTAGGAACACCTTGGTATCACCCTGGAAGAGCTGGAGGAGGTGGCTGGGGAGAGGGAAGTCTGGGTATTCCGTTTTAGGCTACTGCACCGCAGCCTTCACATGAAGAAAATGGATGGATGGATGGATGGATGGGTTGATTAATTGAAAATTTAATTATAATCTCATACTGTAATAGTATCCAGTTTAGGGTGGCAGAGTGATTAGCACTGTTGAAACATGCTGAGGTTAATTGGAGTTACCAAGCTGCCCATAGGTGTGTGAGTGTGCCCTGCGATGGCCTGGCACCCCATCCTGGGTTATTCCCTGCCTTTGCACCCGTATCCTCTGGGATGGTCTTCAGACCCCCAGTGACCCAGAATAAGACAAGTGGTTACAGAAAATGGGTGGATGAATGAAGGCTTTCAGTTTATAATTGCAAAAAGCTCAGTATGCTACAGCATCCAATTTAAATTTCATTAGGATGTTATTATCGACATAAACCCTGGGTAACACCTTAATGTGGGTGTCCTTGTCGATATCAGACCCAGCTTTGTTCACAGAGAGCTGAACAGATTTTAACTTCCATTTGAAAATCAACTCTGAGCTTTACATTTTGTAATAAGAGATTAATGACATATCTAGTCAAGAAAATTTACTCCGTGCCTTTACAATGCAAGGCAGTTTTGGAGAGGTACTTTTCACAATGTTTGCAAATGACCTCCGCGATATCTCTACATCTGAAGCATCTATGACAATCTCACCATTAGCATTTTAGAACTTTATAAACAAGACCTTTATTGAACTCTTTTTTAATCCTTAACAATGATCTTGTCATTATCAATAACACATGCAACAACACAAATTATCTAAAATCCACACGTATCACGTATTTCTTAAATAAGATAAATTAAAAACCGGTATAATATATAAACATATGAGCATCAAAAAGGTGACTACTGTCACCAAAATCACTAAAAACTGTAGTGAACCTATATGGGCACCGGTCTATATACAGATCAGGCGTCTCAATAAAACAGCCTTCGTCAGACTGCATGAAGTGGTATTCAAACTAGCATTACAAGGACACTATTTTTATATTAGGCATAATAAATAACAGATCCCCCGCCCGTATGATAGCCCCTATCGATCTGCCCTCAGAAGCGGATTGAGGGCCAGTAATACTACGGCTAAAGTTACGATGAACCCAATAAACTGGAAGCTGACGAACACCGGCGGGGCGGGTCTTCCAAGGGGCGGATCGGCTGAGCGGGGCTGGGCGTGGGCTGCGGCGCTCTCGGCTCCCCTCTCCCGCTCCGGAGCACATTGTTCGCTGCGTCCCCACTTCGCCGTCGGCGGTCAAATGCTCCCTGGCCGGGGAGGAAATTCCCAGTTAGAGTGATTCCAGCTAGCAGGGATCTGGGCGGCTTCAAAAGCGAGGCGATAGTGGAAAAGGGGCGAGGGGCGACACGCTTGGTTTTGCAGCTTAGGGCTGTTTCAATTGCATTGCTTTCGCTCGTCTTTCTCCGGAGGACCACATCGCATCTGCTGACCAGGAGGACGATATTTATTGTAAGTAGGCTAAATGTTGAGTCCTGCGTTATCTGTATAATGTCTTCTTTTCCACATTTCGTCTGGCTGGGCACCTTCGATGGTTTCTATGGGTTTTTTTGTCTTGTCCACAGGGAATCTGGCGAATCCACCGAAAATATAAATACATTAACAAAAATCAAATCACACTCCCTGACACCAACAGCATAAATGCGGCGCACGGAGGGTTTCTTGCTTTTAACACTCATCTCCTCGACTTACACAAGGACGCTTTAACGCCAAATATTTATGTGTTAAGATCGGATTTACTGCGAGCGTTTAAAAGCGCCGGCTCTCCGATTACCAGGCACCACTAGTACTAGTCAGCAACTGTGTACTAGTAATTGTCGGTCAATGATTTAAACTTCACGGAGGGAGATCACTGCCGAGACGCGGGGGCAGACAAAGACGGACAGGCTGGCAGGAGCAGGACGCCTTCGGTTTGTCCTCAACAGTTGTGGGTTAGTTACTCAACTGTGACGGTGGCGAAACATCGTTACTAGTTGTTGCCAGTTTAAGTGTTGGGCCCCATTGCGTCCGTGTCTGCGAGGGAGACGCCCATTGAAAGGCTGCAGGCGCTGCGGAAGCCCATCCCCAGAACCGGCGTCTGGGACGGAGCTCATTTAAACTCCTGGTTTTTCGTTTGCGTCGGTCCTGAGACTGATTGCTTCTTGTTTGTTTACTCGCAGAAGTTTGCGTCATCTGAGCCGTGCATTACAAATAAAGCCTAACCCCCCTCCAAGAAACGCAGTGGTTAAATAAGCAGCAGTTGCTTCAGAATTGCACCGAAAACATAACCGGGTCGCATCAGGAGTCGGTGAGGTGGCGGACATGCCGACATCACACAGACCGATCGATGTTTCCTTCCCCCCATATTTAATCTTATTGTTGTATTTTACCGTTGGTAAGGTATGGGGACCTGTGATCTGAAGCGGAGCATATTTTAGTATCACAATTGGCAATCTAGTTGGACAAAAGACAGTTCACCCTTTTGATATGCACTGATGACAATGTTTAGTCCCTTAAGTGGATTCTGTAGTTGCGCTCATGTAGCGTCATTTTGAATTAAACCATATGAACTTCTTAGTTGGTTACCTTTTTATGTTGCTTGCATCCATCTGATTTTTGCCTGCGTTTTGTCTTTCATAAATTTGTTGATTATCCCTGCTTTGCAGAACGATATACAACATTGGCTCCTCCGCTTTAATCAAGCACGTAGATTTATCTCTTGGCTGTACCTCGCAAATCTACTTTTGATCTTTAACATTACTGTTTATGGTTACATGCTATATATAGTAGAGTCTTTTGCTTTACTGCTGCGTTTGTCAGGAGCATGATGCATTGTGGGGTGTTTTCGGGGTGGGGGCTGTTTTGTCTGTCTGATTTCCCATAACAATGAGGTCTTGTGTGGTGGGGGAGAGGTGCTATTGACAGGATTTGGGCTGGGGGATTCTTTCTGGCGTAGCGCCAGAGAGGATCAACTCCCTTGGATTTTCCCAGTCTAATCTGGTTGGGAACAGGAAAACCAGTCAGTTCCTCGGAAGGCAACCAAGGAACTTCAGTTTGGATATGTGTTTAAGATGCTGTGCTCTTCTGTATGGCCTGTTATCCCTCTGCTCCATCCAGCCCTGACTGGCGTAATGGATATTATTGATCAATTAATTGAACTGCTTCTGGGAGAGGGAGGGGGCTGCGATGGTTGAGAACTGATTTTATTTTTGTCTTATATTCAGGATTGTTGTTTGACTTTTCTGCACCGGTCCTTTTAGGAACACATGGGTTTTTTCACACGCGTTTTGCATGAATGTTGTGTGTGTGTGTGTGTGTGTGTGCAAACTTGTGCATGTAGTGGGTCTTCTCCAGCTTATGGAGTGGATGTAAACTAGGTATGTGTGCCTTAGGTTCTAGGTTAATGTGCCCGACCTCCCTTTTCCCATCTGCCTCTAGTGCTGGTCATGTGACACTTCTGTAGCTCCTGACTTGCCAGTTTCGCCTGTTCTCGTTGATCTGTGCTACACCCAAAGAGTAACCTCTGGTGGTGGGGAGGGGATAGTTTTCCGTACATTCCCACCCTGCCACCATGTAGCATGGCGATTTTTTTTTTTTTGGGGGGGGGGGGTACACATATGACTGCTCATGCCCGCCCCACCCAGGCAGACTGTGTTTGTCATCCTACCCCCACCCAAGGGATCCAGGGGCACATTTCAGCTTCTAAAAGAGTCTAGAATCATGTAAACGGGCACCCCAGGAGAGCAGCTACTGGGAACCAATGAGCCGATTGAGCATTAAAATCTGTTTCCATTATGTACCCCAGGTGTAGCTTTGTTTTAGAAAGGGGGGGGTTTCAACTTTTTCCAAATTGTGAACCTCCCACTTCAAAAAGAAAAGAAAACAGACCAGTTAGGGATTCCCTGCCATTCAAGCGTGAAGGCATAAGTGACTGTCGTAAGGTCAGGCTTGGGCTCTAGCAGTATTTCGAGCCAGATAATATTTCCCGAGTTTGACAATTTTACTAAATGTTTCAAGGTTTGTCGCCCCCTGTTTAGGATGTTCGTTTTCAGTCTTGCTCCTGTGTTTCAGGCTTGCAGCTTCCCAATTCATTTGCTGCAGGCATGCTGAGAGAACCCAACACCCCTCCTTTCATTTTAGCGGCTGCTAAGCTAGCAGACATATTAAACGATGACCTTGCCCTTCTGTTGCCCAGCGTTGAAGTGGCACAAGATCTCCTCCTGGGATTTACACAGGCCGATGAAGCCACTGGGAAATTATGTCAGAGGCTGCTGAGGGGGGAGGGGGGGTCAGGGTGACTGGGAGGGGGGGGGGCAGGTGGGGTTGTGTGAGCTGGACTGGGCTTTCAAGGCCTGTGTCTTGTGCTTCCCTGGAGAGATTCCTTTTAGTGTCATCATCCATCTATCGTCTAATTGCTTATGCTGGATGGAGGGGGGAGGGGTATCTCTGGCTGCAAAGGCCATGGGGGGGGGGGTATCCCAGGCTGTAATGGGCACAGGGCAGGGGTACAGCCTGGCTGGGACACCAGGCACATAATCAGACGGACGATTCAGAGATGCCTAACTGTAGGACGTGCAGTCTCCACACACAAAGCGGGGGCGGGATTCCAACCCCCCCAGCCCTAGAGGTGTGAAGCAACAGTGCCACTTAATGAGGCACCCTGCCGCCCCAAATCATCGTTCCATTAAAAATCAATTACCCCTGTAGGGGGGCATGTATCTCTGCTCATATGGGTTTGCTCATATACGAGTCTTTTAAGGTCATTTTAAAATACCGTAATGGCACAGCCAAGGGGGGGGCATGTGTTGTTTTAGGGGGGAGCATGGGGAATCCATTCCCTCCACTGGTTTGTGGGCTAGGTATCCCAGGTCCCTGGTCCCGTTCGGCTGCCTTCTGATAAATGTGCTGTTTGACCGGTCAGGAGAGCGTTGGTCTCACATTCCTGTCGACCTGATGAATTTCTATGAAGCACTTTTCTTTGAGGAAGGAAAGACAAGGTCGCATTTAAAACACACCTGCGCAGTAAGTATGTGGCCAGCAGGGCGACTCGGTGGGGATCGGTGATGCTTCACACCTCCCTTTGTGTGTGGGGTTCGCATGTTCGGATGTTTTGACATGAGCAAAGATATCGGCCAGATTTGCTGGAGTAAAATATTCTGGCAATGGCAGTAATGTTTGTGCGCATCTCTCCCGCCCCCCCCCCGAGTTGGATGACCACAATCCCATAGTTGCGTGTGCAACACAACCACTTGTGACACAACATTAAACAGGCCACTAAAAGCTAATTGACGTAAGAAGGCTGTCTTTACTATGGTATAATGGTAAACAAAACACACCTCAGTTATCGGTTCACAGATTGGTGCGGTATTATTTTTTACATTTGTTTTGAAATAGTTTATTAAAAATGCAAACAGTTAGGGGCTGTTGTAAAGCAAACACAATGTGTGTGTCGATGGGTCTGAATGACAAAATGTAAAAGATGCTCATTTGAAAACTAATATGTAAAATTAACTAAAAAATAAAACTGCATCATAAAGTTATAATGAACTAAATGGCGTGTTTGCTGCTATGGCTGTAGTTAGCGCCTTAGATGCCGAGGACAGACTAACTTGGAGAGGCTATTTCTGCCGTCCTCCAGCCATAGACTGTCGGTAAATAAGTACCAGTTTGTACTTACGAGGGGACCATTACTTATCACTGGGGCTGTACCCTCAAGGGCCTGTATGTTGTGCCCCAGCTGTAGGTAAATGAACCATTCTGTACCATTGTAGGTACATGAATGTCGTTTGTACCTTTACCAGTGCTGTGCCTTTTTTCTGACGGTGGTCACACACTTGGACGAGTTAGCATGTTGGATGTACTTCTATGAGCACATCTGAATTCAGCATTATGGAGCTTACAGACAGTCTTGGTCTGACTGCTTTGTTTTCGGTGTTGGAGGAAGCGAAAATGTTCTTAAACTACTGATTTAAGTAACGTGAGATGGACCAACTCGCGGCCACAATTAGCATAATGTTTTCTGCGTTGAATATCTACTTGTGAATTTAGGTGTCGGCTGTGTCGATGCACTTGTTTCACTGTGCATTCCAAGCCAAAACATATGTAACTGAACGACACACGACGGATGTGTGTGACGTTGGAGCCTTGGTCTTTACTTTTAAATGTTGACCTGAAATGCTTTTCAGCAAAAAATCATGATACAGATTGAATCTGCAAACAAATTTAAGCTTTAAGTGATATTTTTAAAGGTTTTTCTTCTGTTGTGTGTAAGAACGGGCCTTCAGATGTACAGTTATGGCAGATTTGCCAGTACAGGCTGCTTTCTACCATGCGGCAGATTCGCGTCGCCGTTACTCGGTATCTAGCGGCTGCATTTGGCCGCCAGATTGGTGACGCCAGGAGATGAACAATCAAAGCCGTGTCATTTCTGCGGGTCTCATTAAACGAACACGCAAAATCATTCTAAAACCGTTCACTTAAAGGGGAAGTCCGTCGTCTTCGTCTCACAGAAAGGGCACCAGATTTCCCCTGTGAAACTGCGCCTTCTATATCTGTGTGGGTGTGTGGGGGCGCATATGAGAGAGTCCTGTACCTGGAATGATTTTAGGCTACTGGCATTTCTGTTTAGGTCATACAGCTCAATTTCTACGTGTAACACTTGTTTCGGATGTTTTAAAAATGCTACGAATATTCTTCCCAGCTGAACGTTTTTTGTTTTCGGTGTTCTCCTGTAACTTGGTGGGGAAGCCCCTGACTTTGGCATTTGCATGACAGTATTATGTACAAATCATGTTTCTGACTATGACCAAAGGCTAAGGAATGTGACTAGAGCTGAGATTGCCATGGTTTAGCAATCTGTACGAGTGAGCTCCGCTACCCTCGGCTTCCGGTAGAAGCCTGTGCACTTGGTTGTCCTTCCTTTTGCGATATGCCAGTTGACTAATTGGAAAAAATAAGCTGGAGGTTCCTCATTCTCCTGAGAGAGCCCATGACATCACCTTTGAGTGGAAAACCTCGGGTGTGGGGATGGATAATCAAAGTCAGAGGAAGGCTGGGAGATCTTAGGCAATGCAACAGTCTGCCGGAATACACAGGTAGAAAAACGAAACGTGTGTGAGAGTTAGCATTTCTTCAGAAGCCTGATGCTAATGGTGTTTCCAGCTAGTATTGCTGCCTCACGGGGGAGGGACAGTGTCACGGGGAGTGGGGCATCTCAAAGCTTGGCCCCCCATGTTATTTTAAGTATATTTTTAAGAGAGATGAACTGAGACGCATTTCTAGGACTCTACTCAAGGTCTCTTTAAATCTCCCCTGTAATGATATCCTCAGGGTCCAGGCAGCGAGATAGGGTTTCAGAGTGACCTGTTAATCCCCCCCCCATCAAAGGTGGACGGTTATATTTACTGATCTTTTTCAGAGTAGGGGTGTAGCAGCGCAGCGGCCGTGCGGAGAAGGCTGTTTGACCTTTAATCATTTGTTTGGCTCCAACCTGGACCTGATGAACCTTGGAAAAGGCATTAAATTGTGACATGCTTCTGGCCCATATTTCATGCATTGTACATCAAGATCTTGACCCGCTAACTAAGAGGACACATACGAAATCTCTGTGATTGGGGAGGGGGTATCCCTGAGAATGTTCAATCACATCTAAATGAGAAAAAATATATATGGTGAGCCTTCTATTCTAGTTTGAAGGCGTTGGTAGCTTTCAGGCTGTTTATTTGTCTTGTGCCTGAGCCATTGTAGATGTAGGCAGCAGGGATGATGGACCAATTACGGTCCTCCTGGAGTCCCAGCTTGCTTTGGCATGGAGCATTAATCTTCGGATCAGACTCACTGTTGTTTGTCACTCTTGTGTGTGGTTGGCTCTCACTTGGACCCACACAGAGTTGGGAAGAGAGCAAGCAACTAAAAGTCATCAAAGTCCCGGCGAGTGGCTTACTCTTGGGTCCTTAATCCTCCTGAATTTCTGAGAAAGAAGCGATTTCTGTTTTTAATTTACAAGCTGGCATCGGTTGAGCTTTTTCGCTTATTGTCTTTGAGCCGATGGGTTTAAGAGCGACGGGGACGAGAATCCGGGAGTGACGGTTCCTGTTTCCTCTTGGAGCAGGTCCTTCACGGTCAGGGAGGCGAAGCAGAAATATGGCTCCCAAAACGTACGGGCAGATCCCCGCTCGCATTACGGGGGGGCCTCGGCCAACGGCGTTTCCCTTGGCTCCTCAAGGGACGGGGATGGGGGAATCCATTGACGGTAGACTGACTTTTATGCAGTAGACCCATGAGATTCATCTGCTCATCCATTTGCTTGACAAACGTGTGCTGGGTTTACTGTGGACTGGGGCCGGATCACTGGTTAGATACAACAATAATGGGAGGGGCGCTTGTGGGATTTGGGTTGCTGCAGAGCCATGTGATATCTGGGTCTGTGCCAGCGCCTCTCCTTCACTATCACTGACCCCCCCCCCCCCCCCCCCCCCAGCCCCATCCGTCAACCCACTCCTTCCGTGTGGGACCTCGACCCACCCTGCTGTGTAAATTAGGCATAAACATGTCAGGCCGGACCATAAAACTGAACTCATCCCTTGCAGTAAATCTTCTATGGTCTTTTTTTTTAAAACAGATGGCTGACTAAGCTTGTGTTCTGTAAAGCAGATAGTTGTTATCTGTCCTGGTGTCGCACATTGATCATGGCCTCTTACTGACACATCATAGGGCATCAATGCCCTCCTCCGCATTTCAGACGGACGCAGAAGCAGGATATGTGGTTGTTTCGCGTCACGTATAAGACTTTATGGGTGATGACTGATTTATTAATGTCTCTTGACTGTGGATGAGGGGTGCTTCCATAACGTTGAATTCTGTACAGTTGTTTACCTAGCGTGTCCAGGGCTCAGACACAGTCTAAATCCAGCAGTCGCCATGGAGCTTGGTGTGCATGGGCGGGGCAACTAGGTTCGGCGGACCAATCAGGTTTAGCTTCTGACCACGCCTCTTTTTGCAGTCAGCTGACGTCAGGTGCTTTCTCCAGAAGTGCCTGCTACTGTAATGATGCCATGCTGACTACCAAGGTTTGCCACATCCTGGCGAGCTTGGTCCTGCGGTATTGATGACGGAGCCGTTTCTGTGCCCTGCAAATCTCATTTTTGTGCTCGCTGTGCAGCGTGAGAGGCGTGTAGCGCCAAAGAGATTGGCAAAGCGATGCGACGCATGGCCGCTGGCCGAGGTTCTGCTTGATGTGTCATCTGATTTGTGCTGTCAGGAGGTATCGTTTCCTGTGACTCTCCAAGAAATGCAGATGCAAGTTCAAGTAGAGGGCTTCTGGTTTGGTGGTTTGCAGTGTCCTCATAGTGAGTCTGTCTGTCTAATGTAAAACTGTTTGTAAGAAGGAACTCATCCTAATATAAAGCTTGCTGCTGTGTCCATTGTAAGGATTTACCAGAAGGAAGCAGACAAGTTAGCCACTGTTATGCTTGAAGTGTCCTGGACAGTGCAGTGATGGACTGGCTTCCCATCCAGTGTGTCGCCTTCCTCATGTTTAAACAGCTGCAGTGACACATTACACAGGGATGGTTCCTTGCACTGGTTTAATTCACGCCTTTTCTGCCTTTTTCAATATACATCCATCCTGCGGACACATTTGTTCCCTCTGCCTTGTCATTCACTTCCCTGACATCAGTGTCACCTATTTTGTTTTGGGTTCGATGGCTTTTCACCTGAGAGAGAAGCAGATGTCCAGCCGAGGTCAGATACCTGTGTGGTGTGTGTGTGTGTGTGGGGGGGGCTGGGTTCTTAGGCGAGATGTAGAAATGCTAATAAGGCAATAAGTGAATATGGATCTGTGATCAAAGGACACTTGTGTTGTATAAGCCTGGCTTGGAATAGGCAGGGTAGCTGTCAGAGGGAGACTGCACCCAAGGCTGGACCTAAAGTAACTAGTGTCTGGCTAGTTTTGAGGGGATTAGCGCTAACCTTTCACGTTGGCCTGTGTGATGGATAGTGGTTAGCGTTAGCCTTTGTCTTATTTAGCATCTAGCATTAGCCTTCATGATGGTTGTCAGTGCAAGTTGGTGCTGTATGTTCCAGTGTCTTGTTCCTTGTTTGCGGCTGATTTTACCGAGGCGTGGTAGGCCTTGGTCCCCCTGGGGACTGAAGCTGGGGCGGGCAGAGATGCACAACAAACCCACCAGGCCGCTCTTTTATTTGCCTTCTGGATCCAGAGGCTCCGTATGAGCTAAGACTCCCACCTCCCACGGCTCTCGCTTTATATTTGATGTATGGGCTGTTATGAAAACAAATGTCAGCCATTTTTGTGTGTTTGTCTGGTTGGATTCAGCCCAGTGGGCAAGAAGGTATAGCGGAGGATGTCAGTGGAAATGTATAGGGTCAGAGATGTTTGGCTCTCTCTCTCTCTCTCTCTCTCTCTCTCTCTCTCTCTCGCTCAGGTAGATGATGTCGTTTCCATAGTAATTCTCATATCATACCATCTCATTGTTCCTGCTGATGTTTTTTGCCATTGTATCATGTTACCGGCTGCTTTCGTAAATGGATATAGCCACCAGCCGCCCGTATCCTTGCTGCCGGTCGGGGCATATTCCCTTCCAAGGGACTTTAATAAAAACCGTCTGATTTATGGGTCCCGCTGTTCTCATTTTAATAGCTCCTCCTTGTAACTGGGCAGAAGGGTTCCGCTCGGGGAGGGGGGCGGCATCTCAAGCCAGCACCTGGTTGTTATTGAAACGGATGAGGCCGCTCTCCAGGCGCGTCACTCTCCACGCTCGGCTGATACGCCTGGCTCCCATTTTTGGCGCGTCTGGCATAAAAAAAAAAATCTGTACCTGGAATTCAGACACCCATAGAGAAGGGATGTGGGGGGAGCTCCGCTCTCATACCGTCACCCCCACCAATTTGCGGAAGACCCCTTATTCCCCGACGCCACGGAAACGTTCCGGTGGCTTCTCCTGCATCCCCGTGGAAGTATTAATAGTCTGGTAACCTAGTCGGCCCTGACAGATGGGGAATCATTTTTGTTTTATTTTGTAATTTAAGGGTTTTGACTTGTGGCCCCATTGTTCCCCTTATTGGGATCTTATTACCATATACATCAGGGCGGCCTAATTAGTTCCGAGTAGGAGCCAGATTATGAAAATGATAGCAAATGAGAAGCCATAGATTTTTATTTTCCCCCTCGAAGGAAGCTGCCCTGGAGACGAGAGAGCGGGGAAGCTTGTGGCACCTGCCGTCAGCTTCAAAATGTCATTGCATTGTGGGTGGCCAATTATGATTGGCTGTTAACATGAATAGGGTGGGACAGATGGACAAATGATGTACCAGCCCAATGAGAGCCTGGAAATATCATCCAAAATGATTTCTCTTTTAACTGGGACAGTTAAATGACTAGCCTTGATATAGACCATTTCTAGGTAATGTTGCTCGTTAAGTGTCCAAGATGGTCGCTGTAGTTCAGTCTTGTACTTTTGCTCAAGAGTAAATGCTTGGCAGGCCTGCACAGTATCGTATTTGAATTACCTCCCCCCCCCCATTCATGTAGGATGCCCACTGTTCATCACTACAATTACGGAGTCACAACCCGAGAAACAAAGTTCCAGGGGGCTGTGATTCCGTTTACTCTCATTCAGACATTTATTTATTATTTCTTCAGCAGGTTCACGTTCTTACCCTTGGGTAGGTCACGCCGGTACGAGCCGTGTCCTCTTCCACAGATGGACGTTTCTGCGGCGTTTAATTTCCTCACTCCGGGGGTCAGCAGGAGGGTCCACTCATTATCGCCCCACTGGCGGCTTCCTCAGCCGCTCTGACGGTTTTCTCGGCTGCCCCGTCTGTCTGCGAATAGTCCGTCTCTCCGAGTCCTCGCTGCGATCGCAAGCATCAGCACCTACAGTATGGGCCCTTAGGGGGACAGCGACTCTGCGTCATGTAGGGAGTCTGTTCAGTGACGAACACATGTCTACAATTCCTAATGTCCACGCCCTCTAAAATTTCAAAAGGGCATTCATTTTGATGAAGAGAAACGTTGGCAAAATAGCGGGTGTTGTGAAGCAGTGTTGACTGCTCACCATGAGGCTGTTGTCACAAATACTGCGCCCGCCCCTGCCGGTACTGAGGCGGCCGACTGCTGGGGCTCGCGCATGGCTGCACGCAGGTTTTCTTAACCTCACAACCAGCGAGGCAGTGGAGTCGTAAGCATGCAGGTTTCACAGTTATGGCATAAGCATCTGTTCATAGTCACTCCAGGCATAGTGTCACTTCAGTCAGGTGTTTTGCTTTTTAAAGGTGAGAATCCAGGATTCTGCTTGAGGCGTAGCTGATGAGATGTGGGAGAAATAAAGAGGTATTCCTTTGACGCGTGGGCGCTGGTGGGAGTTCCATTGAGCGTTAATGCCTCTGTTGCTGGACTCATGTCTGTACGATGTGACGTCTCATCGGCGGCTAAAATGTTGTGTCCTGTATGATAAACCAGGACGGTGCTCGAAGTTCCCTCAGTCTTGTTCCAAACGTGAGGGAGCAGGCAGTGGTTAGAGTGAGAGTGTAGCGGGCCTAAACCAATAATAAACCTTTCTGGGTTCATTCCTGGGGTCTGTTTCGCGAAGCAGGATTTCTTGTTTAGTGAAATAAGATTTAAGGTAGTCTGGGCTAAATGGACTTAATCTTTGTTCACTTACATTTATTCCAGACTACCTAACATCCAAGTTATCCAGCTAAGAAAATCTTGCGTTTTTCTGCTTGTTTATGAACTAATGAAAGACTGAAGTGTAATGTGGCTCCTGCGGGCAGGACGGCCAGCCCCATCCTGCATGGGGCTTGGAGAGTGTCTGTAGGCTGGGGGAGGGTGAGTCTCACTGAGCGCTCAGTGATACGACCGTTAACCCCGGCTGTGTCAGAAATGTGGCCAGGAAGGGGGGGAAGGGAGAGAGAAAGGGGGCTGTTATTCCCCCCCGACCAACCGCTGTGCCTGGGGGTGTTGGTGGCGCGAGCCTTCCGTGAGCTACTAGAGCCCAACCCCCCTTCCTGGGAACAGCTGGGCTCTCAGCAGGAAGTGAGGCACGCTAGCGTATGGAAGGGTGGGGTAGCAGATGCACAGGGGCTTCCTGGACCCCGGGAACTAGGGCGGAACGGCGAGGAAATGTAGAGCTACCGAGGGATTCCTCGGTCAGCCCGTCTCGTGCGTGGCAGCGGTGATGGTAGTCACGACGAGTGATATTTCTGATGGTCTGGGACCGTGTGAATGATTTGTCGTGCCGTTAGCTTTGGGAAAGTGAACAAAATGTTGTACCGATATACGGTCACCATCTGTACCTCACTCTGCATAAGGGGACATGTGTAATGAGCATGAATCGACTGTGACCCTCCAATACCCATCCTAATCAGATCTGGGAGTCTTCAACTCCAGCCAGTGGAGTGAAATGGTGTCAAATGGGGTATTTAATCTCCCTGGAGGACATTTCCGATCAGAGGCAGACTGATTATGAGGGGGTCTGTATGCAGTTTGACTTTTTTTTCCCCTTTCGGTTCCTTTTTCCTATTTTATTTCACCCCTCTCTCTCATTTTCTTGCTCGTTCCCAGGGTGCGGGCAGCAGCCGGAGAGATGACGGAGTACAAGCTGGTGGTGGTGGGCGCTGGGGGCGTGGGCAAAAGTGCCCTCACCATTCAGCTCATCCAGAACCACTTCGTGGACGAGTATGACCCCACCATCGAGGTGAGAGAGTGAGCGCTTCCCCACCCCCAGGGCAGAATTCCGATGTTGGAACAGTAAGGGATCCCAGCATTTCCACACCGGAAAATGTCCCCGTTTTCTCCCTCAGGACTCGTACAGGAAGCAGGTGGTGATTGATGGGGAGACGTGTCTTCTGGACATCTTGGACACTGCTGGACAGGAAGAGTACAGCGCCATGCGGGACCAGTATATGAGGACCGGGGAGGGTTTCCTCTGCGTCTTCGCCATCAACAACACCAAGTCCTTTGAAGACATTCACCAGTACAGGTGTGTGTTGCGTGTCCGTAACGATGTAAACACAGATGTTGTAGGAACAACCCCACCACATAATGAACGCCACACCCTATGTCACATGTGCAACAAGAAAGCAAGGTCTAAATCTGGGCTTCGGCCTTCTGAAGCCATGATCATCTGATGATTTTATAATATGACACATTGTGTTCAGCATATTACTTGACATTGGAATTTGGGGGGGGGGGGGGTGGACTGTGGCCGAAAAAAGGAACTTGAATTCTCATGCCCCATGATGTCATATCGTACCATTCATCATGGCTAAAGTGAGCTGAGCACTCAGCACGAGGGAGTATGAGGCGCGGCCAATGAAATCGATCCTGATAGTGGGGAGGCTGGGGGGCGAGGAGGAACATTAAAGGACACAGTAAGCATACAGGGCGGGGGGCAGGGGTAGTTTAAAATGGAGAAAGATGGATTTTAGGATTTAGATAATCTTGTTCTTGAAATCTTGAAATATTCTCAACACTATTGACAACATAACTTATCATATGCACCGGAATATCAGATGGATAGCAGATTTTTCCTTTTCTCTGTACTCCATGGATGCATATAAAGTTTTAAAATAAGGTTATTTGCGTGGAAATGGCCCACTGATGCACAGCAAATGGCTGGTGACTGAGTGAAGCGGTAAGCAGACTGTTCTAAAACGACATTCAGTGGGTATGCCAGACCCCGCTGGCTTAGTCCACCAATGGCACGGAAGATTAGACTTACGGCAGACTTGCGTTGGGTGTCACCTGGCAACCACACCGTTTAGTGTGGCACTGACTGCTGTCCGGCCTGTCACATGCCCAGGTGCACCTGGTGATGCCACGTTTAGGAAGGGATGAGGTTTAGCTTATGAAGAGTGAGGGTCCTGTCTGTTAACATCTCCTGGGTGCTTTATTATACAGAGAATATTTTGAGGCAATGATGTCATTATTGAATAATGGCTATCACAAACGAGTCGTTACAGTGTCTGTTACGGCTGATTTTATAGAGCGTTAAATGGAATTTAACGGGCTATAAAAATTGTCCATAAAAATATAGTGGGGGGGGGAGTGTCATTCATTTTGATTAATGTCATAACAAATATACTCAAAGATATTTGTGTGTGTGTGTGTTTGTCCCCGTATGTGTCCATCCCCCTGTATGTGTGTGTCCTCGTGCGCTTGCGTTCACATGTGTGTTCGACCCAGGGAGCAGATCAAGCGGGTAAAGGACTCGGACGATGTGCCCATGGTGTTGGTGGGGAACAAATGCGACCTGCCAGCCCGCACGGTGGACACGCGCCAGGCGCAGGAGCTGGCACGCAGCTACGGCATCCCCTACATCGAGACCTCAGCCAAGACGAGACAGGTACCGCGGCACGTCCAGGCCCGGCCATCGGGGGGCACTGCGCCCTCCGACTGCTTGGCATTCCTTGTGTCTGTTTCCTGCCCCGTCGTTACAGAGCCCCGTACATTAGTGACAAGGTGACAGTTATCAGGCCTGTCTGAGTTTCCAGGGGCTGTACGCTTTGATGTTCACCTCTGTCCTTGCCACCACAGTGTCTCGCCCCCCCACACACCCCCGCCCTGAGCAGCATGTGAATGGTGGTGACAGAGGAACAATCACCACTCCTGAGCTGGGGGGGGGACTCTGTTTTGCAAGCACTCACCCCACCCTTCCCATGGGGCAGCCAGCTTCTGTCACATCTGGCTGTACACAAGGACACCTTTGCCCCCCCCCCCCCCCCCAAATGATGTTGTTTAATGCACTTGCAAATAGACAGTTTGGAAGTCCCTCTGGTATAAAGGGGAGGGCTGGATTAGTCCTCGAACACGGCCGAGATTCAACAACCCAGCGTCAGGTGCCGGTTGCCATGGCAACATGCATTTTAGAATCGGGCGCCGATTTCGTTTTTTTTTTTTTTTTTTTTTTTTGTTCTTAAGAAGCTGGCTGAAAGAGATTAAATATGTTTGAAATTATGGCTTTGCAATCCATCTTAGAAATGTTCCTGCAGACTTTACTGAGTAAGTATGAGGGTGAAACCTTTAATCCTGGTAGTAGATGAAAGGGTACAAGTTGTTGGGGGAGAACATGGACTTCGGACTGGCTCAGGTAGTGAAATTGTGGCAATTTTATCCAAGACGTTGTCACGCATGTCTGGGGTGATGCTGCACTAACTGACCTGGCGCTCTGTCTGCAGGGGGTGGAGGATGCTTTCTACACCTTGGTGCGTGAGATCCGACAGCATAAGCTCCGGAAGCTGAACCCACCAGACGAGAGCGGCCAGGACTGTCTGAACTGCCGCTGTGTGGTGTCGTGACCCGGGTGAGCCGTCGGAACCGCCGGCAGCGCACGCACGATTAACATGACGGCTGTCAGTGACTCTGCCACTTGCCCAGTTCTTGTTACTGCAAATGTGTGATGGCGGATAGCGGCTAGTGTTGGGTGCTCTGGTACTCATGAGTGATGGAGGGACTGAGAGAATGAAATCTCAGCTCGTTTAGATATCACAGCTCGCCGTAATTCTGCCCTGGACAGAGAAATAAGTCGGATGTCTGTGAGCTTAGTGCTGGAAATGCAGCACTTTAATTCATGCCCAGTGCTCTTAGCATCGGTCTTTGGTTTAAAAAAAAAAATCCATTTACTCACAAAGTAGATGGTGGATTTAAAAATACTGTTTTGCATTTCTATAGGATGTGACAATAGGAATTGTTTCCTCCATACCTTGGGGTGGGCGGAGGGGCTGTCCAATCAAGATTAAAGACATTGCACTTAAGGTTTGAGAAGGCAGCAAGCCTGCCCCCATACATGTCTTCCAAGCTTGAGAATTTCACTTGCACTAAAATGTTCTGAGCACAGGACGAAAAAATGATTGGTTCAGAAAGATAACCAATCGGATTGTAGAGCAGGCGATTCCACCCAATCAGATGTTTTGGTTGCCCCTCCTAGTTGCTCCAATGAGCACTTACCAAACCATCCTAATTAGCTCATTACGGTCTGTTCCTCTCCACAGCTCGTCGACCGGGTGGGGGGGGCCGGGATCCAGCAAGCAAGGGCCGTGTGGCAAGATGGACGTGAAGGGACTGCTCAAAAAAAGGAAAATATACAAATACAAGTTATGGGAAAGCGAGGAGGAAGGATGAAGCTGTTTGACCTTAGGGCGGGGATCTGAGGGTGGCTTGCCCACCAGGACGTCTCCCCGCCCGATGCACACACGCACATCACCAAGGACTTATCTCCTGTGTGCTTCACTCAGGGCGAGTCTGTGAGTCCTTTAACTTATTGTTTTGCAGTCTCAACACTGGACTTTCGCTGGACGCTTCTGCCCATGCCTTCCTGACGGCATGCCCCACACTGGCCTTGCTAAGAGCCCTCTGGTGACATTGGACAAGCCTCAAAATGGCTGCAGGTGGAGGGAGCGGCAAATGAAATTACAGCATCATTTCCGTTTGTATTTAGCTAAAAGGAATGTTGTGAATTGATTCTTGGGTAGTCTGTTTAAAAAAGATCTTGCTTTATGTGCTGAGTGTTTCCTGTCGGCCATCCTGGGCGTCACGTTGGTGAGTGGGCGGGGCTCCAGGCAGGGTTCACATTACGTTACTTTGCGCTCTGACACCCGTGTCATATGATCCCCCCCCCCTGCTGGGGCCCACAGCAGTGGGTCTCCAAGGTCCTGTTTGCTGCATTTGCTCAGGCTTCTTTGTCAGGGGAGGGGCAGCCCAGTGGATTGGCATGTAAGTGGCACCTTCCTGCACATGACCTGCCCAGGATGGACACGTGATACACATTATTTAACTGGGATGTAGATCAGTGGAGTCTTTAAATCATCTGTTCTTTTTTGTTGTTTTAATTCTCCCTCTTGGCGATGTAAAGTCATTGCAGTACGACGCACTTGACTACCCACCCTTTCTGTTGCTTAGTTTAATTCATGAACCCATTTTCTGACTTGTTTTGTTAAAAAAAAAGCTTTATTTGAAGCTAGCTACAGTGATTTTTATGTTGTTGCCAGTGTATTTCTGTTAGAGATCAGGGATTGGGTACAGAGGGGTTCAGACCACGTAACCTGCTAATCACAGCTCTAACAGTTACTGTGATGTCATTAAGATGCCTCTTTCCTACCCAGTTCCCCGTCTTTGGTTTTGATTGACAGTCGTTCGTGGGAGCTGTCAGTCTCTCTGGAGGTCTTGATGTAGCTCAGGAATTGTGGTGGATGAAGTCCTTTCTGATTCTGCCGTCTAAGATGGGCATTCAGTTTAAGTGACAATATTTGTCTTCCTTATGGTACAAAATGCTTTTATCCTCCGTCTGTTCATTGGAAACTCGATCCAGATGCCTCAGTGTTTTATATCTTTGTTTTTTTTTTCACTCCTTAATGTGAAACGTCTGAACTAAGGGTGGGAAATGCAAAGGGAAGAGAGTGCTCTGTGTAATGATAACCTCTTCTGTTGTGTGTATTTTAGTGCTGCTTCATTTTTTTTGTCTCACCTCATCATCCTCAGTATAATTGGCGTGATATTTTCCTCTGGCATTGTATGGAAATTGATGCAAGATTGTCTTACATGACCTCACTCTGTTTTTAGTTCATGAACTGATAAACATCTCTGGATCAAGCAACTTTTCCAATCAGTGTCGTATGGAAAATCGAGACATTTTTAATCATTTTGAAATATAAATTTTCATATGCCAATAAGTAATGAAGGATTCAACTGTACGTGTCGTTTTTGTTTCAGCAGGTTGACCCTTGGTTGCCTCATAAGTATAGAAGCATCCTTGGGTTTGGACTGTCTGGGGTGCTCCTTAGTGTTTGAATGTAGGTTTAGTCCATAAAATGTGTTTAATTTCTAATCTAACTATTCATAAACTGTGGTAGGGTTACAGTGTAGAGTAACCAGAGAAAGTATACAGGTTAAAATACCAAGTTAATGTTTTTTATTATTATTTTTTACCCAGAGCGTTTCTTTCTCCAAATGCTCATTGTATAAGCTTGTAACTATTTTAAAAAGGAGTCGAACCTAACTTAATGGCCACTTGGTTAAAATGCTTCATTTTGTCCCTTTTTTATTGACTGTATACTAAAAGGAACTGCGGCATTCTGCAGCTGAATATGGACTTTTCGCGGGTTTGATTGACAGATCGCCGGAAAAGAAAAAAAACGAAAAGCCCACATTCGTTTGCTTTAAATGTATGCAAACATTGCATCTGAATAGTGTGCTAGGACACGCTCGGAGCGCATTTTTGGCAGAGGAAAATAGTACCCACACCCAGAAGCCCTACTGGGCAAAATGCTACAGAAAAAGACGGGGCAAATAGTGTGTGTGTGTGGGCGGGGGAGGGAAGGCAGGTCAGCTAGGGACTGTCCTCGAAAATGATAGCATGCGTCAGGGACACCGGTGAAATGAACACCTTACCAGCATTGGCCTGTTTGTATATCTCAGCAGTCTGATTTTTAGTGACCGCTCTTGGCTGGCTCTTCTCAGTGCGCGTCCGGGCTATTCAACCACCAGGGGTCGCTGTTTTTTTTTTTTTTTTTAAACCTTCCACAGCTCCCGATCCAGAAGATAAGGGACTCATCAGGATGACGTTGCAGCCTTCAAAAACAAACCAGAACTCTAGTCCAAAGCTGTGACTTATTCGTTATATGTGCATTTGTGTTTTGTAGATAACTTGATCCAGTGCAAAACTTTTATTTTGCATTTTTAACTGTACTCGTGTTTTTTTTCTGGAACCGCTGTTATGTTATATTACAAAGTGATGTGACTTACAACGGCGAAACTGTGGTATTGTAAATTTTTATTTGTATTGCATATAGCACTACGCAAAATATGGAAAATAGAGAATGTGTTCCCAGAGGTGTCAAAAACGTCTTATTGATTATTTTTTTCCCGCTGTGGTGTGACGGTCCTGAATGGTTTTTGCTTTGAATTCGATATCGACAACTTTTACGGGGTTGTTGAGAATGGACGTAGTCATACAAAGCAAATTATAAGGAAAAATATATATTAGTGATTAATAAAGGATAGCCAGAAGTGGATGGTTTGTTTTAATAGGCTGCTAAGCTCGGAACTACACAATACAAGTAGGTTCTCAAAAAAATAATAAACACTAGGTTGTTCGCAAAAATTAGCAACAGGCGGTAATCGGCAAGCACATTTGAACGAAACACCATGTCAATGTATTAATGGTTTCATCAAGAGAATCCAAAGGTCGTATCAACCACCGATTATGCACATCCAACTGTAAACACGCGGTTGCAGGCCTACAGAGAAACGGATGGCGCTTCATTAATATCTTAGCTCGTGAAGGTTAACGGAACTGATAAATTACATATCTTCCATCCGTTCTAAAGACATTTTCTCTCGTATATAACGATACACTAGGCCTGCGCTGATCAATCCATCCGTCAATTTTCACTCTCCTTTTCCAGGGTAGGCCTATTTGAGTCATTGATTTAAATTATTTAAAATAGCCAAGCAGGCTACTTATAAACGGGTTCGCGTCACTTTTATTACAAATTATATATATGTAATTTCCCGGACTGGCATCCTGTGCAGGATGTACCCCACCCTTGTGGAAATGCGCTCCCGGGTGGTGGCTGTGCTCTACGTTTCGGAGGAAAAATTGCAATGAAATACTAACTGTTAAGAAGAGTACGTCCCGTTCTTTCGACTGGTCAAACGTGAAAGGTATCTTCGGAGGATTCGCAATGCTATGGAAACGCCTTGCAGTAGCGCATGAGGACGAAGCCCAGTTACCTCAGCGGCGCCTTATTACGCTGCGCAGTTTAGGAGACGTGGTGCGCTTTCGCTGATTTCTGTCACCCTGTCGAGAACATCGAAATATTTCACAGTCTGACATAACTGACTATAATCATGGAAACGCTGAGGCTGAATTCCCTCAAGAAAATGTTATCAAAGGTAAGAAATTGCATTGACTTATGCAACAGCTGTTTTCCTTAATAATGTAAGGCTACCTGGACACAATCAAATACTGCTTTGTGAATAACAGAAGGGGAGGGCATGCAGTTGTTGTTATATTTAAAATAGATCTAGAATGCAAATAGCAGCAAAATAACTAGTTTGGGAATATCTGATATAAGGTCCCCGAGGTCAGAATCCCAATCGTTACATTTTCAAATGAAATTTGATTTAGAAATATCGCGAAAGAGACCCTGACCGGAATGGTTGGAAGAAATGCATCCAGACGTCAATAAAATGTTTAATGTACTGCGTCTCTGCAGATGTGTAGCTCTTACTTGATCACAAATAAGCCATTATCGTTTTTTATCTCTGTAAGCTCCCGGTTATTCGTAATGGTGTGCTGTAGAAGTGGAGAAGACGACTTTAAGAAGGGATTTGATGCAGCACTCTCTGTTTTATGTATTTCTTTTAACCGGAATGCACTTGACCAAAGTGCGCCTTTAATTGGTTTATTATCGTGCTTCAGAACAGGATCATTGACTAGGGATGTCAGTCCAGTGGGAGGCGCCTTTGATTATGCGTCAGGTTGTTCAAATCGAAACGATTTTCATTATATTTCAAGAATGCAGTTCTCTACATATAGAAATACGTAATTGTTTTGTATAATTACTATCATTATCATCATTTGAAAAACAGAAATACAAGCACAGGCATTTGATTGCTAGTGAAATATGGAGCGTGATCTGCCAGTACACCAGTCTTAAACCAGTGGTGGACACCTATGGTAAGTGTCCGATCCAATGACTATTCATTACTTTTCGGATCGCTGTTTGATTCAAAACCACGTTCATCCATTGATGTTCATGGCTCAGTGTTCAACGACGGCTCCAGTAGTCACCTGATGTGTCTAACGGGGACAATCCCAGTGTGTCACAAAGGTAAACCACACCCAATCAGTTTCACTCTGACATCATTTCTCAGGTCACATGATTCCACCTGACCCACATAGCTACTATTCTTTTCGGTTCGCTGTAGGGATGGAGTGTACCATCCCAGTGTGCCTATGGCTGCTGCAAAGCTACCCCCTGCACCCACCAATTTGTTACATACAGCCAACCAAAAGCAGCAGGATTGTCAGGTCAGAAAATGTTGATGGTGACGGGAAGGTCGACTTACCTTACCTGCAAAACTGGAAGCCTGTGAGTCTATTTCTTTGTGGGTTATTCTGTAGCATTTAACAAGTACCACATTAAATAAGAACGACACTAGCTAAAAAAATGCCTATACCCTAAACAGCCACCAGGGGGCGATGTCCTTTTTCCTTAGTGCAGGGTCACTGTGAGAGCCTGGAGCCTGTCATAGGCAGAGCAAGGGGACACCTTGGACAGAATATCTGTACATCGCAAGGCACACAAATATTGTGGTCTCTATGGGTAGAGACACAAGTTTCTTTAATCACTTGTCTTTGGACCACAGGAAGAAGCCTATGCAAATAGGAGGACATGCAAATTCCCGACGTAGAACATGGTGGTGTGCCGTTTCCGGCCTACCCACTGAGCGAATAAGAGACAATGCCCATGTGTGCAATTCTGTCTTAGAAATAATCACTCATTTGTGTCCTGAAAATATTAATGTATTTATTTTTACTGCATTCCTTACCACACCATACTGGATAAATGGTTGGAAGATTGATCAATCGATGGATGGGTCTTTAATACATTGTGTTAAGCTGACCTTATGAATGCACTCAGAAAAATATTACATATGTGTGTCCAGCAGTAAAATATAATGAGATTAATAAGTTAACTCTGCAGATTTTATTGGGATAAAACACCAACGTTGTGAGTCCATCCCCACTGTTAGCACAGTCATTCCTCAAACCACGCATTGGGCTCCCCATTGACTGCCTCCGCTCTTCATCCTCAGCCTCTTACAGACCTGTACGGCCTGGTCCAGGTGATGAGAATTACGTTTGGAAAAGAGCTGCCCCTGTGCAAGTACAACGGCACGCCGGCAGGCCTGGAGACCATCAACAGTGAGGCGCCTTTTTCGGGTCACCATGCTGCACTATTTACACATCCTGCTATCTTTCAGTTGTGCAGACTTGCAGAGGTCAGCAGCAGGAAGCCAACCTGGGGGGGGGGGGCAGCATTTTACTGGAAGGTGTGAAATTAACGTCTTAACACTGACACTGGGAGGACAACAGCATCCATGTGTCTGACTCGGTTAAAAGCAATGTTTGTTTATTTACTCCAACTTAACACAACATTTTTATCATTTTCATAAACTTAATTTTGTGATTTGTTTTATTTACGCAGCAATCCCAAAAATCTGCTATTTATTCACTAACATTCAGGTGAATTTTAACAAGATATACTATAAGTATTTTTATGCCTGTTTGAGCCATTAGGACAATTTCAGTGTCATGGTAACATTATTCAATTACTTCTATATGTTTTGCAGATGGATTTTTGTCACTGCCTGTGTCACAGACCCAAGCTGAGGCACAGTGGTCTGCAAGTAAAGGGTCAAAGGTCACCCTGAGCAAAGAGGATGCCTATTCATCTAATGAATCAAAATGTTAGCTGTTCCTCAGCCGTATCCATAAAATCCACCATAGAACGGAATGAAACTTGTCAGATATAAAAGATTCTCAAATTAGAATGGTAGACATATAATGCCTGATTACAAAGATTTGAGCACATACGTTTACAGTAGAATATCTGCTTTTGTGTCTTATGTACATGGTGGAAACCGGCCCCTAATGTTTACATCTAAAATTTCATTATATTTCAATGAAACAAAGAATTTAATGTTGTATGATTATTGTGTGATTGTGGTTGCCATTATTTAAAATAAAACAAGACAAGTCAATGAGTCCAAGTGTCTGAGTGTTACTTCTAAAAACAATATTTTATTTACATTTGTGTTCTTATTCCTTCACCATAAGACCCCTATATTTACTGCATCACTTTTATCAGGGTTATATTTGTGAAATCTTTTACAGGGATAATGGCTTCCTCTTTACAATTTGCAATAAGCAGAAACTCAGCAGGATGACTTTACCGTATTTTGGACCTTTCTGTACCTGCATGTCACCTGTCTTTGTTGCCTAGCAATAAAACTGTAGCGATATATAGTGTACATATAATGTTCATGATACATGTTGTTTCACACCTCCAGCGTTCAGGTTTGGACTCTTGCCTCACTCTATGTTGTGTGTTATTCTGTGTTCTGACCATGATACTCCAATTTCCTCTTGCAGTTCTATGAATTGCCTACAGAGTTTGACTGTACGTATTTAAGACAAATTATAAACTAGTATGTAAAAAAGCATGCCATTAAAATTACATCTGCCAGCAGTCACTGCACAAAATACGTCTTTTTCTTTACACAATATCACACTTGGATGACATTGCTGCTTGTGTTATTTTAAACGTGATTTCAAACTGTGGTGAAGTTTAAAACCAGTATTACCTCTTCGAGCGACGATTCGTATGGCGTCAGAAACGTCTCGTGACCGGAAACACTCGCGCATCGATACAGGAAATGTTTCCATGTTGACGACGTTCCCGTCTTTATTAGTAAAAGTTCACAGCGTAAACAGACTACGGCTAAATTGTATGTTACTGTTTTGTAACGTATGTTGGTAATGTAAGGAAGTAACGCAGTCGACAACCAAGTCCAGGTGAAATACTGTCTGTAGCGCCGTCCCATTTCCGCTAACGTCGGGCTGGGAGAGGTTCGCTTGGGTTCCCTGACTAGGACCGTCCTGAAGGCGAAGCCGCGTTAGCTAGGAGCTAGCCAGCTAGCATCACCGGAGCAAGCCATGGCAGTTGTCAACGAAGGAGCGCTGAAGAAAATGCTGTCTAAGGTTTGTGGCCTTTGGCAGCTAAAGAAAAGCACATTTTCTGACGACTTCGGACAGCCTTTTACTTTCCGTTTCTAAATTAGCTAAGCTTTTGTGGCCGCGCTTTTGTGTTGTGATCCATATTAAGTGGGCCGACAGAGCTCTGCGTCTTTAGCATTCATTATAAAAGAAATCACATAGCAGTTTAGTGTCCCAGGTACTTAAAAGGCGGCCTCGAAATGAAATCCGATTAGACGTGTGTTCTACACTCTCGTGTTTTGCTAACCTAGATGGCTTGCGTACTGTGATCTTATTTAGTTCATTATTGTTATTTTACAGCAATACAAGTACAGAGATCTGACCGTCCGGGAAATCATAAACGTCATCTCTCACTACAAAGATCTGAAGCCCGTGATGGATGCTTACGGTAAGTGCCATCTCCATCATATTGGATCCGGCCGGCCGCCCCTTAGGACCCTGTGTAATCGGCAGGTGCGGTGCGCTGGCTTTACACTCACGCTGGGCAGAAAGCAGGCGATATGTAGTCAGTCGTAACGTGCAGCTGTGATTAATGTAAGACGTGTAAACGCGCGTAAACCAGGTTTATAGTTAAATTTGCCATTCCGATTTAGTCATGGTTTTGTGTGCTATAGCCGGAAAAACACATTGCAGATCCGCAATTGCGGGGGAAATTGATTTGAGAATGTTCTATTCACAGTGTTTAATGATGGGTCAAGCAGAGACTTGATGAGTCTAACAGGAACTGTCCCAGTCAGCTACAAAGGTTGGTATAGATCTTTGAAAGACAATTGAATGTATATGACATTATTATTAGTGTCGTTCTGTTTTGTTTGTTTATGAAAAGCAGCATTCATGTTTTGGTAAATATGCTGTAACACAGGGCTGCCCAATCCTGCTCCTGGAGAGCTACCACCCTGCAGAGCTTAGGTACAGCCCTAATTTAACACACCTGATACAGATAATCAGGCCCTTCAGTTATATCTCTGTATGAGAACCAACTTTAACATAGCCGACTCTAATACTGAGATGACACCGAAATGGCTGATTTATCTGTATAATCAGGTATCAGGTGTGTTAAATTACGGTTTTCTCTCTGGTTTAAATGACTTTGCTGTTTTTGCTCCCCACCCCACCCAACCATATTTCACTAGGAAATGTCTACAACATCCCCGTTTGTTTGTGGCTTCTGGACACCTACCCGTTCAACCCACCCATCTGTTTTGTGAAGCCCACCAGTACCATGATGATCAGAACAGGGAAACACATAGATGCCAATGGAAAGATTTACCTCCCCTATCTACATGAGTGGAAGCATGTAAGTCCCATATCGTCACTGCCCTCTGTGTAGTTTGAGGTTTTGGTGGGATGTCGTGTTCGTTTCCGGTATCTCTTGATGCTTGGTTCCGAGTTCTTGCTTTTGAACCCGCTTCGGTATCCTGTCCCGCAGCCTCAGTCGGATTTGTACAGCCTAATCCAGGTGATGATAGTGGTCTTTGGAGAGGAGCCTCCGGTGTTTTCCCGGCCCACCACTCAAGCACCCTACCAGGCTTTCCAGGCTGCCGGCCCTCCAAACTGTAAGTACAGCAGCTCCAGATGTGCACTGTATACTTAATTCCGGGAGTAAGTGACCAAGTGCAAAATTATAGCCTTTACATTGAATTGTTTAACAGTAGCCAAAGCACATTTGTTCCGTAGATGGCATAATAAAAATGTCTGGCAAGCTGCACGGTATGAAGTTTATGTTTTGCTTGTTAATCGCAGTCAGTGAGACGTAGCTTTGTGGCACGGTTAAAACATGGCTAAAAGATGGTTCTTAAGTATAATTATTTCCCAAGTCTCCCAGTAATCAGTCTCTGTATATAAATGAAAGCAGGACATGACAGAACAGGAAAGTAAATTTGTAATAATGCAGCAGAGACATGGATGCTCATAGATGGTATTCATTTTAAAGCACGATCATTCCTGTTCGCACCTATTTGGGGTGTCTATCCATGACACTGTGGCTGTTTTCCATCCCTCTGTTCTTCTCCAGCTTCCTACATGCCCGGAATGCCTACAGTGTCACCCTACGGATCCGGAATTGCTGCCAATACCAGGTAGGGCGTCTGCATGGCCAGCAGTCCTTTGCTGTCGGCTGATATCGTAAAAGCAAGATAGTTCACTTTGATGCAGCCTCACGTTTTGTGAACATGGTAGATTATAGAATAAAAACATTGTTATTCTGGGTAGCTGTATGGTTTTGTGTCAAGACACTGGTAATGTGGAGTGACAGTATTCTTCACATAGATGGAATTTAAGACAGACTTGTTCCTTCACATCTCTGTCAGTGATGATCTTTTCCTGATGTGGTGTCTCCCTCTAGTGGATACCCAGGGTATCCGTACCCCAGCGGAAACTCGTACCCTGGTGCTGCTGGTCCAGGCCACTATGGACCCCAGCCCCCTGTCACCACTGTCGGTAAGTTACCTGCTGGGAGCTGTAATTTTCACTTGGGGCCTACTGTTGAAAAAGTGAAGAATATGGAAAATACCAGGGTGAAAACATAAAGCAGAATAAACTTATTCACATTACTTCAAGAGGACTGTTCATGTATAAATGTATTCATTCTGTCAATCTGGTACTGCATTATTATTTGACATTTGGTATATTGTAGATCAAGCTCACAGCCACGAGAATCTTTAGTGTTCTGAAAAGAATGTGTCAATATAGAAGATGTGACAATCAGCAGTTTGATGTGAGTTTTCTCATAATAATAATAATAATTGATACTTAATTTCCCTACAGGGGATCAATAATCTTTACGCCTCCCTCAACTTGCTCTTTATGGAATAAGTTGACTGCGAAGGGCTGTCAGGGTCTTGGGGTTCAGGGTCTTGCTCAAGGGCCCGCAGATGCGCTGAGGCTAGGTTCGAACCTGCGACCTTCTGATTACAAGGACACAGGCTTAGCCCACTGAGCCACACGCTGCCCCATATATCATATATCATATGTCAGATGTGGCCGCTAATGGAGTTTCCAAATAAGCTAGATGTTAGCTGTTTAGTTGCTGGAACTTCAGTTACAAAAAAACTTCAGAATTATTAAATGTGTCAAATTTTAATAATATATGGCAAGTATGGAAAAACTGCATTGGCTCAGAACAGTGTTCAAAGCCCACTGAAAAGGGTAGATAAACACTATTTGTCAGTCAGTCATTATGTTCAGTGATTGCTCTGAGTTTTTGGCTAAATGCCAGTTTTAAAGAACCAGATGTTCCCTCATCATTGTCCTATACGCCACAAGGATAATGTCCCAACTGCATGTTCGTAAATAAAATAGAGCGGTCTCTTGAACACAAGGGAGTTAAACGTCATCCTCAGCCTCTCCATTCACCAGAACTAAAAATGGCTGAACCTCTTTAAGACATTTTGAAGCACTAATTTTAAAACAGATTTCCAGCTCCTTCATTCCTCGAGGATTTTTCTTGAAGAATGGTCCTGGGGGCTCCTACGTACTGTTCATGAAGTGGTTCTGAATCAGATGTGGTTCTGTTCTTAATTAAGCGATAGATATTGCTGTATTTATAGATGTTTTTGTTATATACACCGATAGAGGAGTGGACCAAACCACAAGTACGAGTAGAAAGGCTGTTGCTGTGAATATTTCTAAATATGGTCAAAGCATCAAGGATCCCAGGCAGTCTTGAATTATATTAAAAAAAGTTTCAGCATTTTTCTCTGTCCTGCCACTTTTCGTATGGTGGCTCACCAGTCTCTGTCTGGACTGTCGGCACAGGTCACCCCAGCTGCGCTTATGCCCAGTTGACTCCTTGACAACAAGTGGATTGTATTGTGCTATTTGCCTCACTTGTACACTGCTTTGGCAAAAACATCTGCTATATACTTGAATGTAACAGCGCCCATGTGGTGAGGTACACTGAGCACAGTGAATTCAAGTATGGAGATGGATTAGGCATCCATATACCTCAAACGGAGTCTGCAACGTACTTAAAAAGACACAGTCACCTTGTTTTGTCACACCACAACCCTGGAGTGCGCAGAGTGTTTTTGATGCAGCAGACCAACATATTGAGTATAAATATGCATATTGTGATGAGTGTGTGTGTCATTTTAATGGAGTTGACAGCTCTTTTGAAATGGAAGTTGCTTTCTTTAGTAACAACTGCTACTGGTCTAGAAGTGGCACACACAGGGAAGCCAACAATCCACATGACACCCATGGTTACACGCTAATGAAACACATATTCAAACAGACATTACACAGTTATGACAATTACTATTTACACCAATAATACACAAATACACGCATTAATTTAGACTATTTACAGATGTGTGCGATGCAATGCATGCAAGTAACTGCATAATTAGACCCGCTGACCAACACCGCAGTGTCGCTTTATGCCAGCCTATGGTGGACAGTGGGTGGGATCAAAACAAATGACAAAGTTCACCTTGCGGACCCTGCACTGGCAGTGTGCTGAAATGGTGATCACCGCGCTGATCACCACTCATACGATGTCACATTGCTAAAACAACATAGTTTCCGTTTGAAATAATGAAATGAATCGATCGCATTTGTTTGCTGTTTAAGTACTAGTACTGTATGTCGCCACCTTGAGGTTCCTCATAGAAAGGCATGCGGCTGGAATGAACTTACATGTGGTAGGGCAGCAGACCTCAGGGTGACCTCGGTGGTTGGGTTGTTTTTTGGGTGATAATATTCATGCTGAAGAAGGATGCAGTATTTTTAATGAGGGTTTGCTGACCTTTGATTTATTCCTAATTATGGATGTGTGCTGTACACACCAGTGAGGGGTTGGTTGCCTGTGGAAGAATTAAAAATGTTCTTCCTATCATTTTACGGAACCCTGAAAATGTAATGGAGACATTGCTGTATTAAAGCTTTTACATCCTCCTCAACCTACATATTTGCTCCTGACAGCTAATGGTGTTCGTGTTGGATCTCAGTGCCTCAAACTGAAAATCAGGTGATTGGTTGGGATGCCCCTACCAAGTTAGGACAGCTGTATGTGTATCAGCAGTTCTTTTTCACAAGTATACTGTTTCCCTTCCCCACACTGCTCACAGTTCAGTGTACATCTGGCAGCAAACGCACCTGTCCGCTGTCCTCGCCCATCGTTCTAAAGGGTGTCCGTAAGCTATTCAGCGCATGCCGGCTCGTCTCCGCGCGCGTGGACGCAGCGTGCTCTTCATGTGCATGCTCTCAAAAATACAGTAGACTTTAGACTGTGTTAGTTGTCATCATTAAAGTTGAGTGTTTATTGCAGCATGCTGTGTGTTTAATGGATGAAAGAATAAAGATGGAACAAAAGAGCCCATACATTAAGGGACCTTCACAAATAGGGGCAGCTAATGAACAGGGGTAAATGCTTAATACTTGTACCTATTTTTAAGTATAAGCTATTATAGACATTAAAGCATTATGTCTGGGGGTCTTATGTAAAGTAACTGTTTTTCTAAATGATTAATGTTTTTATGCCACTGTTTTTTGTGTCTGAAGCACAGTGACTGGGATCCTACTGTGCTGCTCTTTTGTAGTGTACACTGGGATCGTCTCTCACTTTGTTTAAATACTAAACAATGATTAATGTTTTTATGCCACTGTTTTTTGTGTCTGAAGCACAGTGACTGGGATCCTACTGTGCTGCTCTTTTGTAGTGTACACTGGGATCGTCTCTCACTTTGTTTAAATACTAAACAATGCAGGCGCAAACAGGTGCACATTTGAGAGGTATGGGGCCACCTTGTTTGAGTGAAGCTGCGCCGGAAATGAGGACTGAAATATAACGGCAAAATATCACCACGTTTGATGAAGCGAAACGGCGAATGTGCCCTTTAGCCCTTGAATACTTGAATGAGTTTGGTATGACATGATAGGATGCTTTGTAGCATGCTGATGTTCGTGAAGCATGGAGGCATGGTTCACGTGTGAGTCCCATCCCCCGCAGGCCCAAGCCGTGACGGCACTATTGGAGAGGATACCATCCGTGCTTCCCTCATCTCAGCGGTGAGCGACAAGCTTCGCTGGAGGATGAAGGAGGAGATGGACCGGGCCCAGGCAGAGCTGGATGCCCTTAAGAGGACAGAGGAAGACCTGAAGAAAGGCCACCAGAAGCTTGAGGACATGGTGTCTCGTTTGGACCAGGAAGTGGTGAGAAAATCCATTGGATTTCTTCAGGATTTCAGACCAGAAGTTTTTCTCATGCACTGGTCTCTAAGGCCCTTTACCAAACACTGGACTGTCTTTGTAAAATGGGTAGAGTCCATTTAATCTTTGCACCCGCCACGGCTGTTTGCAGCTTACTGCTCCATGTACATAGTCAGTGTGACACCTGTTTCATTACCCGTCTCCCACACCCACCCGTCAGACGGACGTGGACAGGAACATCGAGCTCCTGAAGCGTAAGGATGAGGAGCTGACCAGCGCCCTGGAGAAGATGGAGAGCCAGTCTGAGAACAATGACATTGACGACGTCATCGTGCCCACGGCGCCCCTCTACAAACAGATCCTTAACTTGTACGCCGAGGAGAATGCAATCGAGGACACCATCTTCTACCTGGGGGAGGCACTGCGGCGCGGGGTCATCGACCTTGAGGTTTTTCTCAAGGTGGGTTCTTTTCATCCCGGCTTATATTCTCTCCGTTCTTTTTCTCTCTTCATTTGTCTTTTGCATGCCGGATGTCCCAGCTGCAGTGTTAAATGCGAGCTAGATGAGTAAGCAGTGTTTCACTAATTATGAGCAATAGCAGCTCAAATTTACTCTGGGCAGCCAGTGAAATGGTGAGTGAGGTCCTGACTGACGAATACTGCATAGACAGTGACGGTAAGGTAAGGCTTCAGTAAACCTTACTGCTTTGGTTTTGCTTTAGTAAATGAAAGGACCCTGTTTAGGTTCTATGGTTCAGTCAAAGTCAGCTTTATTGACACTGTGCACGTGCGCAACAAAGTGAAGCAGTTGACTCTCTTTGCGCAATCATCATACATATCAACATGACACGTGTTGTAACAGATGTCAGCATCCCTCTCTCTGGGCTTTCCTAACCGCCCAGTGGGGTCACAAGTTGAGGAAGTGGGTTTGCTGATGATCCTTTTCCCCATGCAGCACGTGCGTCTCCTGTCCCGCAAACAGTTCCAGCTGCGAGCTCTGATGCAGAAGGCTCGCAAGACGGCCGGCCTCAGCGACCTCTACTGACCTCGGTGATCTCAGCATCACTGGGCACTTGACCCTTTTTCAGCCCTTTTTCAGACCGGGTACTCTCTCTTCACATAGTGGCACTTGTTCCCCACAGCTTTTGAACTCAAATATGCTGGGCCACAGCAAACAGAGTGCATGTTTGTGCACAAAAAAGATAATGGATTCTCAACAGGATGAAAACGGGAAACGTATCACTTGGGGGGCGATTAATAGAAAAATGCTTGGTTAAATGAGGGGTGGAGTATTTTAACCTTTTCTTTATAATTAAACATCAAATGTATACGTTTATTTTTGTTTGTATTAAGCATTAGTAACACATCCTGTACTGCACTATCTAAACAGTTCTGTCCCAGCTAAACAAGGACAAAGGCTTCAAAACAAGAACATTATATACACTACAGAGTTGAGTGGAAGGAGGGTCTTTAAAAAAGGTGGGGTGGAGTGGGGAATGGCGTGAGGTCACCACTGGTTCACAAACTTTTCCCAACATGAAGGGACAGATTGCATGGGAATGGAGTTTTGACCTACCTGATGTTCATTCATGCGTGAGGTCTTGCTCTGTAGATATTCTTGCTGGTGTACTTACTGATCCTCAAAAAAAACAGGAAACAGTACAGACTTTTCAGGTGGGGAATTGTGTGTCTATTTACTGTTTTAAAGTCTGTTCTCCCAGCTGTACTTGGAAATGTTAGAAGTTGACTTGGTTACTATAGATTTGTTCAGTCTCCTTTGCAGTCTTCACTGGAAGTCGGTGTACTGGAAATCGTCTTTATCCATATTACAACGGAATGATGGAGGTACATATCTATAGCATTCATGGATGGTTTTTTTTTTAATCTGAAATCTTACCATGCTTAATAGCTGGTTTTCCTGCCTTTCTGCGTAGTAAATTTCTAAATATATAGAGTTATCAAAGTAATGTTATTTGGGAATCAGTAATTTTATGGAAAGACTTCAGTGAATTCCTGGTGAAGATTGACAATATTTTTCACTAAAATCTAGTTTTGTTAAATGCACTTTGAAGGAAATTGTACAATATTTCATCTGGAGGAATAAACTTTACTTTTTTTTTCATCTAAACATTGTCACTATTGAATAGCACTTAGCAAAGGTAAATATTTTCACAAGATTAAAAATACCAACTTGAACAAGTTAAATTGTCAGGAGTTCTGTCTCTGCTGGCAGGAAGTATTTCAAGGGTTACGTAAAGTCTACCTTGCATCTGTACTGGAATGGAGGACTTTTGTCCCATTAAAGCCTTAGAACAGCAGGAGGCAGACATACAGGAAAGGAGGGAAGAACAACATTGCTGGGGTTTATTCTTGATGTTTAGTTTGGTCACAAATAACTTGAACAGAATCTACAGCTCTTCCTCTTGTACTTGTAGATGCACTGCTTCTCGTTATGAAGAAAGGCTCAGACATGACCAGGCTCAGAGACCAGAACAAGACATTGCTTTATTAGGAAAGTGCTATGGGACAGTCCAAAGACTGACACAATTAAGCTTTCAGTCTAGAGATTACAACTGTAAACAAAGGTAGCTGCCTAACAAGACAAGCTGATGGTAACATTAACCCTGCCCCATTTAGTAGTACTAATGGTCAGATAGAAGCCTCACAAGGCAGTGAATAGCTCTCAGAAATGCAGTTTTGTTTAACTTCTAACCAAAAAATAACAGCTTTGGTTGATGTATGGAATGGCTGATTTTTGGTTTAAGACCATAAAACCATACGTTTTCTTGCAGATCTGGCCCTTGTTTTATTTTTAAATACTCTATATAGACTGCACAACAAAGACAAGTACAGACAAAAATCACTGCTGACAAAGGAGAATTCCAACAAGCGCAGGTACAGTGAGGCAGTAAGGTGCTTAACTGTTTAGAGACTGTTTGGTTTAACTGTTTGGTTCAGGAGTGCTAAGGGGAGTGTTAGCTAAAGGAGGTAGCTTCAAAGCCACCGTGGTCATCTCTGTATGACCCTCAAAGGACGAGCTCCTTCTGGACACCCCATAGGGTCTCTGCGCTCTTCACCAGCTGCTTCTCCTCACTGGCCTTCAAAGTCATGTGCACCACATCGGTGAGCCCACTGTTGCCCAGGACGCAGGGCAGACTGAGGAAGACCTCATCCTTCACACCGTGCATGCCCTAGGAGAGGAGGACACGCTGTCAGTAAGGCAGGGGCCATCCTTCGATTGAACATGTGTACACCAGCTGACACTCAAGACTAGATTCAGGTTGTGCAAGGATAGATGAATCTATGTACTTAGATGTCTATGACAAGTTATCTTGGGTGTTATCAGCATTTAGTTTTCCTGGAAGCATCAGCAATCTGAGAGGCCAGGCCAGTGGACACAGATATGCTCTGATGCAGTCAATGACACACAAACACCAGAATTTGCTGCATCTACTACTACTGTGGGCACTATGTATAAAAGACACTCACCTGGACCAGGGTGGACACTGGGTGCACCTTTCTCAGGTTCTTCATGATACTCTCCACCAAGTCAGCTACAGACAGCCCGATAGCCCAGGATGTATACCCTTTCAGCTTGATGACCTCATAGGCACTGAGTGACAGGAAGGTTGAAAGGAATCAGTTTAACACTTACTGCACCCAATTAACAGATTAAAGTGTGACAAGAATGCACGTCCATTACTAGGACAACCTCCACGGCTCTTAGGTTGCTCATGCACAAATTAAACCTTCTGATTTTCTGACCACTCTTGCTTCACCCTATACATACTGAGATTGGAATATGTGACTTTGTCTTGGCTCATACTGATTTCTAGAAATGGCATAAAAAATTCAAAACTGAACCGTATTTAACAAGAAAATTCTGGAAGGGAGGTATGCCTCCCATTGTGTAGCGTTTACAGTGATAAGACTCACCTGTCAACTACCATCTTGTGGACACTCTTCCAGTTTTCTTCATCTGCATCTGAGCCCAGTTGTGGGTTGATGTTCTGGAGGGTGACCCCAGCCACATTCACACCACTCCACACAGGTACTGCAAAAGAGGTGGGAACATTACGACCCAGACTAGCAAGAAAAGGTCTGAAGCACTAGGGCAGATTTATTACCTTGCTAAAGACTTCCAATGATGGTTTGGCAGGTCAGACAGGTCAGACCACACTGAGCAGATGCACGGGACAGACTGAGAATACACTTACCACTGGAGTCTCCATGTTCCCCAATGACCCAGCCATGGCAGCTGGATGGATGGATGTTGAGTTTCTCGCCCATCAGGTGGCGGAAGCGAGCAGAGTCCAGGTTGGTACCACTGCCAATGACACGGTTCCTGGGGAAACCACTCAGCTTCCAGGCCACGTAAGTCAAGATGTCCACTGAGGGGGACAACAAATTAGAGAACAACTCAGTAATCAAAGCAGAATTACAGATTTACTGGGCCTCAGACATCTAATATCAGCAAGCATCTCAAGTTAAGTCAGCCATGCTGTGAATAATGAGGCTGTCATAATGGTGTTATATTTTTTCCATATAACATGGTTGGGAAGCGTTACCTGGGTTGGAGACAATGAGGAGAATGCAGTTGGGGCTGTACTTGACGATGTTGGGAATAATGAACTTGAAGATGTTGACGTTGCGCTGCACCAGGTTGAGGCGGCTCTCGCCCTCCTGCTGCCGGGCACCAGCTGTCACCACCACCACCTTGGAGTTTGCAGTCACACTGTAATCTGAAGAACAGTAGGGCATCAGCTTGGTTCCTCAAGCCAGGCGACACACTACTCGATTTCATAGGGGTCTTTGTTCCACTATTCAAAGGACCATACCAGTGCTTAAAACGTCCTCTCAGCACTGCTGCCTCACAGACTACATGCACCTTTGTTAGAGCAGCTGTCCGCATCCATTTTCATTGATCTTCCTTAATCTAGTTGTACACCTAGAAATCTCTTGCTGGGACATTCACACAACCCATCACAATCATCACCTTTGTCAGACACAATCTTCGGGGTCCTAAGGAAGAGACTTCCATGCTGCAGGTCCATGGCTTCGCCTTTCAGTTTATCCTCAATGACATCGACCAGAACCATCTCATCAGCTAGTTCCTGAAGGAGTACAGAAAGAGTACCATTGGCTATGGTAAATTAGCATCGACTGAACAGTAGGTCTTAAGCTGAGCAGTGGCTTAAAACCTCCTGTTTAAAGGCAACTTGCATTAGACTGCAGCTTAAGATGGTGGGTGGTATTCTCGGCCATTATTTCACCTGTCACCTTCATCATTGCCGTTGGTCATGGCTGAATTCGATTGTCATTCTCACCTTCATGAGGATACTGACGGAGCAGGCCATGCCCACCATGCCAACACCAACCACCGTCACCTTGTTCCTGGAGCCAACGGCATCTTCCCTCAACACGTTCTCGATCAGCTTCTCCTTTGTAGATGCCATTGCTGCAGGCAAGCAGAAGAGAACAACGTGAGAAAAGTGAGGTAGGACCGCTTTTACCAGCGCACTCCATAATAAGTGTTGCAGCCATGACCAATTCAGTTTTCTTGTTGAAAAGAATCGCCCTGTACTCTAGAAGGGCCTGTTGGACACGCACCATGGTAACAGATTTGCACCAAGGTTGTGGACATTAGCACCCCAGTTCAGTACAAGCTCCTGTATGTCACGTACTAAAAGCTGTGTCATTCTTGTACTATACAATACAGACATGACTCGCACTTTCCAAATCAGGCCACTCCTGCGCAAACACATATTTAGTCAGAGACCGACAAGTGCTAGGTTGCCTAGGCAACTCTTTTTCCACCCCGCCCCCCCTCCCCTTAAGTTCACCACTGGGAGTGGCCAGTGGATATGGAGAAAGGCAACTGGTTTTCATCACCATCGCAGCACAGAGGACAGACAGGGTGCCCATTTCCGCCCTGAACCACTGGCCACCCCAGTCTCCCCTGGACACTGGGCAGCTGGCTGGTGGAATTTCCACTGGATTACTGTAAGATGAGCTGGTCAATTAGACCTTAAGTAAGGCTAGCTAACGCTTTCATGACACTCAGGCTCAGCCAAACATGAAGAGCAGCTTAGTCTAATTTAAAGCTGCTTTAACCCCCCTATGAAAACATCCCTGAAGAGAAATATATGCTCAACTCAGAATCAGATTTTACTTACATTAGAATGGAGGCAATAGTCTTCATATGTATAAGAACTTGTCTTTGTTTTCATTTTCGCCATACATACATAATTTTACCAAGAAGGACATAATTATAACAACTTATATAAAAATGTGAAAGAAATATGCAATTATTCTCAGTTTATTTAAAAAAAATGCAGATCCGCGTACATTGTACTGGATAAACAGTTAACGAAGGTAGACAGACTTGAATACTTACTAGTATGCAATTTCAAAAAGCCCAATTATGTCAATTCTACACGTCAACCCAGCTCTTCTGAACACCAGCTATGAACTGTGCATGTCCAGACAGTATTTTCGGACTCTATTGGACTATAACGGAATAAAACGACGCAAGCGATACTGACGTACTATAGATACGTCCGCATTTCTAGATGGGTAAACTAATATTTCGGTCCATGGTTTTCACCGGATCTCCAAAATAGATGTTATCCAAAATACCTTTAATGCAAAGTATTTTTAAGGTTTTAAATGTAAGGAAAGGGTCGAGGTAACAGGACAATAAACACAGTAGTCCTCATAATTACGATGAAGGCGCAATTTACCTTTCGAGATTAAATTTAACGGTATCTTGTTCGCATATTTTTTAAACCTGAAACAGAACTACACATTTTCCGATCCCACGTTGAACGTTGTCTTATTATAAATGGCACGTGATCAGTCAGAGTTCCTGCGTGTAAGAACCTACACTACAGCTAAAATCCTCTTACAGTTCTGACACCTGCAGCCGAATAGTCGCTTTCAAAACTGCAGAGAGAAAGCGACGAGATTAATCAGTCTTGCGCAAGTGTTCTGAATGTGAGCAGAGAAAGTAAAATAAAAAAAAGAAACTAGGAAGCACGTACCACGTGTGAAATAACTGAAGACTTTTACAGGCAATATGCCAGAAGGGCAATCGCCTAGTTTACGTTCACATTAAATTAGGCCTAATAACATTTCGATGAGGCAGAACAGTATTAAAATGTGTCATTTCGGCATAGATTATTGGGAACAATATTTAAAGCACTCTTGTGAGAAGAATAATTGCAGTCGTCATGTGGCACAAACGCCACATTGTCCTCAACGAAAATAATGAAACCAAGCAACATTCCATTTGTTGCGTTAATATTCAAGCAGTAATCTGATGGCTCGGTTTTACTTGCAAAACTGTTATCTAGTTTTATAGATAATAAAAGCACGTAAATGTGCGCGACGGGTGACCTGATGGTGGAGCGATCGGACTGTGCCGACAGTGACTGGGCGGACCGCGACCTTCCTGCTGTCAGATGCGCTGTTTGGGGGCTCAGTCAGCGCTTAACTCGCTCAAATTACCTGAGCTGATAACATTAACGCCGCAAAAGATCAGATAAACCCAGAAAGGCAAAGTGCAGAGCTAGTCGCCCGTAATCAGCATGCTGTATATATATATAAATATATATATATAAAAAAAACTTAAGCACCGCGTTAATGCCTTTAAACCCTCATTTAAAGGTTCCTCACCTTTAGACTCCGGCGAAGGGTAAATGAAACAGTTTAGCTACAAGTGTAATATAGAGAGCGCCTGGTGCCCCCCCGATGCCTTGCTCTTCTGCAGTAGTGAAGAAGAAGGAGGAGCTTTTATTAGACAAGGCGGATGTGGGCTGAGCCGCCCGTGCTGGTTGTCACGTCGCGATGGCGCTCGGCGGAGGGGATGGCGAGTCCCGGCGCTGCGGCGCTGTGGCGCTGTGGATCCACAGACCGACTTTCCTGCACGGGCTGTATTGTAAATTGTAACAAAGCAATAATTACCTTGTATCTAATGTAAGATGCATCGTTAACGCTTAAAAACAATAACCACGCATTTAATATTATGTTTTCTGATTTTGTGTTGCAGTATCATTAAAGATAATTCTGATTTAGTTGCTTAGTACTGCTTTGACCTGTTGATGATGGGGTTAATCCACCCCCCCCCCCCCCCACTACCCGGCCTTACTGCTTTGAGTGGGGGATCCAGTGAACCTGCAACTTATCCTAGGAAGCCCAGGGCTGAAATGCAGGCGACACAGAGGCAGGGATGCCAGCTCATCAGAATCGAGACACACTACGTGCTTAAGCTACAAACTGCTTAAACAGCATGTGTTGGACAATGGGGGCAGTTACATTAACTGGAAGAGGACATGCACACTTCCTATGCGCGTAGCCGGGACAGGAATCGCAGGAGTGTGCGGTGTGAGGCCGTAGGGCCCCCGCTTCCTATATGTCAGGCATTCAGTGAACGCCGATGGCGTGTATCCATAGTGAAAAGTAGCAGATATCATTAAACTGTGATTTAGTTTTTCAAAAGCGTTTTTATATGTATATAAAATCCGGATCCCTTGCGAAAACATTGTAACATGCAGCATTCCGATTCACATGTAAGACGTCAAGGTGTGTTTGTTTAAATTGGTGTTATCAGTATCCAGTCGTGAGTGATTGCGATAAAGGTCAACTTTATCATTAAGCAAACCTTACTTGTAACAGATCGACAAAACCCTTGGTAGTGTTGTACAAGTATTTTGAAATAACTGAGCCGAATCATTTCATATCAGCGCTGAGTAAGTTTATCTTTTTTTCTTTTTTTTCTTTTCTTTTTTTAACAGATACTAGCAGGGACGGATGCGGTAGTTTTACATTCATCATTCACCAAAGATTGTGAAACTATACTTATTGACTTAAATTTTCCGCTGTTTTACACAACTGTACATTATCAATATGTGCTTTTACGCAACTCATAAAACAGATTTTTTTAAATCTAGGTTTCGAAATCGGGCCGTGCATATATACGAGATATGTCTTGCTGACAATATAATGTTCAGGTCTGCGGCATGTATTGCGGGTAGCTACAGTCCAGCGGTCCGTCAGATCTTGGTTACCGATCCAAACGTACGCGTTAATGAAACGTGGTTTTCAGTTTGAATGCGCTTGTACTTTTCCACTGGCCGCCGGCTCGTGTTCTCCAGGAAACGTGACTCACAGCTCACGTAACTCTATTTCCATGTCACAACTCGTTTAATGAATGTGTAAAAATGGGGAGTGAGAAGCTTTAGGGGCATTCCTATGCTATAAAACATGAAAGCCAGGGCTGCCAACTCTCACACATGTGGCGCGACACTCACGCTTCCTGATTCTCACCTAAGAAATCTTACGGCAATTCTGTATTATTCAGTTTTAAACCTAATATTAGCTAGATCAAAAAAGTTGTAGTTCGCATGTGTGTGCAGACTTAGCTCGAATAAAAAACCGCACTCCAGCCAGGTGACCAAAGTTTGCAACCCTGATCATAGTATATGTGCTCGTGTAAATTGTAGCTTCAGGGGTGCCAGTTTTTCTCAGCTGGCTGGCGTGAGATTTTTAGCTCCAGACAAGTCCACACACGCACGTACATGTATGTAACAGTTTTATTACCCTGTAAATAGTTTGTATGGGTTGCAAAATGCCGCAACGCTTTTACTGTAGCTAGTTTGGGGTTCATAATGGAACACTATGTATTTGCCGAAAGATTTATTGCGTGAGCGTGAGAGTTTAAACACTTGTGAAACGTGTAGTTTGGCGATTGTTTTTTTTTTACGTTTTTGCTTTTTGACGCATTGATTCACAGGGGGAAACAACAGGTAAATGTATAAGGGCATTCCATTCATAAGCAGACGCGTCTTCTCGAAACCTACCATTCTGAACACTACCATTACCCGTACCAACTACCATTGTTGGGACACATTGGCCCAACTGATAATCCAGTGTCGAATACAGTGTGCAGGGTCGTCAAGTCCTGGCAAAATTTCCAAAAAGTACTTGTCAAATACACACATAAAATGACTTAAAACCAGTGTTGGTGGTATGGGATATCTGACAATTAGACTTGTGTCGGTCCTGAACGATTCGATCAATTTCAATAAACCTATTAACTGAACGAGATGATCTCGTTCACTTAATTCAATAACCGAGCCTTCGTCCAATGAGTGATTGTTCCTTTCGTTCGTTCAAAAATGTATCTAAATATTATACCATGCCGTAAATGTCCGAGATACTCTCTTTCGCCACCCACTGTTGTAATGGTGTACAGCATGTCTGAAGGAGCCTGTAACACGTATATAAAACTATAAAATATAATGAAACATAATATATAATAATGAGTACATAAAACAACAATACTTCTGTTTTCTTAAATTACATAAATAACGATTTCAGGCAACATAAGGCACAAGTAAGGGCGTAGACTTGTGTACGGATGGTTGTGACGTGTCCATAACAATATTGTGAGAGTACCATGTGTGTTTTGGGAGGGGGGGGCGGGAGGTTCGGAGCTAATTTGGTCCCTACTGTTGTTAAAACCAAAATGTATGCCTTGGACACATGATTATCTTGCACCCTGGATGGGATGCCAGTCCACACACACACTCATGCTGGGTGGGTAAAATAGACGGCAGTTAACCTAAGTCTATGGGAGGAAACCAGGCACTGAATCCTGTCCCTGTTAAAAGCGGAAGCACAGAAGTCTCTCCCTGCGGCTCAAGCGCCATGCTGTCCGCTGGACTCTGTCCCGAGTTAGAGGCCCCGTGTCTTTCACTAACTGCCCCATATACCCATAATGCACTTTCCTACACGATACCTTAACATGTAGTTATTTAACCGGGCTCTGTCACAGTATAAGACCAAACAATATTTTTCATGAAATGTGGCATTTTTCATATTGTTTATATTTTACAATTCAAAGAAGAGAGCGGAAAAAGTGCACATTCAGCTTCTTAATAACACCTCGAGAGGATTAATTATTAACGTGGGCCACAAGTTGCTTTTGCAGAAGTAACTGTGATAAGTGAACAGACATGGAAAATAACACTGAAGTCTACTTTAAAAGCCATACATTTAAAATTGTACCTCAGGTAGGTTTTCCCGCTTGTGAAATCCATCACTGATGTCTTGGCAGTTGCTGTGATACACATGAACATCTCATGACAACGATGATTCATCACGGATGGGCATTCGGCTTCATGTGAGCTGCCGGGACACGCTGCTCTGATGCACCATGCTGCCTGGCCAGAACTCAGCTCCTGAAGAAGAGGTTGGTGGGACAGTGGGGCTGCTCAGTTTACCAATAGGGAAGAGGTACACTGAAGTAAAGCTTAAGTTACATGTGGGCTAATAGGTTGTAAATTTAATAACTCCGCCCATTTTTCTGGTGTGCCAGCCACATGTAGTCAGGTGACCTTATGACCTGCAGTCCACCAGACTTTGGAAGGGGCTTGGCCTACAGAACTGATATGATTTCTTGCAGAAAACGTTTTATGAATGCATTAACATTGTTTTTACATGTGGGATGGTGGTAGAAGTCAATTACGTGTGGCATTGTTTTAAATCTGCATTAAATCTGTTAGTTGTTATCGACATATTTACTCAGTTTTGCTGTGAGAGTGCAGCAGACACTTAGCAAAATTACCGATTTGAACAGCCCTTGAAATTTTCTTGCACCCCCAACCAATGGGACCCTACCCCCCCCCCCCCCCCCCCCCCCAAATAAATTTTTGGCTACGGGCCTGGAGTGCAGTGATGTGTGTCAGCAGTAATGATGCATGTAGGGTTGGCTGGAGGAAAGTTGAGGGGCACTTGGATTCCTGCCAACAGTAGTGTGGGATTAATAATTATTCATCAAAACTACAACAGGCTATAAAACATGGCATTTTGTCAAGTCTAATCCTTATAAGACAATTTTTGCTTCTTTAAATATAAACCACCAGTCTAGACTTTGTCCTCATTTATTACACAGTAGGCCTGGATAATCTACCCTGCCCAAAACACATTACAGTCTCTGCTTTATTCAAATGAAACACTAGACCTTAAATCAGGTCAGACACTTCTTACATATTAACGAGCAATTCATTCATACCTGTGCAAGAGTCCCATCTAGTGGTCATTATTAGTAAGTACAATAGGAAATCTACTAGCTTTTGCGTGCCTGCCGCTGTACTGTCAGCGACTCTGTACTGGATAAATTGTTGGAAGATGGGTGAAACTATGTAATTTTAAATGGATGTTATAAAGTAAATATGAAAAGTCATGCAAATGAAGGGACTAAAGAATCGCATAACTATAAAAAGTCCGACCCCTCCATGGCGTGATGCCACCGTATCAATCGGCGCTACGTTTGCGTAATGACCAGCTTTAATCCATAATTTTCGGCTTGGTCTGCTTCTTCTCTTCATGAGGAATTGGCACACTCAAAGAAATAAAGCGAATTGGAATTAACAACAGCTGGGGAAAGGAGAGAACTGCGCTTTCTTCTTCCGTGCATAGCAAATCCGCGAGCTGCTGCTTCGGCGAGTCCAAAGATACAGAATATGAAATTTATTTTGTTTAGCTCTCATTTGACACGCAGGCCCTTGTGGTTTCATTTATTTTACCGATACATTCTGAGCTCTTTATCGGCTAGACACGCCCACTGTGGATAGACCACGCCCCAATCGATGTACCACGCCCCCTATTCTGTGCTAAAGTGGGCCAGGGGGATGGTTGATATGAAGGGGTCGATAAATTGGCCCTCCAGGTGTCTGCTGGCAAAAATGCCCGGCCACCCTCTCGTTTTTATGGCATACTATTGTGTGTTTGCAGTTGTGGCTTTTTTGAGCAACAGCACTCTTGTAGAAAATGCCTTTTTCTCAACAGCTGTATGGTCTACAGGCTCCGTTTGCCCATTGCTGCACTTAATGGCTTCTCCTTGTGCTGTGGGAACCAGGGAGTTAGGTAATTACATCAGCCCTCTCACTTAACTTGTCCTGGCCTGCAGCAGTTTGCAGAGTTAACGTCCACTCTGACCCAGGGAAGGTGTTATTGCACTGGGCATTGGGACGCCTGTCCACACTGGACTGACTCGCCTCAGACTGGGTTACGAGCCAGTTGCAGCACTGTGCCAAAACAGGACAGGGTCAGAAATAGAACAGTGCCTAAGGGGGGCCGGAGTTAGCGGCATCAATCATTGGGGTGAACCAGGACCAGAACCTCAAGTTCCACCCGCCCCCCCCCCCCCCCCCACGCAGTCTATGAGCTTCTTTCCAAACCACGTTGGGCTCTGTTCAACCAAGACTGGTCTCCTGTACTGGGGGACAGTCTAATGCTGGCTTTCTGCGGTGACATCACTTAATTATACAGCAACCGTCTGGTTGAGACCAATTAAGTACCAGCGATTTGTAACTGACATGGGAGTGGCAGGACAGGAGGAGGATGAACCGGGGACCCAGGGGTTTGCAAACACCGCCCTGAAGGTCTGAAGACTGCTGGTCCTAAGGGGGACAGGAAAGGCTCATTTTTAATTTCCTCTCCTTCTGTTTGCCTCATCACACTTTGCATATTAATCAGCGGCAAAATCACATTTTACTTCCAGTCATCTGTCAGCTATGAGACAGCAGGAGCCCTGGTCCCTCCTGACCCAAGAACCCCCCCCCCCACACACACCCCCCCTGCCCATACACCATAATGACCTACGCTTCACTTTGATCTCTCTGGAAAGCACCCTTGTTTTGAACACAGTGTGTTTGTTCCTTAAAATTAGCCATTCCCTTTCAGATTAATGAGCCTCGCAGAGCGCAGGCCCCCTTCCCACGAGTTCCGCTCATCTGAAGTTCCTGTTACTCACAAGGATCCTCTCAACAAGGAAAGTTAGAAGAGTTCTATACTCAAGAGGGTTTGGGTGAAGCAGTTTGGGTGCTGGAGATATTACATGTGATAATGGTTTGGTGATGTCAGGAGTTTCTATGGACACGGGTGTAGGACTGACCCCAGATGCTTAGAATTTAGGGTGGAGGACAGACCCCAGATGCTTAGAATGTAGGGTGTAGGACAGACCCCAGATGGTTAGAATGTAGGGTGGAGGACAGACCCCAGATGCTTAGAATGTAGGGTGGAGGACAGACCCCAGATGGTTAGAATGTAGGGTGTAGGACAGACCCCAGATGGTTAGAATGTAGGGTGGAGGACAGACCTCAGATGCTTAGAATGTAGGGTGGAGGACAGACCCCAGATGCTTAGAATGTAGGGTGGAGGACAGACCCCAGATGCTTAGAATGTAGGGTGGAGGACAGACCCCGGATGCTTAGAATGTAGGGTGGAGGACTGACCCCAGATGCTTAGAATGTAGGGTGAAGGACAGACCCCAGATGCTTAGAATGTAGGGTGGAGGACAGACCCCAGATGGTTAGAATGTATGGTGGAGGACAGACCCCAGATGGTTAGAATGTAGGGTGGAGGACAGACCCTGGATGGTTAGAATGTAGGGTGGAGGACTGACCCCAGATGCTTAGAATGTAGGGTGGAGGACAGACCCCAGATGGTTAGAATGTAGGGTGGAGGACAGACCTCAGATGGTTAGAATGTAGGGTGTAGGACAGACCCCAGATGGTTAGAATGTAGGGTGTAGGACAGACCCCAGATGGTTAGAATGTAGGGTGGAGGACTGACCCCAGATGGTTAGAAGGTAGGGTGGAGGACAGACCTCAGATGGTGAGGATGTAGGTTCTCTGTGTGCTGCTGTATCTGAAAGGTGTTTAGGATGTATGGCTATAGGCTTTGCACAAGAGCAGGGTGCTTCCAAGGACTTTTATTGGTAACTCTTTACTTGAGGGGACACAAATAATGTAGTATTATGCCATTACTTATGTATTAATTAACCACAAACTAAGTGTTACTCACAAAGTGATCTCATGTTTGTTCATCGTTAATGAATTGTGACGCATCATTTATCCCAAGCAGTTACTATATTGTTACTGCATCTGTTAATTGTATAAATCTTAGTGAACAACCGAAGGGACTATTGAAGAAACAAATCATGAATAACAGAAGTCTAACATTAATCTCATGTTTATTCATCGTTAATGAATCATTACACATCCCTCATCTTAAGCAGCAACTATATTTGTTCATGGTTTGTTCATGATTTGTACTTCAGTAGTAACTGAGTTACTACTATTTGTGTCCCCTCAAGTTAAGTGCTACCCTTTTATCTTTGTTATCATGGTGGAGATGATTCCCAAAAGTCTCATCCCATCCCTCTGCAGTGTCCATAAAGTCCGGCAGGTTCTGTAGTGCCCTCTTGCTAGGAATGTGCCAACGGCCACGTTTATGTCTGGCAGAGGAGCTAATGGGGTGACCGTGTCGGTGATTCAGCGCCCCCTACAGGGCCCTCCTTGTGTTCCTCCCACAGACGTGATGTCAGACCCCAGCTGTCCAATGGCGGCCCTCCTCTTTTGCTGGGGCTCCTGTGAGCTGCATGTTGGGTGACAGTCGGCACGTACGTCAAATGGTGCCCGGTGACGTCTCCGTCTTTCTGCTTGTGCGTCACTCCGGTTTCCTTGGTGTTCGGCGAGGAGTGTTAGAGTCGGGATATTAATGAATTGTTTATAGCCAGTGTGAATTTTTCAGAGGAGCTCAGCAGTCTCTCCTCCCCATCTGCATTCCCCGCGAGGAGATCAAACAGCGGCGGGCAGCAGCCCGGTCTCCTTCCCCCTGAAAGCGGGCATATGGCCCCATGAAATATTCACCACTCTGATTTTGGCTTTCACTCTTCATATTTGGCATGGTGACTTTTTTTCCTCGCCGTTTTAGCCGTACATTTTAAAATGCCTCTGTTCTCAGAAGACGTGACACTCAGATGGGATGTCAGCTGATAAACGGGCATCTTCAGCTACTAACCGAAAAGGAACGTGGCTTAAGGAGGACATTCACGACAGTGCAGATTTCTGAAGAGATACTAGTGATGAGAAATTATTCAGTAATGCTTTACATTAACTGCACCTTCATAATGCATTCATAGAACATTCAGCGCACTTTCATAATGCATTTGTAATGCATTCATAACACATTCATAAGCAGCATATAAATATACCTTAACATCCTAACATACTTTAACAGCTTATGATTATACAGTTATAATTCGTATTATCATGTTTATCATTAATAATGTATATTGAAGCGTTGACGGTATGCTAGGAAGTTAAGGTATACTCACATGCTGTTCATGAATGTTCTACGAATGTATTATGAAAGTGCAGGTAATGTAAAATGTAACCAATTATTTTTGATGGAGATCAGTTTAGGGAGGAATTGGGAATCACGCCACACTGGCAAGATGCACAACATTTCTTAACCTCACATATTAGTTTAAAAAAGGCCTTTGTAAAAAGCCTGGCACAAAACTGATTTTTATTTTACTGCATTTATACAAGGATGACGGTTCCTTGAAGCCTTAGCACAGATTTAATCTGGCCACTGTCATGTGACACAGGGCCTGGGTGGAGGGCCTGACATCTGATTTACAAGGTCCCCCTGACGTGGCACAAGGGGGTAGTAACCACCCTCCCCCCAGCCCCTGCCAGCTTACCTCTCTGTCATCTTCAGCGTGCTTGAGAAACGCAGGTGCCCACGCTCCTATTTTTAGCCATGCGAGTGGCCGGCCTTCCTCTTGCTCTGGCTGCTGAACGTCAGCTATGGCTCCCAGGGGTCTCCTCTAGAGAATCATCTCTGTCGTGGCAGCCTAGCTGGTGCCCGAGCTGAAGCGGCATTACCGCTTCCTGTCGTTCAATGACCAACAACGTTTCACCCGTTGTCCTCTGTGCCATGTCGTGGTGTCATTAAGAGGGGGGGGGGGGGGGTTTATTAATCATTTAGTGGCAGGACTGTTGAAACGCAGAGGAAGGGCCCGAAACAGGGCCGTGAAAACAGAGATTAGGCTGACACTGGCCACGCTGATATCTTCTGACCTTATCCGCCAGATGACAGTTATCTATTTCTCTGTAGGAACAGGGATGGTGTTCGGTTCCGGGGATTAAGTGCAGGTTAATTGTGGTCAGGGGTATCAAAGGAGATGAGTCTGTTCCCCGCGGGCTTTGGTGTTGGGAGGGTAATGTCTCTTATTCGAGGCTCCCCACCATTCGCTGCAATCTGTGTCACTGAAATATGGAGGCTCCGGATTGAAATAATTCATTTAAAGGTCACCCGTGTTCATCCCACGCTCTGCCTGCCCCCCCCCCCTTTTTGAATCCTCCCTCCTGGACTTCATTTCACAGATGACAAGCTTCTGCCGGAGATCACTGAGGGATATGGGCTGACCAGTGGGTTTAACACTAATCAGTCTCTGTTGCATGCAGCAGAGAACAGGACCCTCACCCCCCTCTGGCTTGAGCTAGAATGTCCCTCAGATTTTAGGGGGGGGGGGGGTTGGTGTGGGGTGGCAGTGGAGTGGAATGTGGTAGTGATGGACAAATGAACTGCTTGCTGTATTTTCTGGCCCCATTAGATGCTCTTTGTTCTAGAAAGTACATAAAGCATGCCCCAGCGCAAGCCAAGAGCACCATCTAGTGGGGTCAAAAAATACAGCGAATGGTGCACAACGCTTCACGGGGCTCTGTGTGGCACCATGGTATCCCCCATAGTTGTATCCCCCACAAAGGTGTTCCGGCTATTGTGTTCACTGCAGGCACTCCAGCTCTGACAGCATAGCCGTCAGTTCCCCCACCCCTCCCACACTGCCGCCTCGGGAAGCCATGTCACTGACCTCTCCAGTTGCTCCTGCACTGTAAGGTCGAGGCTCCTGTGGCCAAAACCAGGCCGTACCGGACCTCTCTGCTTTCATCTCTCAAGATTCCCCTGAAATAAAACAGTGGTGAGTGGGGGCCTGTGAACTCATCTGAGCGCATGCTAATTAGGTAACCTAGCACTAGGCCCATTAACCCATTCCCGGCCTTTTAAGTGAATAAGGGTTACATCAATCAGCAGGGACACCCAATGGGCAGGCAGGGACCTGAGTGGGCGGGTGCCTGGAGGGGCAGGGGCCCCCAGCCAGGCAGGCAGTTGTGGAATTGCTGTGAATAATTATGCCACCCGCTTAACATAATTGCAGTGATTTTGTTGGGCCTTGTTTTCAGTGGTGCTTCTCACATTAGCCGCTCCATAATTATTCAGGCACCACAAACTTAATTAGCCTCGCCGGTGCCGGAAGCTCTGCCTGATCGCCATCCGTTCGCATCCTATACCACAATTACTTACATTATAACAGCCAGCTATTAATTGCAAAGAGAAGCACTTGTTTATTTGCTCCTGTGCATCTTCTTTGTAGTGTATGCATTCGTCATGTTCACTCCCTCACACTCACTTTTTAATTGTCATTAATGAAAAGCCCTTGAGCTTTGCGATGCTGAGCCGTGTTTATCTGCACCTTTGATGGGTCACATTCCTAGTTTATACGTCACCTTCCCTCTCCTGGGGATCCATTATGGATCATCACTACCCCTTCCGGGGATCATCTCAGCCCTTTCTGGATACATCCATTTCTGGGATCATCCTTGTCCAGCCCAGGGAATCATCCCAACCCAGCACACCTTCGGGACTTCAGTGAAATTCTCAGAAACAGGACGGACCGTGTGATGCTGTTTATGGATGCTGCCATAAAGTGGACCCGGAGGTTGCCAGACTTGTGTAATACCTCTTGCATGGTGGACAATCTAGAGAGGATCACAGGCACACGGGGGGCATCTTACGTGGCCAGAAGGACACTGTTTGCTCCCCGTGAGTCTGCAACTGTGTGGTTTCACCTGGGCACACAAACAACAGCCATTCTATTTTCTTTCGTTTTATTTTTTGTGCGGCCGTATGATTTTTGTTAAAAACCTCTCTCACCCTCCTGTTGCAGCAACACAAATTTTTCCCCCTTAATTTGGCATCTAGAGAAAAACTGTTCTGTTTCAGGCCAGTAGAGGGCGATAGAATAGCAGAAACGGGTCACGCTGTGCCCCATCCCCTGGTGGGTGCCTCACATCCTGGGGCTCACGGAAAGCCATCCTGTTTATGCAGAGCTGTACCATCAAGCCCTCTCCCTTGGAGCCCAGCACAGATAAACACCATGTGTGTTTGTCTTGAGTGGTGTGGCCTCCAGCTGAATGGCACCAGTCTGCCCAAATCTATCCCCTCACTCTCGGCCCACAGGGTGATGTCCAGCTCTTTGTCACAATCACAGATGTCACAATACGCACTCTGTCTGGTGTACATGTTGTGGCGCGTGTGTAGCGCAGCTGGCAGTGATTGGAGGGCCTCGGTGTGCATATGCATGCTCATAGGCTGGCTGTGCATTTCCTACTTAACGGCTGTGTCCAAATTCAGGGGCCGCACCCTTCTAAGGCTTCATTCAAAGACCTGCATTCGAAGACAAGGCTGTCCCATTTCGAAGGCTCCTTCAAATGCAGTCTAGAAAAGCGTCCTCCTCTTTCTGAGCTGCGAGCCCAAAGTATCCCAAGATTCATTGTGCTGGGGTAAAGTGGGTGCGACTCAGGGGTGAGGGCAGGAGCAGCCGGCGGCAGCCAGACCGTCCTGTTTCACATCGCTTTCAGTTCGACCTTCGAAGAACGCAGACTACAAAGGCCAGACCTTTGTGGAGCACGTCTTTCAAAGGGTGCAGCCCCTGAATTCGGACACAGCCATTGACTAGCAAATGCACAGACGGTCCATGAACATGCATATATACCCTGACATTGAAGTGCAGACTCTGTAGACTCCCAGGTTTCTGTTACAGGCGTGCTGGGTCGGCATCTCTGTGAGCTGGCATTCTGCGACCCTCCTCTCCGCCAAACCTGCCAGCTTTCATCAAGCTGGTCCTACTAATGTTCTCGTTTTGTTGCCATTTCACTAATGTCTTTCCGCCGCTGGGCTAGCCAAGCTTGCGGCGCCACCCCTTGGAGGCCTCTGGTATTTCTGCACTGCTTCCCGTACTGCCATCTTGATTCCCGTCCTGTCGGGGGCCACTGGGCCACTGTGCTGGTCTTTTATGAAGTCCCCTGCAGAAGATCACCTTCAAAAACGGTTCATATCCAACGGGGGTTAATATTAATTTTCAGTACTTGGTTTTTTTTCTACTCCTATACCCCTGAAGCCTTCAGATGGATCATTTTCTGTGTAGATTTCAGAGAACCACTTTTTGATTTCTTGGTGCTTGAGGGCCCAGGGATTCCAAGGGGTTCTGGACACTGGGGCAAAGTGACGGTTGGTCAAGAATGTGTTTCCTACCAACTGCCTATTGCCCCCTGGTGACGAAATAGTTGCACAGCACTTCTCCTTAAATGCCCTCAGTGTCAGTCCTGTCTGCCTGCACACACCTCTAAAATTAGTGTTCCTCGCCAGTTTTTGTCTGGCGTAGCGGTGACACGTAATTGCCCGCCTAGGGGAAAGTGATTCATTGGGGATGGAGGAGGGAAAGGAAATGTTTGGCTATGCCCTTTTCGAAGTCCCCGGGCCCTGTGCACCGCGGTGGACGACAGCGTCCTTGACCAGAGCTGATTCAAGGTTCTGAGCCATGCAAGGATGCCTGAGGGGCTCCTGATTCAGGACGGGTGTGTGATGGGGTGCTCAGTTTCAGAGAAGTACTTCAGATCTAAGATCCTGGTCCTACCAGATCTCAGATCCTGGATCTGCTTGTTGATAAACTAAGGTTCTTCCATAAAAACATGGTAATTAGAGCAAATTCATATATCCCATCTGTAGTAAAAAAGGTTGATAGTGTCTATATGCTCTGTGTGCACACCTGAAGAAGGCAGCACAGAAGTGAATGTGTTTGTGCACCAGTCCCTGATGCACTTTTTAAGCGGAATCCATTAAAGTGCAGGGCGTGCGATGGGGAGAGAGATCAGAATGCAAGGAGCCCGACAGTTAGCCAGGCTAAACTAAGCGAGCGTGAAAGGTAGAGTGCGGAAAGATCGCCCCCACCCTTCCTGCCACCTCAGTCAGCATTTGCTTAGGTCGACCAGAACCAGAAACAGCTCTGATCCAGCACTACAACCGCAATACCATGCAAAGCAACATAAAACGATACACTTCCATTCAATACAGTTCAAAGCAATGCAAAAAAATGGTAACACTTAGTAATAACTAAGGTACTACCGAAGTACAAATCATGAAGAAATCATGAATAATTACAGTCACTACTTGAGATAAAAGATCATCGTGATTTATTAATGATGAACAAACATGTCAGTATTTAACTTGTGTTGTGCATGACTTGTTCCTTCGGTGGTTTGCAGAGGTTTACAGAATTAGCAGATATAGTAACAAATATAGTAACCATTCGAGATAAAACATGCGTCACGATTCATAAATGATGATATAACATGAAATCATTATGTAACTAAGACTTAGTTTGTGGTTAATTAATACATAAGTAATGGCATAATATTATATTATTCGTGCCCCATCAAGTGAAGCGGAACCCAAGAAATCTTTTGTTAAGCAGTGATGTTTTTTTTTTTTTTGTCTGGAAATGCCTTATTTATTTTTTAAGCCTAAGAGTCAATTTGTCGTGGCTCTTCAGAAAACAAGTAGGGCCAGCTTTATGATTAAACATGCAAATTACTGCTGGAATTTGGCAAAGTCACAATGAGGACACTGGAATAACTTGTAAAAGTTTATTGCTTCCTTCATTGCACAGTTGGAAACCTTAGATTATAATTAATTATAATTTTTATTAAAACTGGCATCCATCCATTCCCCTTTTTAAAGTATTTTCTATTTGCCATTTCGGTGGGGGCTGCTTCTGACTGCCTTGTTGTGATTGGGCCGTGACCTTGCGCTGTCATCCTCTGCTGCAGGATGGTCCTCCCTCTCCGTCTCGTCGTGTCAGGTCCTTCTCGTGCCTGGATCAGAGCGCTTCCATAGACGTCTTCCTCACACTCCCATCATACCTCTGCGTCTTCCGCTAGCTCGTGGGAAGGAACATCAGAAAGACAACTGCACACTGTATCTAATCCAACCCCCTGCCCCCGAATCCCCTCCCCTCCAATCTCCATCTCCTGCTCGTTGATGGAATATTTCTCGTTCTGAGTTTCTGATTGATATTCTTCCGTAACACATCCATCAACTTGACATGCTGCCCGTCGCTGGAATGGGGACGCCGTGTAGTAAAGGGAAGACGGTTTTCCCCCCGCTGAACATCGCGGCAACATTACAGATGCGTTAGGCTCTGCAGCTTCGCCGCTGCACGCTCAGCAAGCAGGAGGCTTGCGTCGCGCTTGACGGGCCTTGCGTGTTAAGCTCTGCAAGACACGCCTCTGCCGGGGAGCTGTAAATCCCCACCTTCGCCACCACCTGAGTCCGTGAGGTACCGCTGATGGACACAGACTGAGGAGAATCTGTAAGCAGACTACGGGAAGGCAATCTGGCAGAAATGCACCCCAGTTAATATCCAGGCATATGTTCAGGGAGAATAACGTCTCACATGGGGATTTTGCAGTGAGGAAATAAAACAGTACAAGTCAGATTAAATACATTTACATCGGTAAATAGATTGAACAGGCCGAAAGTCCTTCTGTCGATAGTATATGGCAGTATTGATGTTTAAGTTTCATTCTAAAGGACTCCAATTGAAGAGGGGCCACATGTGACCTTTGACAATTTGATCTTTGGTCCTCACACTTTGACAGTTGGTGAAAGGTCAGGGTGTCACGTGTAGTCACAGCTTTGCCGTAAGTGTCGCTTCTTGTTACGGCCTTGTCAATGAAAGCTTTGCTGTTGTTGTTGTTATTGCCGTAGGACATGTCTTGGGTTCCCGTTGCCGCTTGTGGCCTTTTGAACTGCAGATCCGCCATGAATTGAGTTTGCGGGAATAGACAGTTCAGCAAGACTAATAAACTGCTCGGCCTCCTGATGTCGACATACCAGCCATCTGCAGTGGCCATTACACTACAGGAATGTTGTTATGGTCATTTCTACAATGGACTTGAACACTGGGATAAGTATGGTGGGAAGGGAGTTGTGTGTGGGGGGGGTCTATCTCATTGTGGTTTGGGTCTAATTAAAAGGCCTTGTCATCTAATTGGGCCAAGAGGTCTGTTCCCCTGGTGCCAGGAGGTGGGCCACATGGGCCGTGGGGGAGGGACGGTATAGTAGGAACTGTTGCCATTACGTGATTGCCAGACATTCTGCAACACGGGTCAACTAAGCAGTGGAGGGGTGGGTGTCCCTAAGGGCATGACCCGTGATGTAATTGATCCAAAGTGCACCAGTGTGAGGAGCTTGGAATACCTAATAGGGCTCATGTGACAGGGTAGTTAATATCTGTTTGAGTAAATGGGGGGGGGGGTCTTCCCTTTACACAACAATATAACCTGTGTAAGGAGGCTGGCCATCTGAGTGCTTGTCTAAGCAGTGATTCCCAGGGTGAAACCCAGGTCCAACGTTGACGTTCATGAAAATTCCACAGTCTGTTTTCAAAGATTGTATACCCATGGTTCGTGTTTGTGGGTTGGAAAGGGAGTGCAGGACAGCGTGTATTAGGCATGTAAGAAGGTTTTTGCACCACATGTGGATCTAAAAATGCATGCTTACACAGTCGAGAGAGATAGATGGGAAGCATGTGGCGGATGACCAAAGTAAATCCCTGTACTGGGATGTGCCCCAAAATCCAGTTCATTGCCCCCTGCTGTTCGGGGGAAGAGAGGTGTCAGGCGCCAATGCCTCAACATTTGTCTCAAACTTCTTGCCAATAAGAAGATGCTCTTTGACATAACTGCTACAGTCAGCCTCTCAGAACCAGAGTTCTGTAACCGGTGTTTCTGATGGGAGGCTGGCACTGGGATGAAAAAGGTGCTGATTCCAGACGCACATCTCAGATCAGGTCCACTTGCCTTTGCTTCTGCTCCATTTCCTGCGATATCGTAAAGATGTCCACACACTTCATCAGTGTCGCATGACAGTCACCAAGGTGTCTCCTAGCAGCAATGCTGACATTAAACTGGATATCCATCAATCTGTACACGCATCCATTCATCCATCTATCTCATCTCCATATAACTGCATATCCACTGTAGGAAGCAGTGGGCTGGCAGCCTTTCAGGAAGCACAAAACAGTGGCTTTAGACCATCAAACACTGGATGTCAGTAAATTAATTACTTTTACAGTATAGAGTACTTTTACAGGTGATTTTTTTTTTTGGAAAACAAAATTAATCGGTACTCCCATTGTGCCAACGTGGGAAAAAGAATGCAAGGCGTTGGCATTGCCCATGCATGCCAAGAGAACTGTTGGCAGCCAACATAATTAATGCACACCCTGTATTTTTCTGTCTGCTACCTGTAAGCTGCTGTTTACATCAACAGAGATGTTGTTGCCTTCCCAGCATGCCGAGCCCCATCACATGACATGCCTGATATCTCACGCTCATGACTAGGCTACATCTTCACATGAAATTTACATGCTTGCTTCGTCAATAACGATGAAATGCTGTGATCGCACTTAACGTTGTCAATTTTGCAAAGAAAAAGAAAAAAAGAGCTGGTAGGTTGGACATTTTCCAGTCCTGTGATTAATTCCACTGAATCTGGAACACGATGGGTGGGGGGGGGGGGGGGTGCGGGGGGGTATTGACTCGACCAGGCGGGCTGTTAGTCATTACAGGTACAGATGTTCGCAGCGACTTCAAAGTCTCCAATGTTACGTGACCTGATTACGTTGGTTGGTTGAATTGATGCTTACCACAAGCTGCACCCCCTAACCCTAGTCACGGGGTGTGTGCAGGACAAACCACAGCTGGACTTAGCTTGGCAGAGCCTCCCTGCTCTGCAAGTGCAAATGTATCATTTTCAGAGATCTCGTTTAGTTATGTGATTTTTCAGAGCATATGGAGAGTTTTTAGTTGTGGTGCTGACAAAAAGTGACAATGTTATTATATATAAATATCCGTCCATCATTCATCCAATTCCGAAGCCAATAAAACATAAGGGTAAACTTGGAGCCTATCCCAGGACGCTAAGGAGACGAGACAGAGGACACCTTGAATTGGACATCACTTTCCATCATTATCCATAGTCAGGTGCATTGCATCGGGAAAAAAAACATAACTCCAGGCTGTTAGTGTAAGAAATGTATCAAATCTGATGCTGTAAATGAGGGGTGGGGACATGAGGCAGGGGGGGCTTGTTAAGGAAAGCTGGTAATGGCTGCCGAGCTGATGTTACTGTACTCCTCCGCTGTGGGTGGGGAGGGCACATGCATGGATATATTAAACCAAAAAGAGCTGAGGGGACTGAGTCTCACACTGAGAGCAGATATGGCCTCATAAGAGGACAATACAGCAGCAGTACAAACCGTCAGTCGGACCCTTAAGTCTACTGAGATTGGATGTATTATATGCTAATCAAAGCTTCTTAAGTGACCTGTTATGATGCTTTCCTGTAAACCGAATTATAGCAGCAACAATTATAGCCTAATATGATCATTACAGATGCTTATCTTTGTGATGCACTGGTCAGAAATTTTGACATCAGTGCTAAGCATCTCATTGGCATATGCATCTGATGTGTTTGATTATATATATATATATATTTAGAAAGGTCTGCAACTACGCAATGACGGCGCCGATAGTTAATGATTCACCTCCCGCATTTTTCATTATTTAACAGGTGCCATAATTCAAAGCCGCCGGTCACTTTACACTTTTACAGTCATTCCAATAATCAACAAGTTTTGTGGGGGGGGGGGGGTAAATCACAAAATACAGCCAAGTGAATCTTTCGACTGATTACCTGTTAAGCCGTATTCCAGTTAGACTTCATACTGGTACTTCTACCTCCATGTAACCAGTGCTTCCAGTGCATCTGCTATGTTGCCTCGAGGCAAAACGCTACACGTCATTTAGAACTGTTTAATCAACAACAAATTACCCGAATAGCCTAACTGCAAAGTGAAGGAATCTCCTTCAACATTATGAAGAGCAAAGATGAACTTTTTTGTATTGTCCTGCCATGTATTAACGTCAACAGCGCTTTAGCCTCCTTTTGGTCACAAACTTAACATTTTCCAAAAATTACGGTAACATCTCTAATTGCAGTTCTAAAATTGCTTTGCACGGGAATATATAAATATATATATTTTTGGTTAAAATTAGTAAATGAACCTCTCTGGGGCACCAAACCTTAACCGAAAACCCGAAAGGAGATAAGCTGTGTTTAAAATGACCAACTTAAATATAGGTTATTCGTAACTAAGTTGAGTTTAGGTTACGCATCCATGGCAATGACGGCATATATTTCACGTGTGTTTGTGTTTATTTAACAACACGGACTAACGAAGCGTTACTTTTAGACGTGTTACTCCAGCCGTTGAGCATGCCACACAGGCGCCCATTGCGTAAAGATCAATTTTAAGCTTCGTTAAATCAGTGTTAATAACATACCGCATTGCGGCTGGACCCAAACTAGACAATTTTTAAGTTGAGAGTAATACCGTTTAAACCTTCCAAAGCGCACACACGCTCCGCAAACTGCAGTCCGGAGCACCGAGCGTCACTTAAAGCATCACCGGCCCCCGAACTGCGGCTTGCGGCAAGAGGGCTCGCGTTCGCCGATTGGTCGGGGCGCCCGTCAATCAGCGCAAAGGGGCGGCTGCCTTCCACGCCCACTCTTCTGTGCCCTGAGCTGCGAGCTGTGCACAGCGACGTAGGCGGAGGGGAGCTGCGCAGCTTTCGGCCCAACACAATGCTATTCGGGTCTTAGAGCACCCCTGTTCATCTGCAGCAAAGAGAGAAAGAGAGAGGGAGAAAACACTGCCTGCCCATACGTCAAGCGAGGGAGAGAGAGGGAGAGACCGATCGGAGTAGGCATTTGGACTGGGGAATAAAATTGTTGGACCGGAAAAAAAGAAACGGAGAATATTGCGTTATTCTCCGAATAACGGCAATTACATTATAAGCCGAGCTTTATTTTCTCGCAACAGAAATGTCATCGTCGGGTAAAGACAACACCGGGGCTCAACACGCCAATTACGTGGGACCTTACCGCTTGGAAAAGACGCTCGGGAAAGGACAGACAGGTTTGTTAAATTTTTTAAATTGCGTTTTTTTCCCCTCGCCCCTCTCCCCTCCTAGGCTTGTTCGCATAGAGACGCCGGCGTCGCACCTGTCTCCGGACGCGTTCAATTCGCCGGCTGCATTTGCGGACTGATGTCAATCAGGTTAAATGGGGAAATTTGGGGGGGATCGGGATTATTTCTTGCACTACTGCGTGCCGTGGACATGATTTTCCCAAGGCTCTCTGTGGGGTGAGCACAGCGATACGGTGCTCCACTATTTATCTTTCCTGTAAGTGCTGAGGTGGCTCTGTGCCGGAGGACTGGACTTACGGTACCAGCAAAAACAGTCATTCTGCCAAAAGTGATTAACTCGACTGATTAACTTATTTGCTGTGGCCCCGCAGCCTTCTCCGATAGGTGCCCAGATTTCCCAGCTTCCCTCACCGTATCGGTGCTTTAATCGCTTTTATTTGCCGCGGTCACCTATTCTGCTTCAGCGAACGGTTCACCGGCGCAGTGAATCGAGTCTATCGGTGCAGTGGACCCGGTGATAGAAGCCAATGTGAGGGGGAAATGCAATTTAAGGTGGACGTAGCAGGTGCAGTTAAGTTATCACTATTAATGATCGTCATTAGGAGATGTTAGCACACTTAACAGTGAGGAGCATACTGAAAGATATTCTGATTGTATATATCTATACGTCTATGCGCATGCAAGCTTATGTGCGTACGTGTGTGTGCGCAAAATAAGTACATTAGAATATAATCCTAATCTTTTAAAAGCCCCTGGCCTTGCATGGGGATGCCGTGATCAGACGTTAAGGAAGTGAACTGCAATCCTTCGATTTACTCGCAGTAAGTGGAACCGGCACTGCGGTTGTAAACGCCGGTTTTCGGAGCGGCATCAAGGCGAGATCCGCACAGATAGAGAAGCCGGCCGAAGTGACAGCGCTGAAAGAGGCTAGTCCTATCCGCAAAGTGAGCTCTCCTTTTCTACCTTCTGCTCATCTGCCATCCAAAACGATTACAATAGGCGTTACCTTCCCTACCATTCTCCAGCTGGCAGTGCCATCCCCGCTGTGTCCGAGGCACATCCTGCGACCCGCAGTTTTTATTTCGGGGTGGTGCTATCCATGTACGTGGCCTGACGTTAGCGCTGCCACACGCCCCTTTAACGCGATATGGGAAGTCATAAGCAGTTCCACACCGGCTAAGCTTGGCGTCGCTCCGTGCTGTGGCCGGACACGTTGGTGTGCAGTTGCGCACACTGACTCGGGTGATCCTGGAGACATTTCCGACCCCTTACTGGTATAGCCGTTATGCCCGTTTCTCTGGTTAGATCCCCAAAAACAGCTGATGCCTATTTAACGCTATGTGTGTGCCTGGTGTTGATGTATGGCTTTCTCTTGTCGGTGAGTGCATTTGTGTGTTTTTGTTTTGTTTTTTGGTACTGATCTGAGCGTCAGTACTTTGTCTGCCCTGCTGCCCCCTCCCAAACGGGTGTTCTTGTGAGAAACTCGGGATTTTAACTCATTCAGAGCCTCTATGGCACTAAAAATAGATCGAGCTGAGTAAGCTTGTATGCGGTGACTGAAATGCATTACTGTGTGAGAATAATGCAGAATGACATGCTTGTGTGCGTGCATGGGCATACATTATGGGGGGGTTGTAACCCCCTAATAATCCAAACCTGCCAATACAACCCCCTGGACCCCCTTTAAAGGGTGGAGACCTCAACCCCCCAAAGCTCAATCCAAAGTTATGCCCTTGTGCATGTGTCTCTCACCTGTCTGTTTAAACATTACCAAATCTGCAGTGGAACTAATCTTTCCTCTGTCCTTCCCAGTGTACACATTCAGCAGACTCTTTGCAAGTAGCCAACGTAAACACTTTGCTCTGTAAGGGTCTATAGCTCTGATGCTTTTTTTCCCCTCTTTATCTTCCTGTGTCCCTGGGCTCGTTGGATTAAAGCCGCCAGGACCCAAACAGAACAGTCTCTCCCTTGCACTGCCTATACTGTCCTGCGGGCATCTTGGCACACCTGGTGCGGTCTGGGAATGTGTCATAACAGACTGCCTCCCCGTTTCTGGCTGGTTCCGCATGCCTTTGAGACGGGCCGCTATTTATAGAGGCGAGCGGAAGGCTACGGATGATCAGGCGATCCTGGAGGGTGCTGCGTTCATTATGCGATTAGGCTAACGCGCACATGCTTCTGTGCGTAGCGGTAATCCCTTTATGTGAGCACACGTGCGCCAGGAGGGGAGGGGAGGGGCGGGGAGGGGAGGGGACCTTGTGGCGGTACGTGAGGGCTGCAGTGTGTCTCCGTAGCTCATAGTTATTTGCACAACTCTAGCACTGGTGCCTGAAATGACCCTGTTTGAAGTACTGTGTCTGTGGTGCGAGGGACACGCCCCTCCTGCCAGCCATTCAGGATCTTCTCCTTCCAGTTTCCTGACCTCTCGTGCCGTCTCCCACTCGTTTGGTATGTGCTGGGTTCCTGGATCGCTGCACTTTGATGGAAGCAGCAACCTTCAGGAGATGGTTGGAGAGAATTCAGGTGTTCCTTGAAATTCTGCAGATTTGAGGCGGGCAGTTGGTGAGGAGGTCCTGCTTGTGTGGTTTCCATGCCATGTTCTTCCTTCAGTGCATGAAGTCCATCTACTGCCACCCTTTCATTATACTCTGTATCTTGGTGTCATGGTTTGTGATGGAGCCTGGGACTTGTAATTTCCCAAATAACAATGACCATAATAAATGAAACATTTATATCCTGCTTTCTTGGCTTGATCATCATTCTGAAGAATGAACAGGGTGGTTTCTTGTTACTTTTTACGAGTATTTAAAGGGTGAGAAAAGGCATGTATTAGATACCACAGTTTGTTTCATGAGTTGGCATTCGTATGTAACTGCTGAATGATCTTGCTGGAGATTTCTCGTTAGTTTTTGAGTTGTGTTATTGTGAGAGAGATTCACGTGGTGCCTGGATGCTGGATGTCTGAAATGCAAGCTATCTGCTGTCACAGCAGTGAAATTCTACCCCAGGTGACGCGAGGCGGTTATCGACAAGGTGTTTGCATTCTGTCTCTTTCGACTCGTGTTAATCGATTGAGAGGGGACCCCCTACACGGTCAGGAGTAAGCATTCATGTGGTGTGGACTGATTGCTCCCTGTATATGAGTCGAGTCAATGCGGATTCAAAAGGTTTTCCCGCTCCCAGTAGGAATCCAATTCATGTTCCTGACAAGAGTGTCTATGATGCTGTTGATGGTAGGCGCTCATCAAAACCGTCGCCGTCCTTGAACCAGCTGAGTCGGCGCTCATATAATCGTCCCTCCCCTGCTGTCCCTGGGACACCCCTTCTCTGGGCGCGATCTCCACACGCTGCAGCAGATCGACTGCGGCCGCTCGCCAATCATTAAAGGGCTTCCCTTTACTCGTGAGCGTCTCCAGCGCATACTGCGAACGGATTCGCTAAACAGCAGGGCTGTGCTCGGCTATCACGCTTCAGGAAGCATGGAGGGATGATGGTACATGGTGATTGCTGGTCATGCACTGACCCGAAAGCGGTTCCTGGCTGGCTGTGCGTGGAGGTACACCCTGAAATGAACCAACTCAGGTGCCACATGGTAGTCTCGGGGACTTCCGTCCCAGTCAGCCAGCTGGCCCATCTTCATCCTTCCTCTCCAGAACACCCCCCCTCCCCCCCCGCCACCCATGTGCCGGTGTCGCCGACCGGTCTCATCTGTTCGCCTGCCTTGTCTGGGGGGGCTCTGGGTTGGCAGTGCTAAAGCAGACGACCACTTAGTGCCCATGAATCCTGAGCGGGGCTTGCCTCAGAGCCAGGCAGGCCGGAGGAGGGGCCGGGTTCGTCAGAGCGTCTCAGCTGTCTGGTACTTTATGCCGGCCGAGCCCTCGGGCCAGGAACACTGCGCTATGAGCGCAGTGCCAAGTTGCCCCTTGCTGCCAGGGACTGCACAAATGTCACGACAGATCTTCATGGTAACGGAGGTAGGTGGGTGGGACCAGGGAGTGGGAGGTGCTAGAAGGCGGAGTCTAAAGAGGAACAGTCATCACTACAGTATTTTCTCTTGATATAATAGTTTCACAGCCTTAATCATTTAGCTATAACCTGCTACCCCCCCCCCCCCCATTGTGCAAATCCCGCTGTTATACACCTCTCTGCTGTTTTTATGGGGCTATTGCACATGTTGGCTTCCACTGACAGCAGGAGTTTTCCTGATCGAAAGGGGAGAGGGAGATTTTGTTTGTTTATACCAAAGTGACTGTGAGAATGTCGCTTACAGCGATGCCCTGTGATCCCTCCAGCGAGGAGCTTTACTTACCTTCATTAAAAATCGAGTTTGAGGATGACAGGAGTGAAAGTGCTCTCAGCATCCCGCCTCCTCCTTCCCGTCCACGGACGTCATTGGCTGTCAGAAAAGTTTTTTTTTTTCTTTCTCACCAATCCGCCCCCAGATGAGTCAGAAATGATGGCTCGACGGCATCGGGGAAAAATGCAGTTTTGCGACTAATTGGCCGCATGTTCGTGCTGTCGACCTCGATTGCATCATGCTGGGAATGGGCTGGGCTGAGGGCACCTCCTGTGGTGACCACGTTGTGTTTTTGATAAACTGTAATGTATTATTGTTGATGTAGAAGTATTGATGCTCACTCAGGCAATATTAGTTAATTGATCATGGGATAATGAAATATTTTTGGGGAACAAGACATTGTGACTGCTCTGATCTGAAGTCCAGCTTCTTACCTTACTGCCCATTGTTCTGCATTGAGCTGCAGGTGGGTGACATGCTGCCTTCTGGCTTTATGGTGCCTGGTGCCCCCCCTCCCCCCCAATTGTTAAACCTTACCCTGACTGTTTGACTGTTGACAAATCCCAGTTCACTGCCCCCTGGAGCTCAATTCCCACCCCCCTTCTTATCTACTGTGCATCATAACCAGCTGAGGAATTCCCGGGGGGAGTGAGGTGGCTCCCTAATGAGGCAGAAGCAGACATGGGGGGGGGGGCTTCAATGGTAGGGAGAGCAGGATGGGGGCGAGGGGTGCCGCTGGGAGGGGCGGCCATGCCGAGACAGGTGTCAGGATACAAGAGTCTGAGCCTGCGGGCCCAGAGACGGGCTGGGAAGAGTGTGTATGGGCGGAGAGCCATTCACTGGAGAAGGATGCGTCCCTACGGCAACAGGCCACGCCTCCCAGAGACATCATGGGCCCAAATTAGGTGTCTGTCTGCTGCGAAGATCAGCCACTGACAGCTTTTCATTGACTGCCGTCATCGCCTCTGCTTCTCTCCCTACCCTATGAAGTCAGCCCTGTGTGGGACCAGACAGGCCTCCAGTAGGGATTATTGAAGATGATTTATAAAAAATATGTTATGTGTGTGTCTGTGTGTGATAAATATAGGGTCATATATAAAGATATATATCAGATGGTTTCTTTTAGAGAGTGATGACGGAGAAGCAAATTAAATCTGTATTACCAAATCCACTTTACAACAAGTCGTTCATCAAATTACCCCACTGAGTGGCTGTGTCTCGTGTTGCTCCCTATCAGGAGGGTCTGGAGGCTTGACTCCTGCTGCCCTCTGTGTTTTGTGGCAGCAGGTGGTGGTGGGGGGGGGGGACACGCCATGTTTGGGTTACGGCAATTCCGACAGAGCTGACGGGCTCCTGTTTTGGAGCGTAATTCTCCGCGACAAAAATCTCGTTCTGCCCGCTGTTCGCGGGAGCGGAAAATTGTACAGGAGCGCCACGCGGCTATGGTCAATTTTCCATCAGTCGTAGCCAATTTCAGCGAGCGTGTCATCGTCGTCACACCCTGACTCTTAACGCTGTGTGTTGATATTTGTAAAATGTCTTTTGTATAGATATTGTATTTATTCTGTTATTTTGAGTGGTCCCCTGGATCAAATGAGAGATACAGGCCAGCTATGCTATGTCTGTGGAAATTCACTCGTCGTCTAATTTTGCAAGTACATAAATAATTTTGCCAGCTATTTTTTTTTTTAACTTTTGCCCTGGATTCAAAGTTCACAGCTCTTTCTGGATGAATCTGTGTCTTTGTTTCCGTCTGTGGGGCCATAGCCCCAGCCTTCAGTTTGCCTTCGCTTAAGTGCTGGCTAACGGGGGGCCGGTTGTCATGGTTTCGCCTCCTTTGCCGGTTACTCTCCTCTCCTCACAATGGCCGCACTCTCCGTCTCCGAGATCGGCGTGGTGGCGGGGGGCAGCGTTCCCAGCTGGCCCGACCTCGTCGATCAGAGAGCCTCTCGTTAGGAAACCAACCCCACCCCTGATTGGCGAGCGCCAGGAGGATGGGTCGGTCTCCCATCGGCGCTTGTTGCGCCAGCCTGAGAAAGGAGGGGGCTGCACGCTGTCTGTGAATGACTGGGAGCAGAATAGTGAGGAGGCGGGGCTGTTTTTGCTGCTTTTCTGTAAAAACCAAAGATTAGGCTGAGCACTGTGTACGCTGCTATTATCGTTTAATTTGCAGTTAATGGGAAGTACCCAGCAATTGGGGAGAGTAATTGACGTGTCTAAGCTTACATTACGTGTTTTGGAGATGGGGAAAGTCTGAACTTCTGTTCTGTCTATGTGACTGTTCCGCTGACCATTCGCTGGCTCCCTGGTCCGGCAGGCTGCTTGCCCCCCCCACCGCTCTCTCACACTGTCCTACAGTTCACATCTGCACCTTTGTAACATAGTCACACTGGAGCAAGGGGGTCCAGATGGGGTTTACCTACCCTGGGACAGGCATGCGACCTCTGAAAGCAGCCTCTGCGAGGTCAGAAGTTGGACCCCCTCCCCCAGCAGTCTGAAGGAGAGGTTAGCGCTGCCCCCCCCCTCCATGGCCCTAAGACCCCGTCCACCTCCGTCCCTGCTGCCTCCCTTCCTGCCTGCCATTATGGTGACAGAAAGCCATTGTTTGGGGACAGTAATGGCACTTTGGCCACTTGAGTCATTTTCTTTAACAGTTAGTTGTACGGTGCACGGTACGTCTGCTTTCCAAAGGCTGTCTTTTACAGGCAAGGTCACATGATTTCTGTGCCCTACATCCCCACTAAGCATGTGTGTGCTTTTGTTCATAGTTCAGGCAGTGTAGGAGAGAACAAGGACCGACCACTCCACCAGCCCAAACACACCCCCAAATTGAAAATGAGAGACCCCACATTCCTGGTAGGTGTAGGGGTATAAGGTAGTAGGGTGTCTGGTGAATAGCTTTTTGTTTTAAATAGTTAACACTGGGTTTTTCAGGTGTCAACACAGATTTGCACAATACCATCAACACATCTTCGGTGAAGCTCTTACTGGTTGCATCACCACCAGTATGTAGTTATAGTCCAAAACATTTTCTCCTGACTTTATTCAGGTGTGGCGTGACAGCTGTCAGCCGCTGGACACACTGACGCCATGAGTCACGGCTTGGCTTACTCCGCCCCGCCCTGCCCCCCGCCTGTGCTGATGTGAGGTTGAACCCTTAACTCTCCACATGGGGTCTTCCCAACGTAAACGGGCCCAGCTGACAGCTTGTCGCCCAAGGAGCACTGATCTCACAGAGGCTGTCAGTGCTGATCTTGGCTGTGTGTTGCTGGTGCAGTCAGAAATCACCTGCTTGCCTGTTATCTCCCTCGTCCTTATAGCACGCTGGTGCGGTTTTTCGCGTATCATTAATGGATCTGCCACTCGGCATCCGGAACCGACGGTGGTGGTGTGGTGAACATAATTAGTTTTTCCCTTACACTAGTATCATACACTAGTATCAGATTAGCATGATGATGCTGCTCTGTGTGCACACTGTTCCCCTCGTTCACACTGCCCTGCCCCTAGTTGCCCCGCCCCTAGTTGCCCCACCCCTTTTGTGGCCCAACCCATGTTGCTCCCTTTTTGGGTATGCTGACTTGCTTTCTTCATGCTGTATGTGACTACAACCCAAATCTGACAAGAAATGTTATACAATAAGATAAGAGAAGATAACACTGTTGATCCCTGAGGGAATTCTTAGTCTTTCTTAGTCCAGCAGTAAGGATATATAGAAAATAAAACTAAGGACAGAACATCCTGTAAAAAATATACAGTATATAGAGAATTTTACAGACTACAGACGGTACCAGTCAGTTAAAAGGAGTTCCAACATATAGACATATATAAAATAAATTTTGAAAATCAAATATTTTAGGCCTGCAATAAATAAAAGCAGCAAGACGGAAAAAATAGAATCCATATTTTGCATTCTATGTAAGGGAAGTACGGCCAAAAAATGGCTGAAATGTAGGCAACGTGCAATAGTGTGATATCCAGTGGCAATATGAAAGCAGAGGGGCAGCAGTAATGCATACAGTAGTACTGGCTTACAGATTTGAGATGGGGGGCCTCGTGCTCACAGGGGGCTGTTGTAGGAGTGGCAGTGGGTACGGAGGAGCGTCTGAAGCTCTCAGGTCTGCATCGTGTGGACATGAGGAGGGCAGCTCCTGGCTGCGTGCTTCACGTCCCCATGACGTCCACGCTGAAGGGCTGCCCTCTGGCACCATCCTGGATGATGCTGGACCAGCCTGCATCTTCTGAATTTTTTCCTTCAACTTGCTCTCCTACTGATTATCATTTTATCCTGCTGTCTTGCCCTGACCCTCTTGCTCTCCGCTTCGCTCTTCCATCTCTTACCCTCTTTGATTCCTTACAGGCAGTGCTGCTGTTAGCGAGCTTTAGAGAACGAGGGCACTTAAAGTGAAACGCTATGACCACATGTGCATCTTTCGTTTTGTCAGACAAGTTTTATTTAAATTTATGCATTTAGCAGAAGCTTTCGTCCAACGAGACGCACCGCAAATAGAACATTACAAACATATGAGCTGTCAAGCAGACAACTAGACACTCAGTTTATCTGTATGTGTGTGTGTGTGTGTGTGCATGTGTGGTTTTCGGATGCTGTAGTGAGTATTTTGGGGTGTTTGGGATCCAGGATGGAGCATAGCGGGCAAAGCTCGATTGGGGGCCGTAATGGGGAGGGTGGGGGGGTTTGGGCAGGCACACACTACTGTATGATTCGGTGAGCTTCTTAGACGTAGCTGGAGGGAGGACATTAAGATAAAAGGTATTACTAGGAAAAATGTATGATATAAGATGAAATTAGGAGGGGAGGGAAGGGGAGGGGAGACGATAGAGAGAGCTGAGGTGAGAGGAGGGGTCAGGTCAGGTCATCAGACATCATCCCAGTGGAAAATGTAGCCTCTAGGGGACATACTGCAATCGTTACTGTTTTTGTGTCAGTTAGGTAGTGGCAGTGGTATTAATGTTGGCTGGTATGTTGAGAATTTACCCAAGGTAAAACAAGTGCTTACCCACCTAATTTTGCTAATGTCTTCCCCTACTATTCATTTTCGTGAGCTGTCTGCTTTAAAAACATGAACCATATTGTCAAACATGTTCTCCTAAAAACTACAACATCCATGAGCCTTATTGGTCCTGTCCCCTTAAAAACTACAATACCCCAGCGCCATATTTAGTCACATGCTTCTCAGTCACTCAGGCTTCACTCTTCACCTTCAAAACCAAAGCAGCACCCTGGGTGTGTGATGGACAAGCCTCATTGTTGCCAGTGCTGCACTCCTGTCAGGCAAGGATGACAATGTGGTACCTAAAAAAGACTTGGTATTGATTGTTGCTTCATGTTATGGGTTCAGCAAGTGAGGTACCAAATGAAGTCAAATGGAAACCCGGCCAGAAAAACATTTTCTGTGAGAAACTGCAATACAAGCAGCATCCACGACTTAAGGCGCAACCGTGTTTTGACAATAAGGTTTGCGTTACTTGTACAACTGAACTTTGATTTAAGCAAGCAGATATTTTAAGTTAGGTTTTCCAAAATATCCATCCATCCATCTATTTTCCAAACCGCTTATCCTACTGGGTCACGGGGGGTCCGGAGCCTATCCCGGAAGTAATGGGCACGAGGCAGGGAACAACCCAGGATGGGGGGCCAGCCCATCGCAGGGCACACTCACACACCATTCACTCACACATGCACACCTACGGGCAATTTAGCAACTCCAATTAGCCTCAGCATGTTTTTGGACTGCGGGGGGAAACCGGAGTACCCGGAGGAAACCCCACGACGACATGGGGAGAACCCGCAAACTCCACACACATGTGACCCAGGCGGAGACTCGAACCCGGGTCCCAGAGCTAACCACTGCACCACCATGCCGCCCCTTTTCCAAAATATTTGTCGAGTAAATATTTATTCAAGTGTTTGGTTGTGCTTGTCTCCGTGAATTATATCCTGCGAATAGATGGGAAGTGGTGCGATAAGTACCAGCTTTAATAGTTAAGCACATTTACATTATTGAATCCCATTTTAAAACGTGACCTTATGCGTACTGTAAAGCTGACTATTCATTTCCGGGGAGCTGTGACGTTATTCTAAATTTTGAAGGGCTGTAAAAGGATTGTTAATCGTTGTGAGGGTTAATCGTTATCTGGCTGTACATTCATTACCACTGCGTTCACCTTTGTGTACGCGCACGTGCGGCCATCGTAAGTTCTGTTCCCCTTGCGGCCGGTCCGGCCGACTCCCACGGGTGCACCACACAGCCGGACCATTTTCCCAGTGACCCTGGACTTCCCAGCAATCTGTGGTCCGTTTTAGTTGCACAGTGACTGACTGACAAGCGTGTCTCAGTGGTGAATCTTGGGAATGTTTTCCCACGCCTCGCACTGGGAGAGGGGTGAGCAAGGAGAGACCCCATCCCCCACCTTTAGGAACCCTTTGTGAGGGTTTGCTGCCCTGTCCGTGGCCTGTTGCAATGGGGATCGCGGTGATGAGCGGGATGCAGAAAATGAATGTTTGTGTGCACCTCCTTCTGTATTAGAGGCAAGCTGGGGGTCTCCATGGCAACAGCGAGCAGGCTGTGGCCGGTGCAGGCTGGAGTGGCGAGCCCGCATGTGCTGTGTGCTGCCCCGGTCCCGCCCGGGGGCCGTCTGCGCCATTGATTGCCTTTCTGACACGCTGTGAGAATCTCAAATGGGGGTGTGTGCCCCCTCCCTCCCCACCCCTTCCTTCATCAATTACGTCCCCCATGCCCCCGATGGCACACTGACATTTTCCTGGGATTTGTCACTTGGGCGCGGGGGAGGTTCCTTTAAAATCCGCGCACCAGATGGGTCAGAATCTCCTGCAAAGCCCGACAGATGTAATGAAATGTCCCGCTGCTGTTGATCTCCCCCCCCCCCCCTTCAGCCTGGGTCACCCTGCCCCATAAATGTACCCCGTCTCTACAGCGATGACTCTAAAGTGAGGCCCAGTATCAAGTGAATGGGCAGGATTAACCCGGGGCAGTTTGAAGTTGACTGAAGATGTGTGGGACTTCAAAAATGGTATGAGGGTTACCTGGCAAATACCCAGATCAGAAAACCGGTCAGCTGATCTAAGCTGACGTCTTGGCATGGGGATGCAGCAGGGATTGGGCTTAGCAGAGCTCCTGCTGTGCTGCGATAAGGCAAGGATGTTCGGCCAGGTGCATTGTGGGTACAGTATAGAACGAGTAAGGGGGGAATTCCGATGATGAGTTGTGTGCATCTTATTCTTCTCAGCAGAAATGCACTCGGACGAAAAGACAGAATACCGAATAGTGAAACAGGCAACGAATCAAGAATCCCAGTCAAAGGGGACACACTATTGCCTCCACCCTAGATGGGTTGGCAGGATGTCCCATTTATGTAAATTATACAGGGTGTAGGCTCTGCACAAAGCCAGCAGGTGGTGCAGTGGTTAACGGTCTTGTACTACAGAAAAAACCTCATCCTTTTTTATGTATTGTTGCCGATGTGACTGTGGTGCTCCTGCGGGTCCTTTCCTTGAGTATGGATGTGCATCGATATTCAATAATCGTTCATTTATTATTTAATGCCTTTAAAATTCTTAACAGAAAAATACACAAAACAATCAAAATGATTTTAAAAACCTAAATGACGTGTTTGCGATTACGGCTGCCAGCATGGAAGAGGAAGGATGGAGGCGAGCGTGAAGCGTGCTTGTGTTGAATTTAACGGACGGGATCCGGTAACCGCTTCTGAGGGATAAAAACTGAATGCATGTAAGTTCCCGTGGTTACCAGATAAATGGATGTTAGCAAAGTAGAATCGGCCTTTATTTTATTATTCCTGTTTTATAATTCAGATGCCCGGAGACTCAGCGTTGAAAAATGCCTCAGAGATACGGCGATAGTTTCATTTTCTCCGCTCTGGCGAGCCTATCTGTAAACCGGCACACTTAAATCATGAGTGCTGCCTGTAACGTCTTGTGACAAGTTAAAATTTTGCACTGGAGAGGATGAGATTCCCTGGTGGGCAGCCAGACCTTCCTTGTGATTTGTATTCCGCTGCTTTTTACGCGCCAGCCCTCAGTAAGTGACGCTATCTTATTAGGCTTTTGTTGTTGACGTGGTGTTTCTCCTGCTCAGATACCGCTAACACTCGTACCTGGGCATCCATCGGAAGCTCAGCCTAGCCACACTTATGCCTAGTTGCCTCCTCGACAGCCTTACGTTTGCAATGTGCTATTTGCCTCACTTCTAAATCTAAAATGTAATTCTCTGTAGCCGTCGTTTGGGAGTATCCACGCCTTTGCGTGCTTCTAGCTTGTGAATCGTTCACCCCCACCCTGTGCTAATGAGGTGCTGATGAAAACTACACTGTTTGTGGTGGAGAAGTTTTTGAGGGGCGTGGTGCTTCAAATCAGTGTGATCTCAATGTGGGGCCCTTGAATGAGGCCCTGAACCCCAACAGCTCCAGGGACCTTACTGACGCTCAATTGTACGTCACTTTGCATGAAAGCATCAACTAAATAAATGAAATGTGAATGAAATATATTCCTGGATGCCTTCCTTCAAGACTCACTGATCCTTCTGTCTCTCGCTGGGTCTCGATTCTCGCTGCGAGAGCCCCAAACTCCGGGGCTCACCAATAATTTGGCTTTAATTAAACTTCAGGTTCTTAAACCTTGCGGAAGTCTGTGAGCTTGGCGTTTCCTGATTGGTTTGGGGCTGGTCTGGGAGCTGGGGAGGTGTGGAGAGAGCAGCGGTGAGGTGCTCAGACACGCTGAGCTGTAACATGCCGTGGGCTCTGACTCCCCAAGCTGGTAATCTGTGCTCCTCTTTAGACACTGTGTTGTTTAGCTGGGTGGGCTTCAGGGCCTTGATAATACTCTGTACTCCTCAGGCTTTTGGTGAAAACCAGAATGTGGGTTTTGTAATGAATTACAATAATTGCAATGTATGGTGATGTTTGTGTGTGTGTTTTTATAAGCTCAAAGTGCTGTTCTCGTTCTGCTTTGCAAGACTTTCCAGATTTCCTGTATCACCCAACACCAGCAGAAGGTGATAACTCATTATCCATTCCTCATTACTCCATCGCCCCTTTGATCCTCTCACTAATTCTGAGGGTTCTGTGCCGGGGGGAGATCGACATTCTTCTGGCTGTGCCCCACCCCCGTCCCCCCCCGTCCCCCTGACACGGTCCTCTCTAAGCGCCCCACCCCAGGTGCTCCTGAGGACGTCCTTCCTGAATGAGGGCTTCACGCTGCCACTACATTAGCCTTCCCATTTTCTGTCCGCAGCCCAAGTGGCGGATGAAAGCCCTGCCCTCGAGCTTTAATGCACGCTCTCTGCTCACAGCCAGTAAGCTTCTTCCCTTTAATGTCCCTGTGACTTCTCCTGCATCCCCTGGGCTCTAAGGGTAGTGGCTGTGTGATGCCCCCCCCCCCCCCCCCCATTTCTTAGGAGGAACTGTTTTCTTGCCGCTACATAGCTGCGCTGAGCTTTTCTCTCCCCATTTCGACACGTACATGTAAGAGTGTACACACGCAAATGTTGGTCATGCCCTCGGATGATTGTTACCGCCCAATAAGAGAGCAGATTGGCTAGATATGGCCGCTAAAGTGCTTATTACTCAGCGTGTCATGTGATCGTGTCGCGGTTGGCCTGTGAGGATCCTTGGGGTTCCAGAGAGGGGCGGCCCCACCTGCTTCGGGAGTGTAAATGTTTGTAAATTTCACCGTGATTCAGACGCTGGATTACGCTCTACAGTGTCAGCAGAAATGCCACTTTTACTGGTGACCTCTCCCCCAGCTGCGCTGATGGAGCAGAGCAGCCTTCCTCCCCTTCTCTGGGGGGTCATTGCTGGGGGCCTCATGGCCCCCTTGTCCCTCTGGGGTCTCCATTCTGGCTGGAGCGCTCCGGAGCCACCCCAATTATTCCTCCTGCTTGATGCACCTTCTCCAGCCTGTTGCCTTAGCTAACATTTATATTCCTCGAGAGCGAGGACCCTGAAATAACTTCACGTTTCCCTACATTCTGCCTCCACAGTGGGTCTCACTTTTCCCCGGAAATCGTCAGGTCCGTGCGTGGAAAACCATCACTCTGCCGGACTCTGTTGCATGATTCCGTGTCACCGGCCCCTGTGGTGACCCTGTTTCTAAGAATAGAACGTGCGGTTCGCAGTGTAGCAGCGTTTTTGTGGTTTTCACGAGGGGAGAGGGTTTTGGCCTAAATACCCATGGGAAACCCTATCAGGCATTCGGTGCAGCCTCTGCCTGACCATGTGATGCCGTCCGGTTAAACGGGACGGGGGCGGGGGACGTGAACCTGTCCGCACACCTATCTGAAACATTGCAGGAGATGCATTGCTCCTTTAACACGTCTATTGCTTAGCAGCCGTAGCTGTAGTGTAAGACCCCCCCCATGCCACACTGCTGCCCATGAACAATGTGAGTAGAATCAACACACCGCATCCTTTTCTCAGTAGTGATCTCCCATCCTGCTTTCTTTACCTCCACTCTCGCTTCTCCTCCCACTGTCCCATCCATCGCACTTCTCTACGACGTAAAGCCATCCGATGCCAATGTGCGGCCCAGTCGAACCCGTCTTTCCTGCACCGTGCATCTACGGGAGTCTGTTTACGAAAGCCGCCCAGCGCCCCTGGGAGGTTTACTGGCTCTGGTTCCGTACTGTTTATTTGTGGATGTAATCTTCCTGCATTCCTTAGGTTGCCACGGTAACCATGGAGCCCTCCATCCTGGCATGTGGGTCTGTGTGTGTAAGTGTATATATATGTGTGTGTGTGTGTGTGTGTGTGTGTGTGCCGCACCTGTCTGTGAGCCTGAGCGTGTCCTTGTTCAAAGGTGTGATGGATCTGGGGTCGACAGGAAACAGGAATCGCATCCGTCATGAAATACCAGCTGATTCTCCTGACAGATACCGCGTCGTGCAAAATGCCAGAACATGCCAGTTTAATGGGAGGGATCCTCCTTGCAGCCAAGGTCAGTGCTGTAAAAACATTGAGTCTCGTGGACCAAGGGGTGCAGCATCCTGATTGGCTGTATACTGCTGGAGACTGCCCTGATGGAGCCTGATGACAAAGCCCCCCCTCCAGCCCTTAACTTTAAGAAGCATTAAAGCAGAATTAATCCTAATGTGGGAATACTTACAAGTTAAGCCCAGAGAAGTGAAACCCCTGTAATTGAAATGGGTATTTTTTGGAGAGGGGTGATGTTTGCTGTGGTCATGTGGACTGAGCCAGCCTGCTGGGGGCTGCCCGGACCCCATCCCTTCAGTGTGCCATGCCGCTGACTGTTTCAGACATGGCTCTCTGCCCTCCTGCCCTTGATGTGAGGTTCTGATCTGCTTGCTGTGTTGTACCTGAACTTCTCAGCCTTCTGGCAACTGCTGTTTTCTGTATTCTGTGTTCTGTATACTATTTTGTGTTCTGTGTTTTCAAAGTGCTCATTTTGTGTTCCCTGTTTGGGTGTCTATGTTGTGCATTCCATTTGTGTTGGGTGTTTACGTTGCATGTTCAGCTTTCTATCTTGTGTGTTCCTGTTCCATGTTTGCTTTTCTGTGTTGTCTGTCGCGTTTGTGTTCCGTATTCCGTTGTTTTATGCTGAGTGTTCTGTTTCCCGTGTTCCGTTTTCCATGGCCTGGACTCTCTCTCTGAAGTGTGAAAGATACACTTGATTATTCCTTTTCATGTGCTCCAAGATGGATTGCATTTCAAGAAGGACCACAGCATTATGTGCCCTGGGACTTGGGACTGTATATTTCCCTGTGAATGTTAGCTGCTAGTGGGTTCATGGGGGAATATCAACTGAATCGCAATCAATTTGATATGTAAAAAAGATCAATCGTATATACCAACAAGCAAATTCCTTTGTGTGTGTGTGTGTATAATATATATATACATGTATATGCTGAAGGAGAGATTGAGGCTGACTGAGGCAGCAGCCCCTCCTGAACCCAGACATGCTGCCTTGCCCGCTATCTGCCACTAAGAGATGTGGGGACCAGGCTGACCCCCTTCATCCTGCTGTTGCTAATATCTCAAGGCGTTAATGCGAGGCCCAGAGCTCGCAGGTGCTGCGGAAGCACTGCATGACGTGTGTGCATGCATGCGCGTGTGTGTGTGTGTGTGTGTGTGTGTGTGTGTGTGTGTGTAATGACGGAATAACAGGCAGACTAATGTAATATGTATAGCAATGGGGACAGATGCTCACACATGGATGTCAGATTGGTACTGGACTTGGGAATTCCTCTTATATATGTATACAAATGCACATTTATCAACGTGCCTCTGGGCATAATGCACTGGTGTGGGGGCTGGGACTCCCAGGTGCCACCTTGCCTTGCAGTAAACCTTGACTTGGCAGCAGGTCAGGGTGATCCCCAGTATTCAGCCTGTCACGTCGCCCCCTGCAGCTTCAGCTGCAGCACAGCACCTCTCATTTGGCTCAATTACAGATGACAGTGCTGTGATTTGCCCCCCGGCTTTGGGTGAACCCCGTCTGCCTCTGCTCTGATGTGGCGTCCTGCTGTGGAGCCCCCTCTCGCACCCTTGCACTTTAGCTGTCCCCTCAGGGCTGCCGCTTTCCCAGAATTCCCTCTCCAGTGGCATGAAGTTGACCCTCGACTCAGCACGTGGAGCCTTCCTTTGTGTTATTGATTCTGCCCGTCGCCGTGTCCTAACATCATTTAGTTGCAGGACCCCCCCTTGTTCTCTGTGCTGTTACTCTTTTCTCATAACTTATGTATTTTGGCGCATTTGCATACACGCCCACATACATACATTCCGGTGGCGTCTAAATTTAGCGGGTCGGGGCAGCCCTGGTCCCCAGGGGGGAGGGGGGATCTCTGTGGTGCCTTTAGAGGGAGCGGTGACTGATGCGGGGTCCATGTGGTGGAAGACTGCCCCCGTTTTCATTAAGGAGGTCCGAGAATCTGCTGCAGGTTGGATGCTGCTGGGGCACCTGCACCAACCCCTGTTACATGCTGGGCACATACTGTATTCTTAGTGTCCCGCCGTCCTGTCAAGGTTGACTGTTGTTGCCATACTGCAGCGTGGTTCACACTGGGCTGTGATGCGATTGAATGTGCCCCTACCCCCCCCCCCCCCCAAAAAAAAAAAAAAAAAAACAAAAACATGCACATGCACACCTGCCATTTGGCCCCTGTCTCTGACAGGTGGGAGACAGGGACTCTGTGTGGAATTTGCCTTTTAAACAGCTACTGCCCGCTTCCTTTCTACCCTGGGGATTTGTGTACTTTTTTCCTCTGATGGTCAATGGCAGTGGGGTGAGGAAATAAGGGGAGGAGAGGGGGTTGAGAGGGAGAGGAGTAGGGGCTCGAGAGGGGAAGAGAGGGGGTCAAGAGGGGGAGGAGTAAGGAGAGAGAGGGAGAGGAATAGGGGGAGGAAGGCAGAGAGGAGAGGAGAGGTGTGGAGTGGAGAGGAGGGGATAGAGGCAGAGGGAGAGGGGGACGAAAGCGGAGAGGAGAGGAGAGGAGAGGAGAGGAGAGGGAGGAAGGCAGAGAGGGAGAGATGCATGGTTTGTTGCCAGGGACCATGAAAACAGGTGGTTTCCCAGGGATTTGAGCTGGTGATTCCTGCAGACAGCAGTTTGCCATGTTTGGTCATAACTAACGCGTGCGATGAAAGAGAAGATCCATGTCGATTTACTCAGGCTGCTGTCTGAGGAAGAAATGATGCTTAATTTGCCTTTTGTAGAAATGAGTGAGTCCATCAGAGAGCTGCTTTTTGCATATCCTTTCTAGATCTCCTTTGAGACACACGCATATACAGAGCTGGGAGAGAAGCTTTGGGTCTTGGCATGCAGTGGCATGCAGTGGCATGCAGTGGCCCTCATGGAACCGGGGTTTAGGGGTCTTGCTCAAGAGCCCGATGGCGGCATCCGCTTCATACCGGCTCCCCAAAAAGATCACAATTTGGATTATGGTGATGATTTATTCAGGGAGTAAAACTTTCACACCTGATGGCGTTCCTTGCTGTTCTGGCCCACATCTGCTATGTGCTGCCCTATGGGAAGAAGGACAGCCCACCTGTCAGTGAGCGAAGGGGGGGGGGGGGGATGGTGGGCAAACCGCCCAGCATCAGGAAAACTGGCCTAATTGCTACCATGACGTCTCTGCTCAGACTGTAAATGCGGATCGGTCTGCATTGTTCTGGTGAGCTGTGGTCTCCTGGTCCCCCTGCCCTCCCCACCGTGTGAGGTGGCACAGCAGCAGCTGACAGTTATGGCCCCCCAAAACAAAATGGATTCCTCAAAGCTGATGAATGAGGGAGGAGACACATGGTGCCTCATTCGAGCCTCAGCGCCTTAGACCAAGTCAGCTTGCATTCCCCTTCCTGCCTCCAACAAAGGCCTTCGCTTCCCCAAAATCCCTCCCTCCGTCCTTCTCTCTTCCATCCCCTACACAGATCCTGTGTTGTCCCATTTAATCCATGTCCCCCCCCCCCCCACCCCGCACATGATGATTTAATCCCCCTTAATCTGGATTATGTGTCCATCGCCCCTCTTGGCTCCAGCCTCTGAGTTACGGAGTCATCTTCATCTTTCTGTATTGCAGAAACTATTTTTTAAATTAATAAATGTAATTAATACTGAAATGTGCCGTGTGTTTTATCACGGGGGTGTTGGCCCGTGCAGCAGCTCGAGTCACCTGGCCCTGGGTCATCCTGCTAATTAGCTAATTGGTAATTAAAATGGGGCCTAAACTCGGAGCACCCTGCCCGAACAGATTAAGGGTGATGTGTGAGACCCACGGGGGAGGGGCTTTGTTTGCTGTCGGGTCGTGACATTTCATCTTGGTCCTCGGATGCGTCCGGGGCAGAAGGTCACATGTAACTCTCATTTGGGTTTTTATCCTCTTCCCTTCAAAAGACATCTGAACCTTCAGCCTCCCCCCCCACCCCCGGTACATGGCTGTGCAAGTGAGCAGAAGGTCGCTGGTTTAAATCCTGCAGTTGCCATAGAGATTTTATGGTTCATCCCCCTGAGCTGGGCCCTTAACCTTTAGTTGCCTCAGGGATTGCTTGCCCCTGCTTTCTCAGATGTATGTCACTTTGGTTAGAGGACATGGCTCCTGCTGGTACCGTCTGACCCTTTCTGGTCTGGCTGACTCTCCTTGTGCTGCCTGATAGGTTGTTGGGCCTCGTTTGTCCGGCAGTGGATGATGCGCGAGTGGCTGGCATTTTAATGTATGTTAATCAGGTCCAAAACAAAGGTGATGATGTGAGAGCCCCCGTCAGCCGCTTTCGGTGCCCATGGCATTGTGGTGGAACCCTATAGACACCCAGGAGTGCAGAAATCACACGCTTAAACCCCACTGGTTACCATTTGTTACGTTTAACTTCCGTCATGGCGGCTGTGGCACGGAGACATCTTTAGCTTTCTGGGAGAAGGAAGATAGGAGGCGAAAATAGAGGCCGTGGTCTGGTTTTTATGGGAAAGTATCCTAGAGCAGGGCTCCCTGGAGGGAAAGTGACAGGCTGAGCTCCGGTTATTTAGTGCTGGGTAGAGAGGGTCATAAAGCAGATTGCGGGGACCTCGCCCACTTGTTTCCCAAGCACCTCTTCACTTCTCCAGCTATGTGCGCTTACAGGGCTCTGTTTATTGAAGTCCCGCCCCCTCCTCAAAGATCCCAGCTGCTGATTGGTCTGAACGGTAGGGATTGGAACAAGGCGGCACATTCCACTGGATTGGGGCGGTGTGGCAGGGTGGAGGTAAGCAGAAGCGCAGTGCCGCGGTCGGTGTGACGTGGGCAGGGGAGTTAAGCTGTTTCTCCTCGCAGAATTTCACGGTGCATATATGGGTTTTACTTTGGCTGCTGGCTGTCCATTTTGTTATATGATAAAATGTAATAAATTCAGTTAAAGACACCATAACCATTTATAAGAACTACAGGTAATTCTGTGTAATTATTGTAAAATTATTGTTTTAGACTCTGACAGCCCTGGTCAGTAATTCTGGGGAAAAAAAATCAAGTAATGCTTACAGAAATGAAATATATTAGTATTAATATTACATAAAAGAGAAATAATGGTTGTACAGATATTGCAATTCAGCTGTCATGACTAATAAAAATTTCCATAAATAACAACTGAGTCCTGCTTAAAATGCCTTTTTACGGCTTAACACAGTGCACAATTTATAAATGTGCCGTTGTTTAGGTGCCATAATAAGTTGGCTAATGAATTCACTTTAAATTTACCTTTTATATTGCGCGCATTCCCAGAGGAAGGCCAGGAAATCCGTAAATCCGAGGTAAGGGGTAATTAAACAGGCACCAGGGTACTAACGATGTAAAACGCACTAATATCCCATGGAGTACAGTTAAGCAGGCAGCCGCATCCTGGGTTAAACCACGCGTGGCCGTATCCTCCATCGACCGCTGAAGCAGATTAATTTCGACCGCGGAAGCTGGAGGCTTTTGTGGGTGGCGAAGGGGACCGGTTATTGTGTGTGTTTGTTTTCGCTTTTTAAATAACCGGACAGGTTTCTTAATTTAAGCAGTGCACAGAAATGAGCACCTGGTCCTTACTGATCTGGTGAGCAGATCTTCAGCTAAACAGGACTGGGTCATGGGGTGGGGGTGGGGGGGGAGAGGTAGAGGGTAAAACATTATTTACGTTAAGCAAATTAAAATCAGGAGAATTTGAATCAACGTGAACGCTCCCCTTTTGGCTGGTGCTGTTACAGACAGGGACAAGGTTAGAATCTTCTAGAAGAAGTTAGTGGAGGATCTGCCATTCCTTCTAGGTGAGGCATAAGTTAACGGTGATCCATCCATCTTCTGTAACCCCTTGTGCTATTCAGGGTTGTGGAGCGGAGGGGTGTAGTGTCTATAAGCACAAGGCAGGGAACGACCCAGGATGGGGCGCCAACCCATTGCAGGATACACTCACACACCATTCACTCACACATGCACCACCTATGGGCAATTTGGTAACTCCAGTTAACCTCACCATTTTTTGACTGGTGGGGGGGGGGGGGAGAACATGAGTACCTGGAGGAAACCCTAAAGTGACATGGGGAGAACATGCAAACTCCACAGACTTGAAACCATGGTGGAGTCTCAGACCTTGGTCGCAGAGGTGTGAGGCCACAGTGCCGCCCCTAACTGATCCATTTCCATTTTATTTATTTAGCTTTTATCCAAAGTGATGTGTAGTTCAGAAAGCAGGGTCAGCCAGTTCCTGGAGCAGTTGGGGGTTAAGGGCCTTTTCTCAGGGCCCAACGCTGAAATCACTTTACTACCAATCACAGGTACATTGTTCTAACCAAGGGCCCAAGCGCCAATGGTCTGAGTGCTGATGGTGCAAAAATCGATAAAATTAGAAATAATCCCTCCTAATTCTTTTAAAATCCAAATAAACACTTACCATTGTATAGCTAAACCAAGAATGTGTGCTGGAACACTGAGAACGTTTTACACCATTTAGGGCTTTTATTAAGCCAGCCGTTCGCTTGTCATTTCTGTTCCCCCATGCGGCTCTGTATGGTAACTTCCACCCTCCACCTATCTTTTCCATTCCCCCATGAGACTCTGAATGGTACCTCCCACCCTCTGCCTGTCGTTTCCATTCCCCCATGAGACTCTGAATGGTACCTCCCACCCTCCCGCCTGTCATTTCCGTTCCCCCATGCAACTCTGAATGGTACCTTCCACCCTCCGCCTGTCGTTTCCGTTCCCCCATGAGACTCTGAATGGTACCTCCCACCCTCCGCCTGTCATTTCCATTCCCCCATGAGACTCTGAATGGTACCTTCCACCCTCCGCCTGTCATTTCCGTTCCCCCATGCAACTCTGAATGGTACCTTCCACCCTCCGCCTGTCGTTTCCATTCCCCCATGAGACTCTGAATGGTACCTTCCACCCTCCGCCTGTCATTTCCATTCCCCCATGAGACTCTGAATGGTACCTTCCACCCTCCGCCTGTCGTTTCCTTTCCCCCATGTGACTCTGAATGGTACCTTCCACCCTCCGCCTGTCGTTTCCGTTCCCCCATGTGACTCTGAATGGTACCTTCCACCATCCGCCTGTCGTTCCCCCATGCGACTCTGAATGGTACCTTCAGCCCACGTGAAGTCGCTTCATTAGAATGGCTACCTCACCGCCATTGGTACCGTCCTCCACGGAGCTCGGTCTGCCCTGGAAAAGGAGCCACCCACACGTGCGGATAGGAGGAGAATCTCGTTCCAGAGAGAGAGCTGCATGCAGACTCCGCGGAGTTTCCAGAAAGACAGTCCCTCCCCCACTGCCGCCGGGTAGCTGGGCAGGCGCCCAGATCGGCGGGAATCCATGAGCCACGCTTCTTAAGATAACTCTGAGTTTTTGGATGCCTGTAGTTTATTATTAATGTTATTTTTTAAAGGTTACCATTTGTAGCATAGCATTCCTGGAGGTATTGTGTCGACAAGTGTTGCTTAAAATGCGTGGAGAGTCTCGCAGCAGAGTAAGCAAAAGAGGTTTTTGGCGCAGACCTGTATGTGTGATGCCTACCTGAGTGAAAGCGCCCCTCTCTTTTCCTTTGTGTCATCGGGAAGATCAAAGGATGAATTCTGTGGAGCTCTTCTCCTCCTCATCATACTACGGATGGCTCTGGAGCAAAGGCAAACATCGATGAGCGTGTGGCGGTATTTGGAACAAGAGCGGTGGCTTATGAGGGCGGAGAAACTTGATGCGTCGATGATGTCTCCGCATTTAGCCGCCATGTTCGTTTGGGCCTGAAGGCACCATCATGGCACCAGTTGCCTAATGTGGTTGCTGAATGTGGCCTGGCTGCTCTTTCCAGCATATTTATTTTCTTGCTAAAATGGAATAGGGGTGGTTTAATATGGCTAAGCAAGGCTCTGTTACCTAGCATCCCCCCCCCCACCATTCTTGAAAGGTCACAGTGGTCTGTCTTCGCATGCCTGGTAAGTCTGGGTTTAAATCCTGTCCTCATAAACTCGTCCCTCTGTGCCAGGGTCACCTTAGCGCCCACATCTAAACCCATGGCTGGATTGGATTACTTCACCCAGCATGTGGAGTGCGGCTCAGTGGGTTTGGAGGTTGTGCCTTTGGTCGGGAGGTTGTTGGTTTGAATCCCTGGCTGGCTAGAGTGGCTTCACTGATGGGTCATTGAGCAAGGCCCTTAACTCCCCAATTGCTATTGGGACTTATGGGTCTCCTCAGTTGTACATTGTTTTATGTTAAAGCTTCTGCTAAATGAATATTGATAGATCATTTTAAAGTTACTGTGATGTGTTTTAAGACATTATCCAGCACTACATGTTGTGCTTCTTGTGTGATTTCCAGCCTTTTAGCCACTGGGCAAAATCTTTACCCATCATGCTCCGTGTTTCAATATGGCAGTTCAGTGGATTATTGTTTCCGGAGCATGTTGTACTGAAGTAAATCAGGCATGAGGGTAGCAGGGCAGAGTCGTTTCTGTGGCAGCTGCCCATCAAACAGCTGAAATACCTGGCCTGTCGATGCGCCCCCCCCCCCCCCCTCCCCCCCCTCAGGGCCGTGTCCATCGGCGTCACACATCACTGCGGCCGTGTCACAATAGAGCGAGGAGCCGTGAGCTGGGCTTCCCTGCCCCAAGTGCCTGTTGTGCGCTGCATGGGACTGCTGCGAGCATTTGTACTGCATCAGACGGCACAGAGTAGAGGATGCTGGGAGTAAATCATGGGCTGGTGGGGTGAGCCAGTGCTAATCAGGGAGATTATCTGGCTTTTCAATTATTGTGTGTGAAGTGAAATCATACTCTGCTGTATTTAATGAGGTCTATGAATAATAAACTATAAACTTAACTGTGATCTATTCTAAATATCAGCGTACCAGGCAGTATTTTTATGCATATTTTTTTAAAAAAAGATTCATATACGCTGTCGGGAATTGCATGTGTGCTAATGAAATGTTTTGACTTGAATGACGTGAAAGTGGATGGAGATTGGTGGTGTGAGACAAACAGATTGGTTTCTCCTTGTAAGAGAGGTATGAGGATAGAGAGAGTGAGCGAGTGAAGGAGAGAGCGGGCTTTCCTCTTTGCTACGGGCTGTGTGAACATCTTCTGGGTACAGGATGTCACCTCAGATACCATGGGAGGGAGAGCCCTCCCCTCCCCAGAACTGAGGTTAGCAGAGGCATGTTATCCTGAGGGGGGAATGAAAATATTTGCTGGGGGTCGGCTGTACTGCCGCGGTCGATTACCTCCCCCTGCCCATGTAATCGCACTTGCTACCCGCCGCTGAGATCGTCAAGTGACGGGTGGATAAACAAACAAATCAAATTTGACGGAAAGCGATGTAATGAGGCTCTGTGGCAAACGGAAGCCGTTTCCCTCGTCCGTTCCAACCTCCCCTCCGAGGAGACGGATGGGCTTCACGGCCCACTACTCAGCATCCTGAAATGGGAAGGAAATCGAGTCCGTCACGCTGCCTGCCTGCCTGTCAAAACCTTTCCCGCTTTCCTGTCCGGTGTAACAGAACGGCGGTGAGCTTCCGGAACCCCCCAGCTGCCATGGAGTCCGCGCACACTGGTTCCAGTGGGGATGTGTCAGGGGTCTCCTCAGAATCAGAGAGTCAGGGGTCTCCTGCGTGATGCTCAGGGCCCTGGCTTTGCCGAACCGTTTTCTTCACTTTCAGGAATGTTATCTCCTGTTCCGACAGTGTGGACTCAGCTGTTGAGGTTCCTTGTAGAAACGTGATAAAGATTTCCATTGGAGAGGGAGCTGTTGTGTGTGTGGTTACTCATTTACACATTTTATGATTGCTAGTTAAAGAGAACTAATAAATAGTTCCTCATGTTTGATTTTGGTGCCTCCTACCTGAGGTTTAGGGTGACAGCACAACTGGAGGAGTTTTTTTTAAATTAATTTCGTTTTAATCAGCCAATTAATCAATTATTGATGGGGTGTTAAGCAGACAGAGCCTGGTTGGTGTTTCGGGGGCTGGGAATGGCTGCCACCACATGGATGCATCCCATGTCCCGTGACGGTGGGCCTGGGGGAGAGCAAGATGCAGGAGAGCCTCCATCTTTTTCCCACTGGGACAGCGGTCCCATTAATCAACGTCACGTCAAAATCAAAAATATCGTGCCTAAATTAAGCAAAGCGACGCAGAAACAAAGTTGCATCCGATAGACAAAAGACATTCCCATTTATTACCCTCCATGCAGTGCGGTCCCCGGAGTTCCCTCAGAAGACTGAGAAGCTGATCGACAGGGTGACGCGTGAGGAGGCTTGATGGTGTGTTTCTTGGCGTGAATGTTCAGCTTTCTCTGAGTAAGCATGTTGTATTTCAACATGTCAGCTGAAAGCGG